>NW_022995751.1:3872447-4197785 GCF_900245975.1 Drosophila guanche | reverse complement strand
AGTGGCAGTGGCAGTGGCAGTGGCAGCATCCCAGGCGCGTTCGAGCATCTTCAAAAAGTTGTGGAGGCTGCCTGTAATGTTGCCTCAAGTGGCAGCCACCAAAACCGCGAAGAGCGTAAGAAGAGCAGGAGCGAAGAGGGGTGGGAGCGAGCAAACTCCAACTTTGAGGCAGGCCTGCCGCCATTTAAAATTGCTTTTGGCTTTGGCTTTGGCGCTTGTCCTCACCTGTCGCTTACCCTCTTACCTGTGCCTGTATATCAATGTGTGTGTGTGTGTGTGTGTGGGGGTGTGCATCTGTGTGTGTGTGTGTTATGTTTTGAATGAACGCCTGCGTCTTTTATCTTTTCATAAATTTTCTTGCTTTTGTGCGGAGGCTTTACCCACACTACCCACACCCCACACTTCTTCACTCTCCTGCTCGCTCTTTCTCTCGTCTCCTTTGCTCCATCTCCTGGCACTTACAATCACTTTTATTTCGCGTTTTGCCTCAAGTTTTTCCCAAGTTTTTCTGCAGTCAAGTCAAGCCAGAAACACCAACAGCAGCAGCAGCAACAACAGGAAGAGGAACAACAATTTTAATGCTTACAAAAATTTGAATTGAATTTGCCTCAAGCGCAGCAACGTGGCCGGAGTTGCAGGTGGTGCAGAGAGGGGCGGCAGGGGAGGAGCCCAGAGAGGATGCTCCTCTTCTCTGCTTTTCATCTGTGTTTATGGATTGTTCTTTCTATTCCTTTTCTCGCTCGCTTTCTACCAATTTGCATCTTTACATTTTCTACCATTTGGTTGCTTCCTGTCTCCCTCTTCTATTTGGCAGCCTTTCTCCATCTCTTTCTCCAATTTGCCTTCAATTTGAGGACAACTTCAGCTTCAACTTCAGAATTTTTTTTGTGCTTTGGCAGCGGCGCCTCACCTGCTTTTCCTTCTTTTTTCTCTGTTTTTCGCCTAGTTTCACGCTTTGGTTTTTCCTTAATCGTTTATCCTTGAGGATACCCACACACACACACACACACACACACCGCTCTGTGGCGCACACAAACAACAATGCCCCAAAGGCGTCCAAGTGCAATGTAACCGCCCAAGGGAGGTAATTGCTGTACCAGGCAGGGCCTGGGGAGGAGCAGAGTCGTGCAAATGTGCATTTAATTCGTGCGAAAATTGTGGCAAACAAAGGAGGAGGCATGCAGCATGCATCGTGGGGGCATCTAGAGGCATCCCCTGGATGATGGATGGAGTTGCAAAAGCTTTTGATTTATATTGCCATCGTATGAGGCAGAGGCCATAAATATATGCTGCTGCTGCTGCTGCTGCTGCTTCTGCTCCTTGTTGATTATGCATTCGATGTGCAACGAAAACCTTTTAGTTCTGTGGCATGCCCCCTGCCTCTTCCTCTGCCCCTCTCTCTGTGTGCGTGTGGCATGCGACAAGGTTGTGTGGTTCCAGCTACCATTTCCGGATATTGTGGTAAACAACAGAAGGAAGTGCTGATGCTGTGTCCCACAGAATCAATTAGGAAGCCGAAAAGCAAAAGCAATCCTTAAATTCAATTTCCAAACAAAAGCACACTAAAAAAACAACAACTAAAATCAATAAACTTGAAGGAAATTTAAAGATCTAAGGAATATTTATGACATGGAGACTTATTACAGGGGAATTCTTAACGGCTTAGACTGGGAAACACATGAGAAAGAGTTTTGAATTTTTTTTAGTGCAATTTCCAGGTAAGAAATATTTGTAAAAGAACTTTTCCATGACAAATTGTGCGTATGGTACAGATTGCTCAGGCTGCAATGACACTTGATATGTTAAACAACTGAGAGAATTTACAGACCCATAAATGCTGTGTCAACAGTCAGAAAAAATTGCATTACCCAAACTGGCAAGAGATTTTGTAGAAAACCATCTTTGAGTGCAATTTATGATAATTAAAAGAAAATAAAAGATACGAATTTTAAATACAAAATTAAAAGCATATTCTGGCTTCTACGACCCCAAGGCAGCTCAAACTGGAGCTTACTATGTTCCTATGTTGCGCCCGAGGATCACCGCCTCATGACACGTTAGCCATTTGGAAGCTAAAGTTGCCCCATTTAAAAGGCATATATTTACATAGTTACATTTCCAGTTGCATTCCCATTTTCATTTATGATTTTGACAATTTGTTTTGTAACCTAATGGATTACTAGGTTTTTGCCAGAGCCTCCACTCCCCTCAGGCCCCATTCGTCATAAAGTTTGGGGTGTCCAAACCCAACCACTCCCCACTCTCACACTCCCTTCATTATAGCTGGAGGCCCGCTATCCTCTCACTTCATTATATCCATATAGAAAACTTTTTCATTGCCAACTTTAAAGCGAGTGAATCTGGATGCTTCATCATTTAAGTATTTCCCAATGCCAACTCACTTTTTCTTTCTTTCTCTTTTTTGTGGTTTGTGTGTGCGGGCTGCTGGGGGGTAGAGTGGTCTATTTTGCAACTCTCTTTTATATGAACCACAAATGCCGCCACTTACGTAATACATCACAAAATGTCCAAAACAAGCTAAAAGGATTTGTGCAGGTGCTTCGCTCTGTGCACCCCTCACCACTCGCTCTTCCCGTCTTCCCGTCTCCCCTCTCCACTCCCACCCCCTTGGTCCACTGTTCTCCATATTTTTGTAAGCCAAAAATGCAGCTTAACATATCAGCGGCAACGAGAGCACAGCCAGAGCCGAGCGTTGCCAGGCGAAACGACAGAATGGCAGAACGGAAACCCAAGCAAAGTGAGGCGGCTGAGCGCTGACCGTGCACCATTCTGCCTCCAGCAGCTGCCAGTGGAGTGGGTGTCGGGTGGGGAAAATCATGCCAGGAAAACGTGTTAGCGAATACACTCTACACACACACAAACACACACACACACAGGGACAGGCGGAGATGGAGCAGGAGGAGAAGAAAGAGCCGGCTGAGAGGCGGCTGCTGCGGTAATTAATGCAGCGCGTTTGCGAAAATGCGAATACATTTCGCTGCAGCAGCGACGAAACGATTTCAAGGTACTCCCAGACTATGGACCCAGGCCGCGTGCACACACTGTACTCAGGGGTACAGTGGGGCCAAGAACTGTTGGAACTTTTGGAAAGTAAATGGCGTAAAAGTTGAGAGAGAAGGGAGATAAATCCATTCATAATTCTCACTAGAACTCTCACTTTACTGCGTGAAAGCCACTAATAATATTGAACAATTATTTAATTGAATAATTAAGTATTCGTATTCCATAAATTTAATTAAATTAAATTCTAAACCACAAGTATGTGGGTTTATATTTGCGAATAACATTCACGCTGTCTCGCAGTTTTTTTTTTTGTGATGAATGCATTCGCATTTCTCTGATTATATAACAAATACCAAATAGCAAATGAATTCATTTCGCACCACCTCTCCACCCACAAGCAATAACATGTGCAAAATCGAATTCATTTTCGCATTTTCTTATACATTCAGAGATTTTTCTGTGTAGCGAAAAATACTTGTGGAAAACTTTTGGAATATTTTAACTAAATTACTACTGCTCCTCCCTTCCACACACATCCACACGGACAAGTAACTGTGTGGAAAGTGCCCTTTTTGCCCCACTGTCACAAAATGGTAACGAAGAGGGTGGCTGGAGCAGAAAGGGGAGTGGGAGAGAGGTTGACACATGGAGATGGCTGGGCAGGGGGCAATGGTATTCACGCCGAAACGATTTTGGGTGCACGGCGACACCTTGGTTTGGCGCCCGCTAACTGTAAACACATACATATGTATGTATGTATGCATGCACTGCTCACAGCCACACACACCCAAAAACACACACACACACACACACATATCTATGGATGCACGAGATGCAGATGCAGGCAGTATGCATGTGTGAAAAGTTGCACGTCTTCTCCATATACGCCGCTCGCCTCTCGCACTGTTTTGCCCAAAAATGCAAACGAGAAAAATGAGGCAGAGCGATAGCGTGCAAGAGAGAGAGAGGGAAAGCAAGCGTGGAAAATCCAGCGAATTTTTAAAATTTGAATATGTTTTTCCCTCATTCCATTCCATATGCGTATGTAGATATGTATTTATGTACATTTCTCACTATCTATATCTATCATTCTGTCTCCTCACGTGTCTCTCTCTCTTTTTCTAGCTCTTTCTCTCACCATACCATTCCCCCTTATGTTTTCTGCCTCTCGCTCTCTCTCTCTCTGTGTCTCTCTTACTGTCTTTCTGTACGATCTCCGTTTGCCATTTGTCTGCTCGTTGCGTTATTTTGAATGTTTTTTCCATGAACTTTTTGGAGGGTATTGCGAGTATTACTTGAGAAATGCAAGGTTGAAAGTATCTACAAATATGTTATCCGTATCCTACAGCAAAAACTATTTTAAAATAAAATTTGTATTTATTTTATTATTCAAACTAATACTCAACAAAAGCTGCAGTCATGGGAGAGTTTCCCTTGCATCTCTGCGGAATCTCTGTTCATCCGCGCAACGATCGTGTCTCCAGGGTATCCAAAGAAGCGTATCCCAAGACTAAACAATGCTTTTCCTTAGTTCTTCGTTATTTTCTTTCCCTTTTTTTTTTTTGGAATTGTTTGTCTTACACATCTTTCCGTTCGGTTGTTTGTGTTATTTATTTGTTAGTTTTGTGATTCAAATGTATTCCTGACTTTCTTGCTCGACCCCCGAACCCCACCCAGCTGGCCTTCCAGCTGCTGTTCCTTTTGCTGCTCTAGAGTTTATACATATGTACACAGACATGTATGTACATAGATATGTATATATTCCCTGCACGGGTTATCTCTTGTTTTTCTGTTCCTCCTCCGTTTCATTCTAGCATTTCATTGCGAAGTGCCGCCGCTTATTATGCACATTTTAAATAACCATCTACGCAGCAGCGAAAAAGATTCCAAAAAGGAGAGAGAGAGAGAAAGAGAGAGAGAGATGGAGAAAGAATCTAGAGAGTGGGTTGTGTGTAGGAGTCGGGGGTGTGGCTGGAATGACGGCAGTTAAATTAAGTACACTTTCATATGATGATGCCATTCCTTCATACATATCTTTGAGATACAGAGTAGCTACCACCCAGTGGCACTTGCAAGAACTATTCTGCATATTTTTGCCCCAGAATAATATTCTCTGAAAAAGTATTTCAAAATTATTTACACATAAAAGCGAAAAAGAAGAGCAAGAGAATGAAAAATGTTTTTAATCTGTGTTAAATGCAAAATGCAACAAAATCCAATTGTCACATGCAACAACAGCAAATAGTCTTAACAAAAATAAGTTTGCGAGTATCTTTCTGCTGGATTATGCCATTATGAGCAAATCTTTAATAAATATTGCAATGGAAATCCAATCCCCCTCACACTTGATTGCATTTACCGCAATAAATCCCATAAAAATCCAAGAAAATAAAAATATCTTTCACATTTCGAGCTCAAATCTTTGACACTTTTAATGTCAGTGTGGCCAAGGCAGGGGGAGGTGGGTGGCAGAGGGTGAAAAATCAATAGGAATCGCATGGCATCGTTCCGAGTATCGTCAAATCGTTGTTTCATTTAATTTGAAAGACATTTTCCGTGTCATTTGCGTAGAGAGTGCAACGATTACACACAGAGTTGGAAGTGGCATGTGTGTTTGTCTTTTGTGGCATGGAAAAACACACACAGACAGACAGACAGACAGATCTTTTGCCTTTAACTTTAAGCCATAAGTTCCAGTTGGCTTGTGGCATAACGGTAATTACGATGGGGCCAAATGTCGACCGATTTCCGCTCTAACAAACAGCAATTGATTGCAGTTATTGTTGCCTGCTGCTGCTGCACTTTGATTGGCGCAACCACCCACTAAACCGCCCCACACTCCTTAAACCGAGTTTCTATCCATTCGCTTGTTTTGTTTTGTTGCTGCTTTTCGCCCACGTTTGAGCCCCAATTATCATAAGAAATAATTTATAGGGCAACCCAGTGCTGCGTGACACAAAACGAACGAGAACAGTCTGTACCGTTCTCTTCGTTCGTTTGTTCTACTGTCGCTGTAGGTGCACACTTCAACTTTGATATTTTGTACCTTGGAAACCGCTTCTAAGCGGCACTGTCTTCGTGTGTGTGTGTGTGTGTCTTGTAGCCATGTGTGCGTTTGATAGTCGCGCTTCCTAATGCATGCCAAATGGCCATGGGCATCAATAAAGCGTACGTCACTCTAATTGCACTCTTGCCTTACCCCCTGCCTCTTGCACAGTCCTCCTGCCCGTCTTGCCTCTGCCCATAGCCACTGAGAGAAATGTTTGGGACTTGTTTTTAACAGAATTTGATGGGTTTCTATAATAAACTAATTTAAAATATACACAATTCCTTTTCGATTTAAGTTAAGTCATAAATTTATATATTTTTGTAGGAAAAAGATAAAAAAAAATATGTTTAAATAGTTTTCTCGTATGTTTTAAACATTTCCATCTGTATTATGCATTGTTCTTGAGATTTCTTTAGGTAATACTATTCTAAGAGACGTCAGTTGGTGGCGTTTGAAGATTAGAATAATCGCCTGACTTCCAGAATTGTATTTTTATTAAATTTAAATTACATTTTGTTCCAAAATGAAACCAAAATCCTAAAATTTCTCCTATTATTAGATATCTTTTTGTATTCCTTAAGGGCAGCGATCTACTCTTAGTTTTTCTCCCACTTTTTCTTAGTTGTTCACACTTGAAGTACACTCAAGTTTCTTGCAGTGCACAGACACAGACAGACTACTGGACACACACACACACCACATTGCAGTTACACTCTACTTTTTCGCACGCTCTCAACCTCCGCTACTCGCCTCTGTCTTTGTATGCAGCCAAAGGGGTAAAGAGCCAGCGCGGGGTGTGGGCAAAGGGGGTGAACTGTAATGCCATTAGCTGGCAGCGGCAGCGGCAGCAGCAGCAGCAAAGCCATTTGAAAGTTCAACACGTTCAAAGGTCCAGTCCCAGTCTCCAACATGCAACATGCTTCACACTCTTCTTTTTCTACTTTCAGAGCCATTTTTATGGCCATCTCTCTTTATTCTTGGCATTGCACGGTGGCAGGGACGACGACTCGTGGCTCGTGGTGGCTCCTGGAAATTGGCTCTGGCAGTGGCTCTGGCTCCTGCTTTCCTGCCTCTTGCCGCCTCCTGTGTGACCCGTTTTGCTAGTGTGGCTGCCTCTGCCTGCTGGCTCTGTCTTGGCCGTGTCCTTTTTGCGCAACTTTCACTGTTTATTCTGCTAAAAGCGCTGGCCAACACTCCTCATGCACTCGAAAGTCTCACCAAACACACGCCCCAGACAGTGGGGCGGGGGATAGTAACAGGGGAAGGGGGGGGTACAACACTCGGGCATCTGCTGGGTCTACAAAAAAAAGAGAGAGAGAAAGAGCTCAAAAACCCGAAGCGCAGCTGGAAAAGCAAGTGAGTTTCACGCCACTGCCACTGCCACTGCCACTGCCACTGTGTGCCGCCTCTTTTAATTGACTTTTTATGCGCACTTCACTCTGGTGGTGCCCCCCAACTAAACCCCTCTCTCTGGCTGTGCTTTAGCCAGTTGAATTTAACGCGCTTTAAGTTTGCCAATTGCATTGCCGCCACCTCTGGCTTCAGTATTCAAACTCGTACTCGGACTCCTATCCGAATCAACCAAATGGCCATGGACATGGAATGGCATTGCCATCTCCCCATCCGCCCACTGGTCACGGCGCTCAGCCACTGTGACACTTTGCAAGCCATTAAGCATTTTCATTACCTGCCTGCCTACTGCCTGCTGCCTGCTGGCTGCCTGCTGGCTGCCTGCTTTGCATTTTGATAGTCCTCCTAAACCTTAGTATCGTCGTATCATTGTCGTAAGCGGGCAGAGAGGCAGAGGAGAGAGAGTCCCAGTGTCTCATGCTCCTCCTGCTGCTCCTTCATTGTCATCCTTCTCTGCCTGCATTTCGTGTTTTGTTTACGTGTGCGCTATTAATTGCCAGAGCGTCCAAAATGCAAATTGCAAATGCAACTTGCAACTGCAACAGCCATGGATTCAGCTTTCATGGCAGTGAGAGAGCGAGAAAGGGTTTTGTTTCACAGCAGAGCGAGAGAAAGAGATCTGTTGCTGGTTACAGTAAAGCGAGAAGAGGAGATGGACTCCACCGCAGAATACAGAGCAGAGCAGAGCAGAGCAGAGCAGAGCAGAGCAGAGCCGAAAGCCAGTGCCCAGGGGCAGATTCACTGATGGAGGACGCACATCGGTGGACCGACACACAGACAGAAGAGATAGACAGAGACGGACAACAGTTGCTGCCTGGCCTTTTGTGCCACGAAGGACAATGTGAATTATTGTCCTGGTTTTGCATATTATGCCCCCAAAGTTTGTGCCAGGTTTGCCTTCCATTCCGTTTCCATTTCCATTCGTTTGGTGGGTAATTAAAACGCTTAAAGACGCATCAGTGCGTGACAAATCTTGCTTTTCACTTCTCAGGAGGCGCACACACACAGCAAGAGGGGAAGGTGGGTGGTAAGGGGTAAGGAGCTGCTCAGTGGAGTGGCAAAGTAGCCTCCTGCTCGGGCCATTGTTTGTGTTGTCAAAGTTTCTTCCATAGATTTTTGGATTTGCAGTTGAATTTCTGTTGGCAAAAGGTTCCTACTTATGGGAAGATGGCAGATAAATTTATAGATGATTTTCAGAGAGTTTTCCCCAGCAAATAAGTCGGGGAAAACTATTAACAAAAGGGTTTTCCATTGAAGAAACTCTAATCCAAATCAATGATATTTGCCATGGATTTTTCTGCAGTGTTTTATGTTGGAAATTGCTGAATATTGTAATTGAAAATTGATTTTTAAATCAATTTTTCGGCACATCAAATCTGTGATCTTTCGGACACAGAAACAGCATAATTTTCCCCTTTTTTGCCCAGCTTTTACTTGACAATCTTATTGATTTTTCATGCAAACATTCGAGTGGCTGTGTGCTGCCTCATCAACACTTCTCCAAGTGCCACAGCCACTGGCCTCACAGCCTCACTGTGCCTGGCTGCTGTCTTGTCATTCTTCTGTCTTGTCATTGTTATGGGGAAAACCATCCACAGACTCTTTTTGCACCACTCGAAAACTCTGCACAAAATTCATTCAAGTAAATTTTCTTATGAAAGAGTTGCCAGAGGAGGAGCAGGAGGAGCAAGCAGCTGCTTCGATTGTGTCTGGGACAGTGGCCAACACTTGACCAGAGCAAGAGTGCCTCAGAGATGATAAAGTGTTTCCTTCCTCACTCTCTACGCTGCCCCTCTCCCATTGCACTCTCTTCTCTCTCTCTCTCTCTCTGCCTGCCCTGAGGCCTTAAACTGTTGAAATTTGTCACGAGCACACGCGATGCAAAGTCGAAACTTTGAGGGGGGGTGAAGAAACAGAAAGCAGCAGCAACAGCCACCCATAGATTTATGTATGTGTGTATGTGCCACAAGATTCTGCCACAATTAGTGGACGCGCAACAGAATTGCGAGCGAATTTGTCTTCACAAAAATCGAAAAAGCCAAAAAATGACTTAATAGCCAAAAAGTTGTGCATGCGACAAAGTAAGCGTTCGTGCGTGGCATCAACGTGTGGCACGGTGGCTGGCGGAGGGGGAAGCTAGCATGTTGGGGTTGGATATTTGCGGCTCATCTGAGTGACACAGCTAGGGCAGGCGAGAGGCCAGGCGCTGACTTGTCGTTGGGGAGCAACAGCAGCCGCAGGAGGGACACAGAGAGATTCAGGAAGCTCTCTTTGGTGGCAGCAGCAGCCGGCAGCCGGCAGCCAGCAGCCAGCAGCGCGCGTGCCGTTAGGAAAGTTGTCCACAGTCCACAGTTAGCCCCGTCCCTCCTGCCCCCAGTGGCAAGCCAAAAGCCGGGCCAAGTCCTCAGTTAGCCGCCAGAAAATGCCGCAGGAGAATGCGTGCCTGTGGACAGCAACATGTCAGCAGCCTCGTCTCTAGCCCCAGCCTTTGCTCCCATCTCTAGCGCTGTCTCTGTCCATCCATACGTATACGTATACATCTTTCTCGCTCGTTTAATTCATAATATTCTATGAATGAAGTGAAGTGTGGCATGCAGCGGCAGCCCAGAGACTGGCAGGCAGGCGAAGAGACTGAAGAGTGCGCAAAGTTTTTGAGTCTAAAGCAAATGCCCCAGCTGGCAATTATAATTTCCCAGTAGCCATTTCCCTCCACCCTCCCTCCCCTGCCCGTTGTGTGTTAAAAATATGATTCAATTTGTTCTGCCTTCCGTTGAACTGCTGCCGCCCAACGACCCTCCAACCGATGCGCTGAAATGTCCCTTCGAATGAAAATTAATTTTTCCATTTTTTGTTGCCATTTTTGGGTTGGTTTGGGCTCGCGGATAAGCAGCAATGCTTCGATTTATATTCCCCAGCTATTTTACAGGGTATGCTTCAGTCTGTTCTTCCACTTTCTGTATGCTTTAGCAGTTAATTCTCTTTTTTTTGTTTCTACGAAAAAAAATCCAGCAACAAATGCGGCATTAAAATTGATTCGCTTATCCAGGGAGCAGCAGCAGCAGCCGCAGCAGCAGTGGAAGCAGCGGAAGAGAGAGAGAGAGGTAGGCAAAGAATGATAGAGAAAGGAAGAAGCGATAGAGAGCAAACCCTACTCCTTCCTCTCTCTCTCTCGCTATCGCCACTCTTCGACTGATGGCTGTCTCCGCTGATTAGACTTAGAGACGACGACGACGATAGACGACGGCGTGTAAATGGCGCCTGGCAAAAGGTGTTGATGATGATGTACATAAAGTGCCGTTGGCTGAATTGCTGTCAGGCGGGGGCCAAAGAGGGAGAGAAAGAGAGACGCAGAGAGCGAGAGCAGAGAGTGGGGTGGGCGTTTTGGGTGTGGGAAGGTTAGAAAACTGGCTAAAAACTTGTCGCCGCGCACGGAAGCACAAAAATTGAATTGACATGACAGTCGTTTGGGTTCCAGCTACCAGCTGCTCCTGCCAGATCTCTCGATGATGTGGCATGAGGCAAAGAACTGATGCTGCTACAAGGGAGGAGGTGGAGGAGACAGTCTGCTGCTGCTGGGGCAAGGCGACCATCAACTGACAACAGTTTATGTTGGGGACGACAGTTCGGAGCACGCTTCATAAAATTCATTTCCGTGCCGCCACCGCCACTGCCTCTGCCTCCATGGCTGCCACTGCTGCTGTTGCAAAAGTGATTAAAATTATAATTAAACTGTGATGGTTGTCTCCCTCTGTTGCCAGCTTTTTTTGCACCCCTGCTCTTACCCTCTCTCTGGACTGTAGGAATATTCAATTTAAACTAAATCCTCAATTCTCCTCAAGTACAACGCGGCGTATGAGCAATGTCCAAGGCGGAGTGGAGAGGGGAGAGCAGAGCAAAGAAAGCTTTACAGATGTGGAGTTTGAGTTGTGGCATGGGATGGGAGGTGGCGAATCATTTTATGCATTCAACATCCTTCGTGCTGGCCGTATCCTATCCTGCAGTCTGTCCATGCATTCAACGGTTCATTGGTTGCTATAAATATATAATACGTGACAAATACGTGCCCGAGTTCTTTTCAATCCCGACTTCAGCCACCCCGCAAGATCCCTCTTCCTCCCTGGAAAACGTGTGTATGTACAAATCCTTGCCAGCACATTTGCCATTCCTCAGAGAACGTAGCAGCAGGAGGAGCAGGAGCAGAAAGAAATGGTTAGCAATAAAAGTGTTCAGCGTGCTGTTGCATGTAAGCGTGGAGCGGGGTGAGGCACACACACACACACAGGTTGGGTAGTCCAAGATGGAACGCACTTGTTGATTGGCACTCAATGTTGCGTCTTAAAGGATTGATGTACTACCCAAAGGGCGGAGTCAGTGGGCGGTGGGGAGTGGGGAGTGTAGGTGTGGTGTGGTGTGGTGTGGAGTACGTGGCAGAGGTGGCAGGCAGTAGGTAGCGCATTTTGCTAGTGTAAAGTGTTGCCTGGGGCAACGTCAATGATGCACGTGCCTGCTCTTGTCTGGTGCCTGCTGCTGCCTCCTTCTGCCTCCTGTCTGCCTGCAAATACTCTGCATTATTCCTGCTTCTTCTCTGCTTGCAAGGTGTTGATGTTGCATGTGTGGCAAATAGCAGCTACAATTTCCACAGACATTCTGTGTGCTGCGGTATTGTAACTATGAATACGTTATGGCCAATGCATTGGAAATCAGATTCGACTCGAGTCGATGGAGCTAATAGAATTCCAATACTAATATGGAAGCAAGTTTTCTGCTTATATTTTGCACTGAGAAAAGCAGGCAGAACTCCTATAACTATCCCCAGTTTTCCCAATCATGAATCATCCATCTAAGTATTCCATCATTCTATCAATATGCCATTCAACAATTTTACAATCCATCCATCCAGCCAGCCATCCAGCCCAGCCATTGAGCGGCAACAAGCCCCAGCAATGAGCGGCGCGCTTATTCCATTTGCTTAGACATGAACAAAACGTCGACAGAGGGGGGTTGGCAAGGAGGGGTGTTAAAAAGAGAGACCCAATCCGCACACACACACACACACACACACAGATCAAAGCAGGGTGGCGGGCAGAGACTGGCAAAAGCGCAAAAAAAAGAAGGAAAAACGGAAACGGAAATTGAAAATCTGAAGCTTTTGGTGGGTAGAGAGAGAGAGAGAGAGTGAGAGAGAGGGGGGGAGCGAGTGAGCTGTGAATCCTATTTCAAGTGCAATCTTCAGTGGCAGTCTCGCAGTCGCAGGTACCTCTGTTCGGCTCGAAAGTAATTCAATAGTTGTCGGCTCTGCCACAGCCCAGGCAGCTGCTCGCTGCCTCCGCATTTCGGGATGGATGCTGCCTGCTGCTCGTGGCATTGAATGGCAATCGAGAGTGGCACGTAATGCCAACAATTGCACACCAATGCAAACACAGACGGGGGCACAGAGCCAGCCTGGTGGCTCCTCATGCTCGGGGTCTCTGGGATCCTGGGGATCTACCGGGGGTCTCCTACATTTGGGGTCTGGTTTGCGGGGCCAAAGGATACTGAAGGGATTGTGATGCAGAGGTCGGCTCATTGGTTGCATTGCTTGCTTGCAGCAGGTGGGAGCGTGGGCGGCAGGCGTTGCATGTTGCAGCAGCGCGCACACACACGTTGCACGTGTGTAGATAACGTTTACTGTTGCGGCAGCAGCTGCTTACGGCTTAGGTGGCGCTTTTCAGGGGCGGGGATTTGCTGCCCTCTCTCCTGCCCGCATGCGTGCACAAAATTCATTTATGTGTGCACGCAAATCCCTAATCCCTAGTTTTTGCTGCCTGTTTGTCTCCTGCCTGCCACGCCATGGGAAGAGCCAGCAGAAGGAGCGACGGCATCACAGGATGACACCGACAACGATGCTGACAACATTTGCAGGAAATGACTTTTGAGCGGTTCCTCTTGTTGCGCGCGCTCTCTCTCTCTCTCTCTCCCTCTCTCTTTCTAGTCTTAGTAACGAAATAAAAGTTGCGCCTGCCTGCCATCAGTTTTCTACTGTGCCAGCCACAAGCTCTTCGCTGGCAGTTGCCTGCCTTCACGTGCAACCTGCTGCCTGCCTGCAACGCACCTGACGACGCATCCTCCATCTCCATCTACGTCTCAGCCTTCAGCTTCAGCTTCAGTGCCGCCTGCGACCGACACAAGATTGATGTAGCATTCATTTGATGCGGATTAGTATTTTATAGCTGCACTTCCCTGCCACGTGGGGCAGACACACACACACACACACACAGACAAATCTCCGCCCCCTAAACGCACAAAAGGCGAAAAGCTTGTGCACTTTTGCCTCCCCCTTTTTGGCCTCCCCCTCGGTGCCCTTCTTTGTAATTTTCCCTTTTTTTGCTGCCTCTTCACATTCCTTGCAATTGATTGCCGCTACTCTTGCTCATGCCACATGCCCCATGCCCCCACCCCACTGCCTTATCTACGTGCGTACTTTTGTGTGTGTTCCCCCCCTTCCCGTCTGATTGGGGTCAGCTATTGACAGGAAAAGTGCTGTGGATGGGTGGCACGGCTTAGGGGCTTGGTGGCAGGTAGCTGCTGTTGCTGTTGCTTTTGTTGTTGTTGTTTAGCTGCTAAGTTGCTTACTTGATTTGTAGCACAAATTCAATTCAATTGGCTTGGCTCTCTCTCTCCCCCCTGCACGCCGCACCGCACCCCGCTCTCGCACTTTGGTAATCAATAGCCGCCAACTGACCCCTGGATTTGATTTCACTGCGCAACAAAGTTGCGTTTCGATTAGAGAGAGAAGTGTTATCCATCGGAAACATTCAAAAGTTGCCCATTGTTTGCTGTTTTCTATGCATATTTCAATCTGCTTTTGTTGCTTAAATGCTTTGAATGGGGCAAGGGAATTGCTCTCCATTCATCAGGGCGGGCGTGGGATTGTTGCGAGGGGCAACTTTATTAGGTCTTTTACTACCCTGTAGATAGATAATAAAAGCTTACTGATTAGATATACATTTTTGGGAGTGTTGTAGAACCCGCAGCAGGAGTTCTGAGAAAACTAAACTACTCCACATGGAAATAAATATTTATCCTGAAATTTGTACCCTTAAAAAGAGGGTTTAATGGCGGTTTTAGGCCTCTTTTAAGACCCAGAAAACCTGTCTTAATCTCCTCGTCCCTCATGCTTGTTTCACAGTGTAAATCGCTGGCTGGCTGCCTTCATGGTTTGATTTGTGGACTATGCGACTGTGGGACGCTGAGCGATATTAGTGAATGGGACAGAGAGCGGCCCACAGTGGGCGGCTGCCTGTTTTCTGCCTGCTTTAATGGGATAAGTATGAGTGCCGCATCGTACCGATGGATTTGTCGGCTGGGGTTGTGGTGTGTGGGGGTTGGCTTCTAAGGCATAACCGCAAGCTACTAGACGGGATGGAGGAATGTGCCCGGCCAGGCCAGGCCAGGCCAGGCCAGCCAGAGAGCCAGCGAGCGGACCTCCTTGCTGCTGCAGCGCTGCAAATTAATTAATTTTGACGAGGAACCAAAGGAAATGGCAACCATTTTTCCTTGACGGACTGACTGCCAGGCAGAATGCCTGTCTGCGCCTCAGTGGCAGCGGCAAGTATAAATTGTATGTGGCAGCAGTTGCTGCCGTTATGCAAAAAAGACTAAAACGTGGCACAAAACCAAAGCAGCTCCCCTGCTGCTGTCGCCGCTGCTGCCGCTGCTGATGATGGGTGTGAGTGTAATTACTTGCACACCTGTCGACACACTCATTTAATAGAGACAGAGGGGAAGAGGGAAAGGCAGGGACATACATACCTCTGGTGTGAGGTGCAACTGTGTATGCCCCATCTGGTGGCGGGTTAAAGTAATTTCGACCATGCCGAGTCCCGAGACTGCTGCCTGCCACAATTGCAAATGATTTTCACTTTCAGATCGAAATGAATATGCCACTAGTTGTTGCCACTGGTGGAGGCAGCCAGCCAGAAACCTCTCTAGACAGCCTCCAGAGGCGGAAGGGCATAAATATCCTTGCCACACACACACACTAACACACCTTGCCAGCTAAATGTTGCCGCTCTGCCTGATAAATGACCCTTGAACACCTTTAAGTCTCCACCCCCTGCCTGCCACCTGTTCTGCCTGCCTGCCGTTTCCTTCAACCCAAAAAACTGTTGGCGCCTGACCGCCGCCGCCCTTAGGAGGGAGGCATATAAATTGAAAGCTATTTATCATACACATGCCATACACACACACACACACACAGAGTGCCTGTATCTGTATCTGCATCTGCGTGTGTGTGTGTGTGTGTGTGGATGTTAACTAAGTTTTTGGTTTCGGAACCAGAAACACGGAAATGGCAACCAAAATGCTGAAGCCGAAGGAACAATCACCTATGAAATACTCATTAAGAACTCAGTTTCGGGGATGGGATGTTTTTAAAGAGATTTAACGGGGTTTTAGCAGGGCTTTCACAGCAGCTTGGGGGAATGATGGAATGCTTACATTTTCATGGATTTCTTTGGATTTCAACTGAAGGTAAAGCTAAAACCGAAGAATGATTACATTTAAGCCCTCATTGCGGTAACAAAAACATGAGAAAAATATATTTCAGTGGAAAAATTGAAACCACATTTTGAATGTTAAATGTAAATTAGATTCAAGTAAATAAGCAGAAATTTGTATTAAGTTAATAATTAAATTAAAGCCCTGGCTTAAACTGAAATTAATTCCAGATAAACTACTGGCTTTGTTCCCCTTCTTTCATTTCGTCTGTAAGCTGAATTGAGCGCAGCCTTATCTAGTCTCTTGATCTGTATTTCGACTACCTGGCTTTGCTTCCTCTCTTGCACAATAAGCGCTCTCGCAATTGCTTTGCTCTATGCAGCTCTCTCAGCAACAACAAAAACTACGCGCGTACGACTCTAAGTTGCGGCGCTGCTTGCAAATTGCATGAGTCGTAAATGGTGGTTGTTTTGGTTTCTCTCTGTCGTTCATGTCCGATCATGTTCGTTTTGCTTTCGAGCTGCGCTGCAAACTTGCGCTGTTTCAGCAACAACAACGACGCCCGCTCTCAGCAGGTACGGCGCCCACTAGTGTGAAGGCATAGAGCGATTAGCGAAACGGGACTGCAGTTGGGTGCGCAGTTTTCAGTCTTTATTTTGCTCTGCTCTTCGCTTCTTATGGGCATAGATTTTGATTTTACAACTACAAAATACACCATTCCCCTGTTGCATATTTTAACACCCAATAAGCATACCCTTCCGTTGCCGTAACCAGAGGGCTAAAGTGTAGTACATACATATGTACATATGTACAAACAAAGGACCGCAAAAACACTTATTACATACAAAAATATGTATGCAAGATGCGGGACTGGGGGGATTGGGCGCTTCATTTCCGGCCACACTTCAAATTGGATTCTCCATCTGAAGGCACTGTTCTACTTTCTCCCTCTTTATTTGAGCTCTGCCTCCTTCCTTTTTGGGTTTTTTATACATTTTTATATTGTATTTTCGTTGTTGTTTTGTTTTATTAAGTCGAGCATTTCACTGTACATTTAATGCAACACTGAGCCGCATAAATTGCCTCTGGCATTCGGCTCGTTTTCTTGGCATGCGGCAGCTGCTCTGTCCCCACAATTCTCTCGCCACTTCTCCATTTCTCTCTCTCTCTCTCCCTCCCTGCCTTCGTCTATTAGTCTCATATGTGCCATAAAAAAATCGTATAATCGTAGACACTGCCACCACTTCATCCACCCCCCAGTCTTCCTTCCGTCTGTGACTGCCTGTCCGCATCCGTATCCGTATCCCGCAGAATTGTTTCGTCTGCTGGATGCAATCCAAGGCCATTGTTTTCCATAGTTGGCCATTGGCAGTGCCATCCGCCTGTGGTGCAACAGCAGGGTGGCGAATAGAGGGAGGGGCAGCAGCAACCAGAAAATGGATGAAAATTAAGAGTTGGCTTGCGAAAATGGTTGAAATTGCCTGAGTATTCAGTTGTCGATCGCATGCTCGGAGTGGAACTACTTATGTGGCTTCTTGTTCTCGATTTTGGATGATCTGTGTTATGCTCGAGAGTTTCCTGTTCGTAGAGAACTTCCTCAAACTTCCTTTTCGGTTTGGAGTACTCCCTTGGCACAAACTTCACTCGGGAGTCTCGAATATTTCCGGTATCAGTGTCGCTCTTGTTTCCTTTTTTTTCGATTATACATTTTGGCAAACTTCTGAATGCATTTATCTGTGGCACTCACAGCAGGAGGTGGTAGTCCTCTTACCAATAACTTCAATTACAATTCAACAACAGAACAACATTACCAGAAACTCAACAACGACTACAGAAAATATTAAACGCAAGAACTAGACATTCATTTCTGAATTCCAACTCTACATAAATAAACTCTACAATGCAAGCATTCAACAACAAGAACAACTCAACTACAAGTTGTACACAACAACAAAAAGTCCAACAGCAACAACAATAATAAATGACAACAGATTTACGGTCTCCAAAAGTCTAATTAGCGATAAAGACTCGTCTAATATTTGTCACTTGAGACCGGAAACTGGCAGCAGCAGCAGCAACAGCGGCAGAAATTGTTGCAGAGAGAGCGAGAGGGATAGCTTATGAGAGTTGGCTTACACTCAGTGCGAGTGGTGGGTGCGGAGGGTGCGGGGCAAGAGGCAGGGCTTAGGGGAGTAGTAGAATCCACGCCGCAAAACGATGCCAAATTGCAGCTGGAAGTGATTCCTTCGCCTTGTTGCTGCTGCTGCCGCTGCTCTTCCTGTGGAATCTGCTTCGAGCCAAAACAGATTTTCTCGTTTTGTTTATGAAAAACGAAGCAAAATGTTGAGATAACGAATAGGGTGGGCAGCGGAGCGGGGTATGACGGCATGGCATGCCATTTCCTTGGCCAAAAATCTTCACAGACAAAACGAAAGCGGCGGAGGAGAAGTCGTAGGAGGCGGTGCCTGCCACGGATTAATTGCAAAAGGTGAGAGCACACAGAGAAGAGTGGAAAGAGCGAAGAGGGAACAAAGTCTCCTGTGGGGAGAGAGTGGTGGGGAACGTAGCCATTAGGCAAAAGGTGGGCGGGGCCAACTCATTTGGCATTTCGAGTGCTTTTTGACTGGTTTTATTGTTGTTTCGGTTTTTGGTTTTTGGTTTGTTGCTGCGAGGGGTGAAGTGTTGGGGGGGCTTGAGCCATGTTTCGCCTGCCAAGAGCGATAATAATAAAATACAAAGCAAACGAGCGACGAAACTCCCAAACAAAATGAAAACAAAACCAAAACCAAACAAACCAGCCAGCAGCAAGAGAAGAGCGAACACACAGCAGGAGATTATATTCCTGGTCCAGATCCAAAAAGCCATCGTTGGCCATAAAAACTTAACGCGTTTGCCATTTTGACCACAAAATGATGTATTTCCTTCCCCCTGCCCCTCTACGTTACCCTCTCGCTGTACAGCTGCTGCTGTGGCCAAAACTAAGGGGCAAAACCTGAGCGAGCTGAGACCCCTGATTAGCCTTCAATTCGACACGAGGGACACGACAGAAATCACCCCAAAAAATATAAAGAAAGAAAAGTTCAAACTATTGGTACTTTATCTACCCTGAAAAATAGGGATAAAAAGAGAGAGAGGGGCGTGGGGGGTGGGGTAGAAAAGAAAAACTCATTTGCCTGTGCCTTATTGAAATTTTATGCAAAAAGTCAAAGTCGAATGAAAACTCACGTCATGACCGGGCAATAATTTGTTGTCCTTCGCCTTGCTCTTGTCCTTTCTCCTCAGCTGCTATTCTCTCTCTCTCTCTCTCTCTCTCGTTGGGTCCTGGCGGAAAATGTTCATCTAATATTGCCATGGGGCATGCCCCTTCGTGCAATTGCCGTTTCAAAATTTATTTCACTCTCCAACAGCCAAATGAAAATAAGGAAGAGAAATTGGCGGGAAGTTTAAAGCGAAGTTTCGATGCTCTAACTTTGAGGGGAAGCGTTGGGAATCGGAGAGCCACGTAAACATTAGAATTGCATGAGGGATTAGGGTGTTGGAATATGTATCATAAACCTGGAATTTACTTCAAGACTTTATGGAAATTTGCAGCTTCTTGGGATGTGCTCTTAGGGGATTCTTCCTATCTGTCCAGGAATTCTTCTGAAATAACCTAAAGAAAAGTTTTCATATTTTGTTGTGATTTTTCTTGGGAAATTCTAGATTTTATAATGATATTTTACTAGAATATACAGAAGACAGTAAGTACATTTATTTATTCTTTATCAGCCCTTTTATTTTCTAGACTTTTGGTTTGTTTTCCTTTCTGTTACCATAATACTCCTAATACTCTTCTTTAGGGGAATTTATAATAAAGAACCAAAACACTGTGAGGAAGCACAGAGAGTGTAGAAATAGGAGGCAGTGGTAGAGAGGAGAAGGCAAAAAAAAGCGAGCTCGCGTAACAATGAAATTGATACTTTTTTAAATGCGAGTGAAAGATGGGGAGTAGAAATGGCAATGGAGATGGCTATGGGGGGTAAGGGCTAGGCAAGGCAATGGACATGAGCTGGCGTAGGGGTGTCTGCCCTAAGGGTGGGGAGGGGTGGCACATAGCTACGTCGTAGCTTATGCGCCTCTCAAGAGAGCGCTCTGTTTGCTTGTAACTCAACGTTCGTCAAGTGGTGGCGGCGGAGGCGGAGGCGGAGGCGGCCTGGCATCGGTGATGATGAGGAGGAGGAGTCGGCCCAGGCATCATGTGGTACGTGCCGGGAATGCGTGAGAGATTTTTATTTGCCTGCTGCCGTGGCCCTGCGCGGCCATCGATACACTCCAGAAAACACAGTGAGAGGCGTTACGAGATATATGTGGCATGGGGCATGGGGCATGTGGCACGGGGCACGGGGCACGCGGGCATTCAAAATACAAAAACAGTAACAGAAAAAACAAATGGAAAATGTAATGATTATTTGTTTAGCTAATGCCGCACAAAGTGGACCTAGGAGCAAAATTGTAGCCAGTGCCGCCACTTTCCATCTTGCAATCCTCGTTGCGCATACGCCCCGTGGCACATTTGATTGCCGGCCATCAATATGCTACTCCTACTGCTGCTGCTGCTGCTGCTGCTGCTGCCTGCGCCCTGCTCCTGCTCCTGTCAGCCTGGAACTATTTTCTGAGGCTGGGGGAACTGTTGCTCATATTTTTTGATACTCCCTGAAGTGGGTAAGAGGATTTCGATTACGTATAAGAAGGCAGCGGAGAAGGAGTCGGGAAATGGGAGCTAATTTTGATTAGAAATATAACCAATAAAACTTGGTTACTGTTATACGCACAAACTTCTATAAACCAAAGCTTTTACTCATTCAACAATCAAGCCTTAATTTCTATTTGGAATTTTTCTGCTCATCCGAAGGCTATTTTCCTCTAAGGTTAATCTCAAAGGGTATTCCAATGTTATGGCACCCTAAGAATCATTTTTTGCTTTCCTTCTGCTTTTGCCAAATTAGCAGCTGTGTCAAAAATTTGCATATTTGTTGCTTCTGTTTATAGAGCAAAGATTCCTGCCTCCTCTCTGGCCTGTCTCTCTTTGCTGGTACATGTGTCACTCTCGCTCTCTCCCTTCGTTTTCTTTTTCTTTATTCCTGTTCCTTCACAGCTTTCACTGTGGCTGCTGCTGTTGGCATTCTGTTTGCCATTTCGATTTGGCACAATTTGTCACTGGCAGGCGCTGGCACTGGCACTGCCAGAGAGCGCAGAGGCTGTCATCTTATGGCTTGTTAGTTGGGTTTTGTTTGCCTGTTTGCCCAGCCAGCTTATGGACACCAACAAGTGCCCCAGCGTCGAAGCGACTTTAAAAGGAGGCATCACCATGGGTACTCCCCCATGGCTCTGCACCGCTGACTGATGTGTGGCAGGGTCTGTGTCTTTCTGGGTGTGTGTGTGTGTATGCCTCTTCCTCTTTATTGTCGTCATCGTCGTTTTTGTTTACACAGTTGGCAATGCTGTTGTTCCTGCTAGTCCTGTGCCTGCCAGCCATCGAGCCATCCTCTTAGCCTGGTCAACGTGTGGCTGCTTATTGTTGCCTCTCAGCATCACCTCATCTCATCTCTCCCCTTCACTTCTCTCTCTCTCTCTCTCTCTCTCTCTTACCGGTTAAGTGTCAATTTGATGCTGCTGCTTTTTCATGTTTCGTGTTGCCACCTCTCTCTCTCTCTCTCTCTCTCTCTCTTCTGGCAGCTCCTGCCACCGCTTCTGTGTTTGCCATAAGTGCCACATTTTGTATAGCAAGTTAAGCCACTAATGAGGCGGCCACCTGCCGTTGCCGCTTGCCACACTGCCACTGGCACACTGCCACTTGCCAATGCCGCTTGCCAATGCCAATCAACGTGGCAGGCAGGCAGCTGTGCTGGCCTGGTCTGACCTGGCCCAGCCAGCCATCGAGCAGAGTGTTAACACACAAAACTAAATTGCTTGGTAATTAGTATGAAAAATTGCGTGCAACAAAAGCGGCAAGCGGCGCAGGCAGGCAGGCAGGCAGGCAGGAAAATCCAGTTGGGGAAAGTGAAATCAAATGAAATGTTTCAAGTGGGGAAAATGGAAAATGAGAAGAGGCCTCCTCTCGGACACTTTATAGCACGCAGAATAGATAGATAGATATCCAGAGTGGAGTACTCCATAAAGTGGCAGATACTTGGAGCAAAGGAAAGTAACTTTGGTCTCTGATTCGCTCTTTGAGAGTGTAACTCAGGGAAGTCTCTTTGCTGGTGGGAACAGAGATATAAGGCAGAGACACTTGCAGGAAGCGAACTGTAGAAATAATCATGGAAAAGTACACCCAAAGAAGGCATTTGTTCAAGCAAAATGGCTTTTAGGTTTGATAGTTGCTGGAAGAAATAAAAAACTGTCTTTTAGATGGATAATCCACACAGAAAATACACTCGAAATGAGGTTTAAATGTATTTAGAAATATTTGTAGCAGGAAGTATCATGTTTGAAGTGCTAACAAATCGAATTCCATTCCCTAACTCACTGCCTTCCCCTTCCGTTTCGCCCTTCCCCCTTTTTGCTCGATTATCTGCTCAGTGGGTGTGAAATCTGTAACCTCTAATCCGTTATTCGTTGTACGTAATCCGTTGCTGCGTCCGTCCCTCATCAGAATTTTGAGCAGCATTTTATGAAATGTGATTTGAGCAATCCAAAGAGACCGAAAGAGATTCAATTATTGTGGGTACAACCATCTAGGACTTACCCCAACCCTTTGTAGAACCCTTTTTGCTGCAAGTTTTTTTGGGATAAGCCATAGGAATATACTCTATCTGTATCTCTTTCGCCGCTTGGCTGGTGTTTTTTTTTGTTTTTTTTTTGTCTGTCGAAGGCAAAGCCGCTTCTGAAACCCACTTCAATTTTTAATGAATCCAATTTTTGGGCCATGTTTCCCTGCCGCCTGACTGCCTGCCGCTTGCCCCTGTTCGTGTGGTGTTTTCTGCATTAATTTCATAATTTTCTGCTATTAATTATAATAGAATTTTTCAGTCAGTGGATCCTACGTTTTCGCTGCTTCCCATCTCTCTCTCTCTTGGGATTTTCTTTCGGCTTTTGCTTTTGGGGTTGCGCCTTGGTGCCAAAAGTTTTTGCTCAGTGCGCCAGGCCAGGCGCTTGGTTTTCCATTTTTCGCTCCGTTGTTATTATTATTATTATTATTATCGGCCACCATCATATGCCCGTAATTAAAACTTATTTTTCGGTGGCTGTGGGGTGGTGCACAGACCAAACAAACCAAAAAAAAAAAACACTTAATTCGCTCTCACCCCTTGCCGCCTGGCAATCAGCGCCTGTTTCGTGATGAGTGAGTAGAATGAAAGGTGGGTGGTTGGGTGGTGTTGCAGCCCCTCCAAACACTTTAATACATCGAAATCTTGGACGCACGTCTCTTAAGTAATGGATTCAATTATAAAGTTCAAAATCCTTGCCGGCTTTGGCCTGCTCAGAATCTCTGCCTTGCCATAGCAGCAGGGCAACGTTGGGGCAATCCAACTGGAAATGATTCGCATAAATTCACAATAATTTATAAGGAAATCCTTTAGAGGCATGCACCCCCACACCCACACCCACACCCACACACACACCCCCATGCAGATCCCAAACTTCTGCCACGCCTGCCCGATCGCCGCATTTTGGTTTATTGCGTCGCTGGCTTGACCCTTTTTGGTACCACTTCCACGAACACACTCGAATCCTCATCATCCTTATTGACTCGCTCGCAACTCTCACTGCTCCTGCTCCTGCTCCTCCTTTTTGTCTTCCTGCTGCTGCTCTCTGTTACTTTTTAATTTGCTTTCAGTGATTTCCACGACGATTTACCTTGACTGCTGGAAATTTATTCCACTTGGCTGCAACACACAAATAAAAAGAAACGAAGAGACGAAGGAAGGAAGCGACTTTTTGCATTCAGAGACGGACACACCGGCGTCCTTTCATCCGCCCATGGATACCGATGGATCCTTTCTACAGTTATCCCCCCAAAAAAAATCAATTGATTCGAATGCGTTGCAGAGTCGCATATCCTGCGTGGAGCGAAGGATTCGCCGTGTCGTCTGCTCCTTTGAATTCCCACCTCTTGACCCTTTTTCGTGCTTGACTTCTTGTCCAACTATGGCCCCCCATCCCGCACCCTACCCTGGCCAATATTTGCGGCCAGGTCTGCTGGACATTAGCATGCTTTTGATGCTGCCACCCTGGGGTCCTGCCCCCGCTCTGTGTCTCTGTGTGTGTGTGTCAGTCGGAGATAAGCAGCTTCCACTTTCCACTTTCGCTCTGTCTCATTGCGTTTCTACCTCTCTTTCGCTCAAAAGTTGTCTCAAAGTTTGCTTTTGTGTGTGTGTGTGTGTGTGGAAAAGTTTTTGAACCCGCCTCTTGTTTAAGCAGCGTCGTGGCATCTTCAGCTTCAACTTGAAGCCTACTCTCTCCCTTGGCCTTGCCTTGCCTTGCCTTGCCTTGCCCCTTTTGCCTTCCCTTTGTTTGGACTTTGATTTTTTGACATTCTGTTTAGTTTTCCAAGTTTACCTTGGAATATATCTATCTGTGATCCATTGTTTGTGTGCCCAAAACCCAACTCCAACTCCCCAAATACACATTATCCCCCATTGTCCGCATTGTCCGCAGCAATTCCCCATATTTAAATGACTTGACCCGAACAATAGGCCAACAACAGAGAGCAGAACAAAACGAAGAAAAGCCATTCATCAATCACTTTTCGGTGTGCGTTGATTTTAATTTGTGCGTTGCCCTCAGGCTCCAAGCCTTTCAACTGCACAACGAAGAAGACAGAGACACACAGCCACAGCCACAGCCACAGCCACACACATAAATTATTCAAAGTTGTCCAAGAAAACTGCTTGGAAATCAAAAATGCAATTATGGTAAGTGCCAGAGCTTGGCAATCTATAAGTCTATGGACTTTTGGTAGACCTCGCTCCCTTCCCATAAATCGCAACGCATTTTCTTCAGGCAGAGCAGGTAGAAATGTTGACGCTTGTAAACAAGTTTTCCTCCAATCCTAGTCTGAGTTGGGTTAAGGGGGGGAGTTTCAATAAAGTTTTCTACAATTTTTTACCAGAAATCAAATATTTTTATTTGTAATTTTCAGCTCTGCATGAAGATGTTAGCCAGTGTAGTAGGAGGAAGTAGGAGTCGGGAGAGCTTCAACTTAATTAAAAGATAACTTATGCACATGGGGCACATACGGGCTTAAGGTTTTGATTTATAGATCAAAGAGCGGAGTGTTTTTGCAGACATTTATAAGAACTTTTTGCTAGGATTGAGCTGGAATTAAGTTGAAAGTTTTTTGATACTGTTTTGGGGGGCAGCTATTTTGCTTATTAGCAGCTGAAAAGATGTTACCTTTGGCATATTGAAGCACTTCTTATGATAAATATACGGGTTTAGGGTTCGATTTATAGATGAAAGAGTTTGAACAACTTTAAAGAACTATTTTTAAGCAACTCCTTCCCATCTTTGATAGGATATTGTGAGTTTTTTGGCTTTCTCTCACATCTTTCATTATCTTTACCACCTCTAAACTGTTCTACTTAACTGTTATCCACATGCTAAACCATTCGAGAGGGCAGGCATCAATTGTCGTTCCGCTTTTTGTACGTTCTGTAGGCGTTTTTGGTGCTGCCAACTTGTCTAAATATTATTATTTACGGCTTAGGGCGAAGAGCAAACAGCGACAACTGTTACCCGCTGGCCCCCATGGGGGTGGGGTGCCTGAACCTTAACCCCCTTAACCCCTTAAAGCCTGCGTAATTCACTAAGCGAATAGGCGAACAGGAGGGGGGAGCGTGGAGCGTGGAACGTGGAGCGTGGAACGTGCGTTGTCTTGTCGCAAAGTTTTTAAGACTTGCTTGACCGACCTTTGTCAAAAGTTGTTGGAGCGCATGAAAAATGATGCCACACGCAAGGGAGGGAGTGGGGAAGGATGTGTTACAACAGGCTTCACATCTCTCTCTCTCTCTCTCTCTCTCTTTCACTGGCCCAGCTAAGCTATGGCCATCCCACTCTGTGGGATGTTCAGGCAAAATAGCAATTTGCGTTTTCAAACAAACGATAGAAGAGGACAGAATCAGTGGCATGAGGCAGGGAGGAGGCAGTCAGAGTTTGCTAGTTTTTGTTGCTTTTCGTTCTTCTGCTGGCTGCCAGTTGCCGTTTGCCTCACAATTGATTGAAATCCCTTTGCGCACACCTTTTTTTCAGTTCACTCCCAACCCCCCCCCCCCCCCCCCCCCCCCCCCCCCCCCCCAGCCGCTCCACTCATTTCTCAGCCTCTGTGCTGCTTTTTGTTGCTAGTTTTTCCTGCTTCTGATGCTGGCTCTGGTTTTTCCTCCACTCTCACCGCAGCTGAGCTGAGCTGAGCAGAGCGAGAGAACACACACAACTTCCGCTTTCTTTGGCAAAAACAATAGAAAGCACATAAATTTATGGTTTCAGCATTGTGCTTTTGACAACATGTGCGGTGTGTGGCCTAGCCCTCCTAAGGGATAGATGGATGAATGATGGTAGCGGGTGGAGTAGCTATATCGAGAGAGAGAGAGAGAGAGTGGGGGGTATGGCAGGGCTTTTGTGCGGAACGTTAAGGGGTTAATATGCCTGCAACCGCAAAACGGATTGCCTTTTGGTCCAGGGGTAAAGAGAACGACACAGCGCAGGGGGGGCTGGCTGGTTGGCAGAGAGTTTTCTTATAAATAATTTCACTAAATGGATTTGGGATACATTTTCTGCTGACACTGTAGGAGGTCGAAGGTCGTTTGTTGTTGCTCACGTAGCGGGGGGATGTGGGTAGACGA
The DNA here is from genome assembly GCF_900245975.1 of Drosophila guanche. Classification (NCBI taxonomy): domain Eukaryota; kingdom Metazoa; phylum Arthropoda; class Insecta; order Diptera; family Drosophilidae; genus Drosophila; species Drosophila guanche. The sequence goes on along the minus strand of NW_022995751.1, from coordinate 4,171,001 downwards.
CTGCTTGAACTAATTACCTGAGAAATCCGTTTTCCCAGCAACTTTGCACATTTTTGGCATTTTCCAGATCGTTTATTTGTGCACAACAACAGCAACAGCTGAACCACAAGTGCAACAATCAAATTGTTGTGCCTTTGCTTTGTCTTTGTTTATTTATATGTGATATATACGAGGGTATATACATATACATGTATATGTATATGTATTTTGTATTTGTTGTGCATGAATATGGCAAACAACTTTAATGGTTGTTTGGCATTTTCTTGCAGCTGTTTCGCTTCTGTGGTTCTGCTACAGATCCATTCCCCCTGCTGCCACTGCCCCTCCTATGCGTTTCAAAATTTATGTTTGCTGGCTATGAAAATGAAATGACTGTGGTAAACATTTTAATTAAATCCAAGTTTGGCTTTTTTGGCCCTGGCCCTGGCCCTGGCCCATGACCAGCCGTTTTTACAATATATTGCCGCCTGCCTGTTGGCCCACCGCTACGTTGCTCTTTTTGGCTCTCTCTCCCTCTCTCCTTCTCTGCCTACTCCTACTCTGCTGTCTCCTTTGCGCTTCTACTCTTCAAATGCCGCTACTCCACTGCCCACTCCCCACTGCCCACTCCTCTCTCTCCTCTGCTATTTCCTATTCTTTTTTTATATTTCCCCCTGCCCTGGCCCCTTGTTCTTTGTTTTATTTATATGAGCACTTTGTTGTTGTTGTAGCAAATAAATTTTAATTTTATTTTTATTTTTCCGCGTTTTAATTTGTTGACCATTTCCCCTTCTTTCACTTTTTGTTGCTGCTTGTTTTAATTTTCTGTTTTTTTTTCATTCTTTTTTCTTGCTTGTTTCACATTTACACATTTATTTTGTTTGCCTCTGCATTCTATTGGCCCTGTCCAGCGTTGGGGACAGCAGTGGCAGCCGTGTGTTGCTGTGACTGTGGCAGCGGCAGCAGTCAAGTGACAGTTGGCGCTGAGCACACTCGCAGACTGACGGACGGACGGACAGGCGGGGGACCCCCGACTGCATGACGAGAGCTCGCAAATATGAAATGCAAAACAAACTTTGCAGCTGTCACTCAAAAATGAACGTCGCAATGGAATGACAGTGCAGTGGGTGGACATGGAGGGGGGAGCAGCAGCTACTAGGAGCAGGAATGCAGAGGGCGCGTAGTCCAAAGGGTGTCCCTATGTTGTGGGGGAGGGCCGGGAGAGGGGAAAGTGCACTGCGAGAAATGTTCAAATGGTTAATTGGCCGGAAAGGTATTCCACGTTCCACGTGTCTGTCCTGTGTCCTCCTGACAAAGTGAACGATGATGGGCTCCCGGTTTATGATTGACATGTTGATGATGACTTCATTTTGGCATTTTGATACGAAATCTGGTAATAGAGAGGGTGTAAGTGTAAGGGACAGGATGGCTGCTGGCTGATGGCATCAAAACTGAATTGAAAGCAAAGCGAAGCCAATAATGCAATTATTATTCGTATAAAACTTTGGCTGGCTGTCCGAAAAACCTTTGAAAGTCCTCAAAATGTTGATGAAGTTTTCGGATTAAGAAATCAACCAAAAGTGGAGTGAATGGCAAAAGGGAAATTGAAGATATTTTGACATAGATTTTATAGTCAAAGGATGTGCCAAATCAATCAACTGCAAAACTGCAGGAAAGTATCAGAAATTAGTTGGGAATTTGCTTGATGTGAGCTGCAAAGGATACATTGATGACATGACTATTCATAGCTTAGGGAAGTCAGGAGTCAGTGGAAAATTAAACATATTTTAGGGACAATATCAGAGCTGAATGAGCCAGGGAAACATATGAATATAGGCGAAAAATCTATCTAAAAGAACAGCAAGAAATACGTATAAAAATCACATGTAAAGCTGATGTATTTAAGTTAAAAGAGCTGCCCAAAAATTCCTACTACTCACAGCAAAAAATACCCAAAACTGTATCCTCCTACACACACACTCAGAATGGTATACACATATACGATTACTAAGTAGAAAAGTGCGAATAACTTTGCCTCCAAGGTTTATCTACTTTACTACACCATACACGCATACCTCACTCACTCTCTCTCTCTTCCACGGTGGCCGAGCAATTGCCCATTAAAACTTAAAGTGTAGCATACTTTGCAGCGCCACATACGCAACCCTTTTTATATATATTTTTTTTGGCTCTGGGTCTGGTTGTGGCCATCAATTTACATGCCACACACGCATACCCTATAGCCACTTGCGCCCCGTTCCGCACATGCCTCATGCCTCATGCCACATGCCACACTCGAGCACAGCACAGCAGAGCAGAGCAGAGCAGAGCCAGTTGCTGTTGTTATTTATGGTACCAAAACTGTCATAAGCAAACAAATTGTTTTTTATTGTTCATAATTATTGTGCATACTTATGTAAATCACGCGACGCGCGATTCGCGTTGCATTGCCCCCACTTGACTGCCACACAGACACACATGTGCCACATGCCACCACCCTTTTGTTGGTGGGGTTCAACACAAGGCGCAACTAGTTGCTCCACACACACACACACACACACACACGCACAGACACTTTTGCCCCTTGATTCTATGGGAGGGGGGAACGCTGCTTATAGTGCGTGTGTGTGTGTGTGTGGTGTCCTTTTGGTGTGAGAAATCGCACCACATTTCTGGCTAAAGGAGCGTCTTGGCGGAACTCCGTTCAGCAGCACAGCAGCAGCAGCAGAAAAAAATCGTTTGTTTTATTGAATTTTTATTGTAGTTTGAATTTATGACGTCCCTGCGTCGACTGGATTAGGGCTGACTTTTTTCTCTCTCCATGCGAACTCCATGAGAGATGACTTTATCGGTTTTTTCCCCAGCCCTCTGCTACTGCTGCTGCATTAAATCGCAGCCAACGAGCCTTGGTATCTGTCGCTGTTGCCTGCCACTGCCACTGCCACTGCCACAACTTCTGCTCCTGCTGCTGCTCTTGATCCTTCTGCTTTCCTCCCATTTGTCTGGCAATTTTGCTGAAATAACTTCAGTTTTGCGTTTGTGTGCGTACGTGCCGCTGAAGTGCTTTTGCTCCACGCCCTGTGTGTGTGTGTGTGCCTCCGCTTGGTGGCAGAACCAGATTAGCTCACAAAACCGCAGACAACAGCTGCCGACGTACCCGTCTGAAGTGGAGAATCCATACAGGGAGCTGCCAGTACGGGTAAACGTGCCCCATCCCTCCACCCACGAATGTATGTATTTGTGTGGTGTATGCCGCATGCAGCATGTGAATAATGTCCAGAGAGCCAGCAGAAACCAGCAGAAAAGTTTTTGCGATTTTTGTTTACGTTTCTCCAGTATTTTTATGAAGCGCATAAATAAAATTAGTTACTTTTTGTGTCGTGATTTTTGTATTTTGATGGCGACTTTACGTACTGAAGGAATGTTTACTTCCAGCAGTATTCCCAGTTCAATTTATATAAACAGTCAGATTGATTGATTTCCAGTATGTTCCTTCCTTCAGTCACTCATTTTTGTTGCTTTTCTTTACAGAGAGCTTACGCGATTACTTTGGACGCTATGGCGAAATCTCAGAGGCTATGGTCATGAAGGATCCCACGACGCGTAGATCCAGGTGAGTGGATCAACTAAAAGTATTAGAAAACTACGGAAACTAATCCAAGATGTAGATGGAAATGGTTACAACATACTGAATTGATGTCTGAATGAGATGAAACCATTAATGATCCTTTTTATGCACTTTTAAGCGCTGTTTAAAGCTTCTTTCTTAATTCTAAAAATTATTTTAAATTGTTTCTAAAGGTAATTGTATTTCTGTCTTTGCTTGAAGTTCCATTTACGTATTAAATGTCTGATTTTTATGCATTTTTGTATTAGTTCTCCCGTTCCCAGAAATGGTTCTATTATGTTTAGTTTCTCCATCTTTCGTCAACTCCTTCTCTCATGCGTAAAATGTAACAAAAATATTTTCTCTAATTTATTGCGCTCTCAATTAATTTCGCTATGGTGAAGTGGTCCCCCAGGCCCCATGCGGAATGGTGTCGTGTTGCAAACTGATTTTAATTTTTGCAAAACTCTCGTACATATCTCTTACTATAGCTATGGTCTGCGTAATAAATTTTGTAACCTGTGGCAACCTTTTACCTTTCAACCTCTTGTTTGTTGCTGTATTTGCTGACCTCTCGCTATCACTCATCTCCCCTGGCTTTAACTCTGTCTCTCTCCCACTGCTACTGTTACTTCTCCTCCTTCTGTTGCTGTATCTTTTGCTGCTGCTGTTGTTTATGGCCATGCACGGCTGCGCATCCATTTCCAAATTTGAACAGTTTGGTTAACCGCTAATTGGTTTTCATTTTCATTGATTTTCCTTCTCCTCTTTTTTTTTCGCTGTCTCTCTCCCTTGCTACTCCTTTGCGCTTTGCTCTTCCTCTCAGTCTCTATCTCTCTCTCTCTTTGTCTGTGTTTGTGCTTTCCGTGTTGTGTATTTTCCACCCGTAACGTTTGTCATTTGTTGCGGTTTCGATCAACATTCAGTTGGCTGAACCAACCAGTCACTCCCTCCCCTTTCCATTTCACTCCCCACTCTTCACTCTGTAATCTGTAGTCCCACCCATTTTGACCTTATTTAAAAATGCTTAACGCAAATTAGCTGGGTTTTTGCGGTGCTCGCCGTATGAATCATGAGGCGGCAGAGAGAGTCAATTTCAATTTCCAACTGAAGCGGCCAAGTACTCTATTAAAACGGGAAGGAAGTAAAGATTTAGCAGCTGCTGGAGAGAGAGAGAGAGTGCTAGGTTGTGGCTTTACGTGGAGCTGACAAGAAATTACAGCTTGACTGCAAATACAGAAGTTGTATGCTAACCGGAGAGTAACAGAGAGCAAGAGAGAGCTGCAATGATCGTCGTTTACATATCTTTATAGCAAGCAGCAGCAATAGCAGCGCTTTGGCTTCGGCTTCGGTCTTCGGCTGCGCTTTTGCTGCTTTTGCATCGTTGCTTTTGCACTCGGACCGAGCATGTTTGATCATGTTCGATGTTCGAACTGCAGGCTCGATCCTACTCAATGCAGCTCACTCATTGCTCACTCATTAATAGATGGTTTCAAAAACCATGTTTTCTAAGAAGATTTTGCTTTTTCTCCCTTCTCTAATACCCTTTCAAAGCAGAGCAACACAAAAAGAAAATAAGACAAAAAAAGCTCAAGAGGGCGAGAAAGAAAATCACTTACAAACTAGCAAATGTTTATGCGCTGCTTTTTCTTTTCGCACTAATTAAGCGTTTTATGGGGCGTGCACGCAATGTACTATACGGAACAAGAAAAAATACAAAAAGGGAGAGAGAGAGCGAGCAAAACACACACATTTCTTCACTGTCGTTCATTCATTCATTCGTTCGCTTGTTCGTTCGTTTTTTTAAGCGCATTTTTTGGTTTTAAACAACTTGAGAACTGACACTCCTCCTGGTTGCTGCTGCCGTTGCTGCTGGAATGCCCCACGAAATATATCTTTGTTTTAATTGAATTTCATCTAATGTCTGTGGAATGGGTAGAACTTTTGCTGCTGCTGCTGGCTCTGCTCTTAGCTCTCAGGTTAACAAGCGACGAAAGTTTATGCCACATTCTCTCACAGTCTTTCACTGCTTTTTTGCCCTCACTCTCAGTCGTAGATCCCATCTCCCCTCAGTCTCTCACTCGCATTGCTGTGTCTCTGTCTCTCACTCACTCGCAGTGCCTGTGACCAGGGTCCCGTGTGTCCTTTCGCCTTTGTGCATGTCATGTTGGCTGGCAAAATTTTTATGAACTGCGTGCTGCAGCCGGAGAAGAAGGAGCAGCATCAGTGGGGAACCCTAGAGCTCGTATCTCTTTCCCGGTAGTACTGCCAACAGTAAAACAGTTGCTACACCTTCTCTCTGCTGTGCCCCTGCTCGTTGAAAGTGTCTTAAAAACTCAGCATCCAGCAGCAGCAATCAGGTTGAAGCTTGTACATAGAACGGAGATGGAAATGGGAGAAAATCCTCCCTGCTGTAGTTGTAAATTCCGCAGCTCTATTTGTTGCCATCGTCGTTGTCGTTGTCGTTGGTGCTCTGCTGTGTGCCTGCCTGCTCCAGCTCTCTCTCTCTCTCTCTCTCTCTCTCTCTCTCAATTTTACCCGCCTGATATCATCGTGTCAGGGATTTTCTCTAGCAAAATTTAATAAAAACTTTATGTCGCTTAAAAGAATGTTTATGGAAATTTTTCACTTAAACTTGCGCAAAGTAATAAATGTAAACAGAATTCCAGAGAAGGTGCGACAACAAAATTCAAAACACACACAGGGGCAGAGGCAGAACCAAAGAGAGGGACAGCAAGAGAGTAAGAGAGCGAAAGAGAGCGAGCTAGAGTTGGAGCAACAAGCTGCAAGTAAAAGTTGCCGGAGTCAACAGTGTGGTTAATAAATATGCGCACACCCCTGAGGCAGCGCAAGGCGTTGCATACTTATGACCCCCTAATCTCTCTTTCCTCTAGATGTTCATATCTCACTTTCTCCATGTCGAGCTCTCTCCCTATCCAAATGAGAATAAAATGAAGTGAAATACAAATTAGAAAACTTGCAAATAAATTTTGAAAGCACAAAATGAACGCTGAAAAAAGAAAACGAAACGTACAACAATAAAAAATAGAAAACAGCAAAGCAAATGGCAAACAAAATACATTCACAAAGAGCGAGTGGCGGAGTGGGCGAGGCGGGCGGGGGGGATGTGAAAAAAATAGGAAAAACTTTTTGCAACTTAAGCGAGAATTTTCTTTGCCGCTGCCACTGCCACTGCCACTGCCGCCACCGCCGCTGCTGCTGTTGAAAGACAAAGACTTTCAGGAGGTCGCTGAAGTGCAACAACAATAAAAAAATTTGAGTAAAATGGCAAATGGCAGAAGCAGGCACCCCCACCCCACCCCACCCTACACCGCTCTCGCACAAGTAAATCCCAAACAATTTATTGTTGTACTTTTAGCATTCTTCTCTTCCCCTTATGTTTGCTGTTGCTGCTGCTGCTGCTGCTGCCGCTGCCATTGAAGCAAACATAAGCGACTTTTCAATGAGTTTCGAAAGTTATTGAAACATAAATTATATCGCACGGCGGCGCACGCACACGCCAACAGCAGACCCCCAGCAAACCCCACACCCCTCAACCACCCGCCCCCCCCACACAGCACAGCAGAAAGAGCAGCGAAAAACAGAACCACAGCAACAACACCCTTTTTTTGTTGCTGTGCGGGTGTGGGAGATGCCAGCATCTACTCCCTGCTCTGTGTGTGTGTGTGTTTTGGCAATTAAGTTAAATTTTTTGCTGGCTACCGCTTGTTAATGTTTGCACCCAGCACTCAAAGGGTATGCTGGGTATGAAGCTTATGCAGAATAATTCCAGCTACTGGATTGCAGAAACATGCCGGGAGATCAGAGTATTGTTATGGACAGCATGAAGGAAATAAGTGCCATTTGGCTTTCGGAATAATATTAATGCTTGAGGCCTTATTTTGTATCTATTAAAAACTAATGCCGCGATAACTTCATGTCGAGACCCGTGTGCCACCGTTCCCCACGTTTTGTGTTTCAGGGTAAAATTTTCATTTTATTTTATTTATTTGCTGGACAACCATAAAAAGTGATAGGGGAGTGAGAGCAAAGCGGGAGTGGGGGAGTGCGTGTGTTACCTGAAATGAGTATCGAATGAGAAATCGCATTGCATAATAAATTTAACGGGTTTTTAGATAAGAACTCGCATACAATACCTAAAAGAAGAAGGGAAACCAAACGCCGAAATTCCAAAGGGATAAACGAGATATGGTGTGGCGGGGGGTGGGATTTTAAGGGGGGATAAACTTTTGATAGAACTTCGATTACATGGATGTGCGATGATGGCAGCTTGTTTTTCTTTCATGGAAATTAACGGCCTAGATTATGGTGCGAAACTCATTGGCCTCTTTGGTCGCTGTTTCGCTAGGTTTTTTCTATGGCTTTTTAAACATGAAATATTTGTCCATTCAGCAGAAAAAACTTTCTTTTGACAAATGGAACAAACGAAACAAATGTATTTCTAATGGAGATTTAGAGCGATTTTTGTTGGTGTATTTTCATTTACGTTTCGCAGGTTTTCCACTTTGTTAATAATCCCCCAAATTGGCTTTGTTTTTTCTCACTCTGGCGTAACGCAGCCCTGCCACAGCCTGCTGGATGCCCCCTGCCATCAGTGCGCTTTCTTTTCTTTGCCGCTCGTGTGTGTCATTTTATATCCTTGCAATAATTTATATATACAACTTGCAACTGTTATTTGTCCTGCAGCCCTGCTGCCACCACACTCCTCTCTGCATCTCCCGAAGGACATAATTAACTCAATTTAATCACTTGGCCACTCAAACCCTCAAACATTTCGACGCTTTAGTGCGCCACTTAATGCCCCGAGTGCTGTTTCCTTCTTTTTGTCGGTTTGGTTTGGTTTTGGTTTGGGTTTTGTTGCCAGCGTTTCTCTCACTCTCCCTCACTCTCCAGTTGTTGACCTTCTGGCACTCAGTCGAGCAGCTTCCATCGTTTCAGCCCCTTACTGCTGTTCGTTCTTGACCAGCAGGCCTCCCATTTCAGATCTTTCACATATTTTGAACAGAAGCGCGAATGGCAGCTACGCTTTGCCCTTTTCATGTTAATTTCCCAGGCACACACAAAAACCAAACACCAAAGTGGTTGCATATTTGTATACCCTTACGCAGAAGGAGGGCACATTTTGTGGATTGTTTTTGGCTGCAGGAATCGTACATAAATCCGCCATTAATACACCTTTACTTATGGGAAGATCCTGTAAGAAGGTTTAAAGACAGTTTCGTCTGCAAATCAAGGCAAAATTGTCTTTTTCTTTAGGTTTTATGCCTAGTAATATAATTCAGACAATAATCTAATCTGCCATTTCGATTTTGAAGTACGTTCCGATAGTGTCTTACATTTGGAGAGTATCTAAAGCTGAGGAAAGCTGAGCAGCCAGCATGGCAAAGCCTTTCATTATTGTTTTTGCAGCTTGCTCACACTTCCACCTCTCTCTCTCTCTCCCACTGCTGCTCCCCTCATGGCTCTTGGCTGCTGCATATGCTGTGTGTCCGTGTGCTTCGTGTCCATGTGGTGCTTGTGTGTTTGTGTGGGTAGCAATTTTTCATCATTAATTATGGCGTTGCTTTCTCTCCCACTCTCACCCACTCATTCTGTGTATTTGTGTGTGGCATCAACATCAGTCAGTTACAGGAGGCAAAATACCATTAGGACAGCGTAAAGGCAGTGGCGGAGGCAACAACAGCAGCAGTGGCATGGTCCATTGCTGGTTGAGATGTCACTCACCCACCAACACACACTCGCGCTCACACACACACACACACACTGGGATGTTGTCAACTCGTGTGTGCGGAAGGGGGCAGCACTTCACCCACACCGCCCCTCCCGGCCATTGTTACTGTTGATTATTTCATGCGCTTTTGCCCCCGCCGCCCGCCGCCCACCGCTCGTCGACGAATTTTTATGCGCATTTTATGTTTGAATTTTTGTATGAAAAGAAAGGAACGAAAAAAGAAGAACACCCAAAAGAATGAAAGAATATTCCAACATATTTTTATTATCCCCACAGACTCTGCCCCCTAATCACTCACTCTGCCTGCCCCTCTCCGCGTGCTGTGCTCCACCCTTTGTAATTGCTTGCCCCCCCGACCGCACTTTTTCATAATAATAATAAAATGAATTATAAAATAAAGTCACCTTTCTGCAGCTGGAGAAAAGCCTCAACTAAATGACGTTCTCTTGGGCTGTGGCGGGGCATGTGCGGCAGCTGCCACACAAATTTAATGTGGCAACAACACTCAAAAATTGACATTAGCAGCAGGCAAGACGAGTAGGCAGGAGGGAGAGGGGACAACAGGCCACCGAAAATGCCCATAAAAACATAACAAATGGCCGGCCATAATGTGTGTCCTTAAACTGTCACTAAATCGATAAATTCCCACATAATGGCCGCCAGGACATTTAAATATTTAGCCCCCGACAACAAGAAAGAAATGTCCAAAGGAGAACCCCTTTTTCTTAGAGCTTTTCTTTGCTTTGCGTTGCGTTGCGGGATTAATAAAATTACCCACGAACCCACCCGCATAGATAGCGTTAGGATAGAGAGGGGGTGGGGCGGAGGTTGCTGCTGCCACATCAACGCAAGGGCACGCACACACACACACACAGACACAACTCTCGAGGTGGACTCTTGTTGATGGTGTGGCAACATAGTCTCGTCGCGTCTCGTCTTAAATGTGTCCATGCCACTGCCTTGAGTAGCCTCAAACAAGAGCCAGCCCCAAAAAGGAGAGGCAGAGCGAGAGAGCAGCAGCAGCAGCAGAAGCAGCAGCAGCAAGAGGTTGTGCCACTCACGCAGTGCCCCTCCAACACAGTTAAGTGTGCGTGTTCAAGGATGCATTTTTGTGCCCAGGAAAACGACACGGACACGGACACGACAGCAACGACAACGAAAAAACGAAACAAAGACAAAAGGCGGCATATAAAAACGTGCAAAAAAAGTGTGTGTAGGCGTGTGGGAACATGCAGCAGGCGGGGTAGGTGTCTCGACTGCCCAACCTCTCACTCACTCACTCTCACACTCTCTAGCTCTTGCTGTGTATAGGCTTATAAAGTGCGAGGGGGAATAGGGGTGGGAGAGGGAGAGCGAGCGCCAAAGCAGAAAGCCACTTGTGAAAGTTTCATGCACGCGGCCCCACTTCACACGACAGCGCGCAGTCTGGATAAAGGGGGGGGGAGGGTGAAGACTAGAGGCGGAGGAAGACAGGCTAAGAAAGAATCTTGAGGGAATCTTTGTTACAGATCGAATAAGAGATACCCCAGGGGAGAAACAGAGATGTTCGCGCGGCAAAAGATCGAGAAGCAATAAATAGAAACCAAATCAGAATACCTAAGAGAACGCTTCAGGAATCTGATTTTGCCAATGAAAACATTAAGCATTAATAAGTTAATCCTTAGATCCATACTCTAAGACCAGAATCTGTCTGCTCTTGATTGAAAGTTCTACCATAGAAGGTCTTCCAGGAAGGTGTAAGCAGATGGGATCAAGATCTGAGATATTCCTACCTCTAGCTACGAAATATCTCCAAAATCTTGAAGCCATTCCACTATTCCAGGGCATTTGCGTATAACAAAACATTTTTGGTGCACAAAAACAACCGCACAAAGGCCTCGGCGAGCAGGTCTCGCTGGTCTCTCTGCTCTCTGGTCTCTCCTTCGTTTTTTTGTTTCTCATCTTCAGCTGATGGATGCACGGCGGAGAGGGGTCGGGTTGGGCGTGCAAGTGCTTGTTAGTGCGCTTCGGGATTTTGACGTCGACTCTCTCGCTCTCGCTCGACCACTCTCACTCCCACTCTCTCGCTCAAGGCTTAGAGAAGTGGCAGTCCAGGCGAGGCCTCCATCTTTGTCCAAGTCTCTGGCGGAGTCTCCATTTCTCCAGAGTTGCTACAGCTCCAGCTCTCAGCTTCTTGAGCCTCTTGAGTCGCTCTGGCACCTCTTGTGCTCCTGCCACCAATCTGGGGCATACACCCGCGCACACTTTGGCAACACAGCCCCGTGCGCCCTGCCCGGAATGTCGTCTTAAGTTGCATTCCTTTCTGCAATTGTTCCTTCTGCTGTGTGGGGCCGGATGGAGGGGGAAGGCCTTTTGCCTTTTGTTTTGTTTTGTTCTGCAACATTTTTACACGAAAAAGTCATTTGAATATGCGTTTGCCGCCCTGCCGCCACCCCTGCCATCCATTTCGATGGAGGGATTGAAAGTTTTGTTAGCCGTCAGCTACTTTCATTCGTTGCTGTCGCGCTGCCCCCCCCCCCCCCCCCCCCCCCCCCCCCCCCCTCGCACCCAACCCATCACTCTTTCTGTGTAAGGTTGAGGGCATGGCTTGCGGCTGGCTTTCTGTTGCTCTTTAGAGCCGACGAATAGACAATATAATGTTCCACTTCCCATTTTCAGCCTTGACTTGAAACTTGCAGCAGTAGAAATAGACAGGAGAAGGGGGTGCAGAGGGGTAGCTGCCTGAGCAACACAGAGACAATTGTTTTCTTACTTCCGCTGTGACTCTTCAAGAGCAGTTCTCTCAGTAGTTTCTCTCAGTCGCATGAAAAAGTGGCAAGGGAGCTGCTCAGGAGAGGTCGACAGTGCAGCACAAGAGTTTTGTGGCAATTAAAATGGTGAGGGTTGAGGTAAGGAGAGGGCAGGGTTCATCAGGGTTTAGCTGCCAGTTGGGAGAAGCGTCTTCAAAATGTGCATACCAAATGGTAAGGAAAAATATCAAAGAAGAAACCAATGACCAATAAGCAATACAAATTGTTCTCCTCCCTTTCGTTGCCTTTACTCTAACCAAAAGCGAGAGAGAGACAGAGTGAGTGAGGCAGAATCTTCAGTTAGATTTGCCTGGCGGTGGAATGACATCAACAGCAGCATCCCAAGCCATCACGTGAGCATCCTCGAGCCCAAAGTCCTGCTCCCTTAGCTGCTTGGACATATGTTTGTGGCGGACTTTGCCTCTAATATTGTTAGCTGTGTATGGCGCCCCTAAAGGCAAATGTTGCGATTACCAAAGCAGACACAAACACACACGGACATGGCAGCAGCAGCAGCAGCAGCAGCAGCAGCAGCAGGAGTCTGGGGCATGTGCCGCTTGCAACACCTTGATAGTTGAACTTTGACCGTTTTTGGTAACTCATTTAGTGAGATTATTTACGGTAATCCAAGACGCATGAAGCCAACCGCCGGAACTTAGCTGTAGAGACAGAGAGACAGGCAGGACGCTGCTCCAGCTATGCCCTGCAGCCTGCAGCCCCTGCCACTGCCTCACCAGTGTGTGTGTAACTATGTATCTATCTCTGTATTGGTTTTTGCTAAATTGTGCGTAAGCTCAAGCAGCACTAAAGTTGCTCTGGCTCAAGCTGCAAGCTCTCTGCTGCTGCTGCTGCTGCTGCCTCAATTCAAATAACACTTTTATTTTGCTTTTAGCAGCAGCTCCCCCTGTGTATCCTGCGTGTGTGTGTGTGTGTGTGTGTTGGCCTCCTCCGATTTGTTTTGGGTACGTGTCTGCGGTGTTTTGTATGTGTTACATGATTGCCACGACCCCCGCCTTCGCCAGCAGCAGCAGCAGCAGCAGCAGCCCCACACAGCATGCCTTGCCTTGCCTCTGGCTGTGGCTCACCTGTCGCAGCCTCACCTCACCCTTTTTTTTTGTTGCCACAGGTTGAGCCAAGCAGCAGCAAGCATCATCCTTGGCTTGTGTGTGCGTGGCGCTCATTAGCATTCTGAAACGGCTTTATAAAATTCAACAAGCAACCCAAGTTGCATGTACACACACACACACACACCACCCTCAGAGGGGGGTAGGTGAAGGGAAAAGGAAAACCTGAATGTCTCTGCATTTCTCTCTGCTGCTTACCCGCTCTCTCCTTCTCACACACACAAAATTCTGTTGTTATCCAGCGAGCCTTCGCTCTCTTTCACTCTTTCGGTTCCTCGTTTTTGGGGCATGTGGCACGGGGGGTGGTGGCACAGTGGAAGGGTCTTGTCTGCCTCGAGTTGCATAAATTGAATCTGAATTTGTGAGTAAATTGCACACAGGAGACACATTATTTTTGAGTTTTGCCTTTTAAATTTGTGGCTTTTCACTTTGAGAGTCTTTCTCTCTCTCGCTCGCTCTCTCTCTCTCTCTCTCTCAGACCCCCTGTCAGTGCAGTCCCGTATCTCTAGAGCAATTGCAACAATCTCTGTCCTCAACTTTGTGGCACTTTCCCTCGACCTGCTGACTGTCCTCCTGCCTGCCTGCCTGCCTGCCTGCTGCAACATTTTGTGCAATTTTGTGTGACCCACTTGAACATTGGATTGAAGTTACGCCTACTGCCCTTAGAGTCGACATTCCCCCCCTATAAAATACACCCCCTTACCAAGTCTTCTAAGGGGTGTACAAAAGTCTGCTACTGCCGTTGGTGGGGATCCCCCATTTAAATCAATATTAATAGGTGCACGAAGGAGAAGGCCTCTTTTTTGCTGCGCAAATTGCACATTGCAACACACACACACACACACAATACACACACAAATTGTTGTTCGATTCAGAATCGAATGTTCTATAAATATCACGATAAAATGTTTATTTAATGCGAGAATATCGGAGTACCAGACAGTGCCCCGTGCCGTGGCATTGCTGCCAACCAGCAGCTGTACAGGAATCCAGAGAGCAGCTACAAAACCCTCCCACCGGAACTACAATAATAATAATAATGACTCCTCGATACTCGTTACTCGAAATGGCAGGCAAAATGTAAAGAAAAATCATTGGCAAAAAAAGGATTTTCCTTTTCTGCCATTTTTCCCATATGCAAATTGTTTTTATAAATTTCGCAAACAAAAAAGGAAATTTGTTCTTGTTCAAGGATTTGCTGGTGTAGGCAATAAAGCCAAGGAATGTTGCTACACAGCGAGAAAGGGGGAGTGGGAGTGGCAGCTTAAACAATGATTAAGTGTGGCACAGCGTTTAGAGAGAGAGAGAGAGAGAGAGAGAGATTTAGGGGCTTTTATAGTGGAAGGAGAATTGCAGCAGTGAGCCAAGAGTGTTTGTTGGAGATTAGAAAATATATCTAGAGCGGCAGAGAGAAAGATTTGGAATAGTTTCCAAAAAGGGGATAATGGAACAAAAAATAATTATGGTGAGCCAGCTCAGGAATGAATGGTTAGAAAATACCATGAGCTGCTGCATGGGAGAATCTTGTATAGAAAGTCTCTCTGCCGACCCATAGATACACATCTTTTAATGATCAAATATCTCAAATTCGAACCCCTGTCTTGCTTTATAACTGTATCTATTTCACCTACTTCGGCTAGTTGAAGGTTTCTTTTGCTTCCCAGAATCCATGGTAATTCCTTTCATTTTCCACAGCCATAATTGATGTGTAATTTTCCACTTTTCCAGCAGCAAATGGCATGTCTTTTAATAAAGGACCAGGGCATATCCTACTTATATCATAGTAATTTGAGTACCAGCAGCAGTTGACCATTTAGTGCCCTAAGGACGGGGCGCAGGACTGTTAAGGGTACAGTGCCATGCCACACCGTGACCTTGCTGGGGCATGGCAACCAGAGAGCCATAGTAGCGTAGTGGCAACATGGAATCAGTAGCGTAACAATTGCCACAATTGCAATAGAATCGTCGTTAATTACTGTCTGTGCTTGCGGTTGCTCTTCTTTTGCCTTTAGCTCCTGAATAAGGATTTTGCCAGGGATCAGGGTTGACTGCTTGTCAGGGGGGGATGGGGTTGGGGGTTGGGGGTTGACACGATTGGGCTTAAAAGAGCAAGACAAATACGAGCATGTGTCTGTGTCTGCTGGGGCTACGGCCTGTGCGGTGGTGCGTCTGAAAAGGAAGAGGCCAGGAGGAGATGCCTCGTTAAGCGTTGCTGCCAAGTGGCAAAACTCAAATAAACATAAACGTGCCACACACACACACACACAGACACACACACACAATAAAAAGGGGGAGTGTGGCAGGTGGGGAGGTGGTGGAGCGACAGCCACAGCCAAAAATCTCTGAACTCGGTTTGTTGTCTTTTTTGCTGCTGCTGTCTGGCTCTTGGATTGTGCCTCTGACTCTCTGCCGCTGCCACATTTTGGCTCTGGTTTCTGCCGCTGACTCTCGGGGTTTTGTGTGGCTGGCATGGGAGACTCATTAAAATGCAGTGCGAGATAATAAGCATTTTAATTAAATATTTAACAAGAATAAGTTTATCACAACACGAAAGGAACACAGAAAGAGAGAGTGAGAGAGAGAGAGCGGGGCAGGGGGTGGGACAGGGAGAGGGAGTGTAATGGCTTGTAAGCGTCTACCGTTAGCGGCTTCGAACTGTTCGGCAGGAAACCAGCTACGCTCCTAGCGTCTCCCTCCCTCTCTCTGTTTCTGGCAATATTTTGATGTAATTTGAGCGCCTAATTGGCGCACGTGCTAAACTGACGATGGCAGCAGGTCCCAGGAATACCCCTGGCTAACCCCTTGCCCCACCCCTTGGTTGTCCCTTAGAACTCCGTTGCCGTTGATTCAGGTTCAGTTTCATTTTCAGTTACTTGCCTCTCGAGGACTCCTCTGTCGGCGACGCCGTCTCCTTTTCGGCTGTGCAAATATTTGCAGGAACTTCTCGCTAACATCTCTGCTACCTTTCGCCAGACCAAAGCCTTACCATACCTCACTCTCTCACACTTACTGTCTATATCTATCTTGGCTTTATCTCTATCTCTTTTTATTTTTTGTTGCTTGTATGTTCTTGTCGTTGCAGAGGCTTCGGCTTTGTCACATTCAGCGATCCAAATAGCGTGGATAAGGTACTCACCCAAGGCACACACGAGCTGGATGGCAAAAAGGTAAATGTTTGAATGTTTATAGATGCCCCCTGCATGCCCCCTACCCCTTACTATATGCCTGAGTTATATCCTTATTTTCACTATTTTTCTCACATTTTTTGTTCGTGTGTTCGTGTATTTTGGCATTTGGCAAACAAAAAACTTCCCCACTTGGGGGACAACTATGCTAAATATTTGCTCAAAAGCAGACTCGCGACGTCAACTCAACATCAACATAAATTCGTTCCTCTCTCCATCTCTTTCGCACTGTGCCCTATGGAATGCTCTCTCATCTACTCTTTATTGACAGCAATTAGAAAGTCAAAGCAGAACAGTGTCTCTGCCAAATAAAAACACCAAAAACAACAGCACATTCTACCATAAAAAAACGTTTGCCAAAAAAGGGTAGATGGAGAGGGAGCTGCTGTAAAGGCCAAACAATTTTTAATTACCTGAAAGAGTGCTGGGGGAGAGAGGAGGGACAGTGCAGAACATCAAATGAGCTGGCAAATGTTACTTTTTTCCAACGGGCTGCTTATTATGATTAGCTGATGAAATTTTGGGTGCCAGCAAAGTAGCTTTCTGGCAGTAAAATTCTGTAGTTTTAGGGGCAAAAGGAAGCATTAAAAAAACATTTGCATATTATAGTGCAGCGCCATGAAAATGTGAGAAATTGGGGTTACTTTTTTATGCGACTTTTGAGCTGTTAAATTGCAAAGAAAACTAATCAAGTTTTCAAATTCAAGCTTCAAAATTACTTCAAAATATGATAACTGGAATCTACAGCAGTCTTTGAGTTTGATTCATCAACTAATTTACTTTTTAAATTCATTTTAATTTGTTTTAGGAAATAAATAAGGAATTTTTCTCCACTGAGATCTAAAAGAAAATAGATTAAAAAGATAAAACATGGATATTGTACCCTTTTTTTGTGTTCCTAATGTATTCCCTTTGATGTACAGTTGGAAACCACCTTCCAAATTCTCATGTTTCTGCGTTTCAAGTATCTGCCATGCACAGGTGTACCAAAATCAGTTGCGAAATGCGATACAGACATCGACAAAAAAAAAACGCCTGCTTTTGATTAGCCCGAATGTCCGCCCAAAATCCACTCGTACAGTGAAGACTCGGCGGTAATTGCATTTCATACGCATTACGCATACGCCGCATTGGCATTAGCCTAATTAAGTGAAGCTTCTCTGTCGCTGTTGCTGGACGGGATGTGTCCTTCCAACCGATGTCCATTTGATCAGCCTTTTTGAATGCCTTCCCAGCTGTAAATAAAATGCGCATTCCCCCTTGTCTGTATTTATGTGTGATTTTTGCAAAACTGCATTTACATATAAACATGTATATATGGGAAAATATCTGTTGGATATATCGCATATACTCTTCCCTCTGCCTAGCCCCTGCCAGCTGCTTGCTCTTCTTGATTCTTCACTGGGAATGGTCAGGGATTTTCCTCTGTTTCCGTTTGGCTGCACAGGCAACGAGAACGAAAATGAATTTCATTTCATTTTACGTTACGGTTTTTCGGCCTGATGTATTTTCCACAGAAAAAAAGGAGCGCAGCTACTGGTCCCCCAGTTTTTAGCCACTTTTCACTCTCTCCTCTCGCTCTCTCTCCCACTGGCTGTGTGTCGTGCGGCACTCAACGCTGATTAGTTTTAATTTTAATCTAAAAATCAATTTCCCGCCATGCGGCTGCCGTTGTTTTTCCCGTTTTCTGTTCTGCAACACAGGAAATCAACACGGCAAACACACACACACACCCACACACACAGCCGCTGATTGCCGACTGCCCCGTGCCGCTTGTCCGCCGCCTGCCGCCTAGGTCCTAGTCACATTCGTGTCCTGCGACAACTTTTCATCTGTAATTTCGCCAGAGGATATTGCGTTGCTTCCTTGAGCCCATTTTCCCACTGATTTTCCGCACACTCGCCACCGCCGCCCCCCTTCCTTCATTGGCTTAAGATACTGCAACAGAAGCACTTCAGTTTGGTTGAGATTTAGTCGTAGATCCCAAGGATACAACCCAAGCTCCTGCCCCTGCATTGAACGTAGGATATAGAAGGTGGGGGACCTGTCAAGACGAGCTGTCTCTCAGGCTGCTGTCTTCCCCCACTAATGTGGAAGCCACAAGGAAAAACCTCCAGAGATGGAGAAAAAGGAAGGAAAATCAGAGAAGAAGAGAAAAAAGTGCTTAAAATTGAATTTTTATGATTTTTAATTATTTTTAATGACGCTGCTTATTGGCGTAAGTCGCAAAGGAGAGAAATCTCTGCCGGTTTTGCTCGCTCTCTCTCTCTCTCTGTGGCAGTGTCCTATCCTCCCCCCCGCATGTCTCCCCTTTCCGCCTTTTTGCCCGCTGGCCGAGCAATTTGTTACGCGTTAATTCGTGCGTGCTCAGCTTGAAGAGCCACCCACTGGCACCGCCACTGCCACAACATGGCCATGCGCCCGTCACCCCCCCGCATCCTGCATGCCTTCTCTTTGGGGCAATTTCATTTAATGTGCAGTGCAGGGCTTATGCAAGATTTATGCTACGCTATTAATATGAAGAGTTGCGCGAAATGTTCTTTTCATTTAAATGTCATTAAGCATACGATTTTCTCCTCTCGTCTTTCTCCCCACACAAACTGTCTGTCTCTGTCTCTCCCTCTCCCTCTCTGTTGTCCTTCCTTTGTAGCTACTCCGCACTTTTACTCTATCTCTCTCTTTCTCACATTTGTCTGTCTTTCTGTTTTGCAGGTCGATCCAAAAGTAGCTTTTCCGCGACGTGCACATCCCAAGGTAAGTACCAATCTCCCACCAAAAATACAACAAGATAAAGGTAGCAAAGGCTCTAAAGTCGAATCGTTTAATACACTATAAGAAACATTGATAATGATATTTTTATAAAATTTGTGTGACATCTCTATAGAGACCAAAATGTAGCACCAAAAGATCTTGAAAATACAATAATTAATGAGCCAAAGGGTTCAATAATACTTACATGAAAGCAAATTTTGGTCTGTGAGCAGTTTCAGAGTAAAAGAAACAGGCGTAGACTTTGACTTTGTAGTTGTTGTTTTATTACGTCTCGAGCGGCAGTGATTTTGTTTTGTCTTATCTCTTGATCTTCATTTCGACTACCTCGCTCGCGCAAAGTAAGCGCAAAAACAAAAACAACAACAACAACAGTCGGCTGCGATGCTTGCAATTAGCTTGAGGCGCAAATGGTGGTTGTTTTGGTTTCTCTCTGTCGTTCATGTCCGATCGTGTTCGTTTTGCTTTCGAGCTGCGCTGCAAACTTGCGCTGTTTCAGCAACAACAACGACGCCCGCTCTCAGCAGGTACGGAGCCCACCAGTGTGAAGCGCATACACGGAATATCGAAACGGGACTCTAGTGTGGTGCGTAGATTCTTTCTCTGTTTTGATCCAGATTCTGGCAAACAAATGCTCAAAACCGTTATATTCTCCTGTAAGGGTATAATAATACCGAAGAAATAAAAATAAATAATAAGTAAAATGAGAAACAGAAACAGAAATACCAAAAATGGGACAGGACAGATATTTGTGAGGGAGACTCTTTCAGAATTGAGTTTCTGTGAATGTGGCGGTCGATGTGTGGGTGGGGTGGGCCAAGCCAAAAAGGATGTGTCATAAGTAGCAGTAAATGGCAGATGAAATTAAAAACGGAAGATGACAACAACAACCACAGGAAAAAGCGAGGAAGCACACAACAACGAAAACAGGCTGCAAAAACCCGTGGCTGTGGGGAGGGAGAAAAGAAGATAACTTTGTGTCTGACAGGCGTCGGTGGCTTTGGCTTTCCCTGTCTACAGGACTTTTACCTTCAGCGTCAAACCAAACCCGGGCCACCCGCGGCACCCCACATATTTCTCACCCTCTCTCCCACTCCTTCACGTTCTTAAAGTGATGATGACAACAAAATTTCGCCAAAAAGTGAAGAAGAAGCGTTGTGTGGAGTGCTTCTGTCTGCAGGCAGAGCTTCTGCCCAGTCTTTCCCTTCCTTTTTTGTTTCGTTCTGCCTTTCTCAATTTCTCTCCCACGCACAGTTTGGGTGCCGCTGCTCCCCTTTCTCTTGAGTCCCGGTTAGACAGCGCGTTACAAATGTGCCTCTGGTTTTGGTCGGTTTTTTTTCCCCTCCCTCCTATCTTGAGGCATAAAATACTCTATAAGAGAGAGGAAGCCCTTGGCTAGCAGAAAAAGTAAAACACAAAATGTTATAGGGAAATCACAAACCAAATTAATCAAAAATAATCAATTACTTTGGATAGAAATAAAACAAAAAAAATGTAATTTGGTTTCCGATATTGGTGGCCCATATTTTGATTAGTTTTTTGTTGTATCGTTTAAGCTCAAATTGAGGTCAATATTGGTCATAATTCGATTATAGAAATGATAATTAAACAACACCGAAATGCAGCACATGCAAAGGGCAGGGGCTGGGGCTGGGGGTGTATTGAAGTGAAATTAATTAAATCGAAATTTGTGCATTTTATCGTAATTTGTATACAAATTACTGCAAATGAGCGAGTTATTCATTATTCGACAGAAATGTTAAATTCTGTTATTTGGTGGTTTGGGCATTGATGTAAGGCCTTTTGTTTCTGTTGATTTTAACAAACGAAACGATTTAAATGTCAATAAAGAACCGCTTTGATTCAATTTCCATCGAATCGAATGATCAATATTTCATAACTTCTTCCTGGAATTACGTTACGGAATCCATTTGCAGTCACTGCCAGGAAGTTCTTGGAATTTTTTCTCGTTATAGTATATTCCGCCATTCGACTTGCAATTGGCGATATGAAAGCAGTTTTCCTGGTACAACAAACCGCAGAGCACACCATAATACGCACGCAAAATGGTACTCACGCAGCCAGATACAATCATACACAGAGTTGAAGATACACTCTGAGAAGTCTGAGAAGAAGGAAGCCAACTCGAAGAAGGCACCGACTCCTGGCTCCATCTGCCAGCTCTTCGAATTGCTGCTCCTTCGAATTTCTGTTGCTGCTGCCTTCTGCTGCTCACTCTGTTTCCCCCTTCGTACTGCCCCTTCCTGCTGTGCTATGCGTGCTTATCAACACGCAGCTGATTTCCGTTGCTATTCCAGAGGCGCGTGCCTGGCACCCTGCAACATCCACCGAACCCACTCAGCAGCTTCTCTTCCCTCGAAGGCGGCAGCAGCAGCAGCAGCAGCCAACAATTATTTACGTAATGTTATTATTATAATATTTTTTTAAACGCATTCTCACTGGATTTGCGGTGCGTTACCAAGAAACGACAGCCAGAAGCCAGAAGTAGAATTAGGAGGAGGATGAGAGGAGAGGAGAGGAGAGGCAAGGATAAAGATGAGGCGGCTACGGATGTGGCAAGGATGGGTGGCAGACTAGGACCACGATGGCTATGCGGCATTTGCCGAGTGGCTTTGTGTTTTGTTGGGGGGATTCAGGCGGCAGCTACGCGCGAATATCCTCTCGCATATTAAAAGGCGTTTAAAAACATAAATCCAACGTCTAACGGCTGCTTATGAAAATTACGAGGAAAAAATGACTGACAGAGCGAGAGAGAGAGACAGAGACGGAGACAGGGACAGGCTTAGTGCGAGGCAAATGGCAGAGACACCCAAAGGAGTTTTGCCACGCAGGAGGAAGCAGCAGATGAAAAAAACAGAAACGAAGGAAAGAATGGAAAAGCGGCAAGCGACATCACCAAAAAAGAAGAGCAAAAAACGGCATAGGGAAATGGCGCAAGGCAAAGCGGCCAAAGACGGAGAGTTGGAGCAGGGGGAGGAGGATATGGAGGTAACAGAGAGGACAATTTCTCGCACCGTTTGCTAAGGACGAACCAGAACGAGATGCGAGAAGTAGGCAACGGGAACCAGGACACAAGGATTGCCCACAAAATGTGTCCCCAAATTCCATGCGGTGGCAGCGAAAGTTAAGAGTTGTTCCAAATGAAAGAGAGAGAGAGAGAGAGAGAGAGAGAGAAGACATAATGAAATGAAGCATACTAAATGACGCTGCTCCAAGTTTTCACTAGAGAACGAAGTAGAGTTGGGCTGCGAGCGAGACACACGCATACAGTGCGCGCCATAATGAAATGCGAAAAAATTATGATGATACTTTTTTTTGTGTTGTTTGACCATAAAATGCAGATGAGCCGCCGACTAAGCACAAAATAGTGTGGCAGAGCAGAGTGTGCGCGGGGTATACGGAGCGGAAAGAGGGTGCTAAGTATGCCTCTGCACCTAATCCCCATACCCCGCTGTAAAGGAGCCTTTTCGCTACACATGTCCCATCGAGTCTATTGCCTGGCTCTTTGCGCACTTTTGCGGAGTTAATTTCTTGGCTTTTTAAGCTCCGCACCATGAATATGAAATGTATATGTGTGTATGCTTTATATGTGGCTAAAAAGAGGCAGGCAAAAGTGCCCATGAATGGGCCAGAAGAGAGGGTCGCATGAGGTTAAAAGATAGGCAGCAACGGGCGGCAAAAGGAGGACCAAACATGAGCAGGAATGGAGCATATATGATGACCAGGGGCCATAGTTAGCCACAGCATCAGGGAAAAATAAGACGGAAGAGCCAGCCCAAAAAAAGAAGCCCAAAAGTGGGTGAAGATGGGCTGCTGGGGGCTGCTCCATGCTCCACGCTCCAACTCTGTGTGGCACACATATGTCATGTAAAAAAGTTCGCTTTTAATGTGCAAAATTTTTGTTAGCGCCGACAGCGACGGGGCAGCGGACTAGAGCCATAAAAGTGCATGAAGGAATAAGTGAAATGGATTTATTTTTTTAGGGCGCGCTGTGTGTGTCCTGCCCCATATAAGTGCCACATAAAATAAAGGAATCTACAGAATGCTGGGCATCCCCAGCCCCCAAAAAGCAGATACAGTTTGAACTTGGGGCTAGGATTTATGACTGTTTGTTCCGAACAAAAGAAATCGCGTGTGGGTGGTAGGTCCTTCCGCTCTCTGCCCTTCTCCCTTTCTCCCTGTGTGCGTGCAAGGGAGAAAAAAAAAACGTCGAGTGGAGAAAATCCTTTAATGTCCGAGTTGAGGTGCGTACAAGAGCCTGAGCGTACGTTTTGGGCTCTAAGTGGATTATACGCATAGATTTCGACCAGCCAGAAGTATGGCTTACTGAGCGTATACTTTATGGCGGGTAGATAAACTTGCAGGGAAATTCGTGCAACAAAATGAGTTGATTATAGTCAAACGGATCAGGGGAACTTGTAGAACTGTCGAGCGCTGTTATCCCGGTTGATGATAGTTGGGATTTGAAGGGAATGTTATTCGAAGGGGAGATATATAAATGGATATTGTTTCTTATTTAACATAAGATTTCTGGCAGTCTGTAAAAGGGAAATAAATGGCACCAATGCCACTTGATTGCTGGCAGATACAAGCTCAGGAAATTCCCTAAAAAGTTAGTTTTTGCACGTTCCAAAGAACTGCCCTTAAAAAAGACATTAACTGCACTTTGTCATAGCAAAACCTTCATATGATAAAAGTATCTCACAAAAGTATCGCCTGAATGCCATTAAAAATTAGCCTCACTGGAGGCTCTCGCCCTCTCTTTGCTGTGTAGAATTATAGTTGCTGCCCCACACCGAAGCATCCACAAAATCCCAATTCTAAAGTTGTAAAGTTCAATTTCTTTGACAAATTTCGTGTCTAAACACAGACATACAATATTTCCCTCTTGAAGCCCCATCAATGGCTGGCACTGGCATCGTTTTCCATTAAATTAACACGCTCGAATGTGCCTTCACAGCGTCTGTCGCTGTCTCTTTCTCTGTCTCTGCCGCTGTCTCTTCTCACTCCCTCTCTTTCTGTCTATGTGTGTGGCATGTGGCAGAGTGGGGTTGGGAGTTGTACACTTACATTGTGCAAACTTTTCTAATTTAAACCGGCAGTTTCAGTCAATTGCCACAGCTTACCGCTTCTCGACATGAGTTTTACTTTTTCTCTTTTTTTTTTACTACCTACGGGTGCTGCCTGCCTGCCTTGCCACACGGATGCGTTGTTGCAGCATTTCACAACACACACAGAGAAAGAGAGCGCCAGGGACTGTGTAGGGGGACAGCCAAGTGAATTTCCAATACATTAAAAAGTTGTGTCTGAATACACAGTTCTTGGCACGGGGGAGGGGGCTGCAGGCGAGAATCCCATTATGACCGAAACAGACATGAAAGCAAAGCCATAAATCTAATAAATACCGTGTATTTCTCACACGTCTACCTACACACACACACACACACAAGCCTCCTGCCTCCCCCTCTACCCACTGAACTTCATTCAATGCCTTTTGGCTCTGTCTCTGTGTGTGTGTGTGTGTGTGCAATAACTTGTAAAATGTGTAATCAATCAAGATGAAACAGTCGTCGAGAGGCAGCCAAACTATGTCGGAAGTATGCGTCTGACTGCAGTTTCAATTGCTATGTGGCGTGGGGCAGCGGCGTGCTGGGGTGGCAGGAAGTACTGGCTGCTCCTCCTCCCCTCCAGCTACAGGCGTGTGGTATGCCCTCGATTAATTCAACTTTCCCGTGCAGACAATAGAACTCAAGAGAGACAGAGTCAGAGCGAGCGGCAGTCAAAAAGTTGAAAGTGCAATTTTGTCGTTATTATTTTACATTTACAACAAAAGAGATGTGCGCCACGCCACGTTGGTGGGGCACAGGGCAAACCGCCACCAAATCAAAAAAAAAAAAAAACGACAGAGACACGGAAAGTTCTTCAAACTATTTTATGCGGCAGGAGCAGTGCATCGCTGGCCTTTCTGTCTCTTGTCTCCTTGCCCTTTCACTGATTCTCACTCTCTGATTCTCTCTCTCTCTCTCTGTGCAGTGTAATTGTCGAGTTAGTTGCTGCCCGTCTGTCAGCCCGAATGTTGAAATTAATTTATTTCAATTGAAGTTTGAACTTTTCTGTGGCGTTATTACTTTTGTACGAACTTTCTCCGGGCTTTCTACGCATAATAAACGGCACACAGAGACAGAGACAGAGACAGAGAGAGCAAGAGATAGTGATGCAATGCCAGGTGCTGCCTGACCTCACCCACACCCCTTTAATCCCACCACTCTTTGCATATCTATTTGCTATATTTATTTAGCTTTTTGCCAAAATAATCCAATTGGCAAAACTGCAAGTTGTTGTTGTCCCAGCAACTGTCAACAATCTTCGTCTGTCTCTGCGCTCTTCGTTCTCTCTGTCTCTCTCTCTCTGCATCTCGCTCTCGCTATCTAGCGCTCTCTTCTTTGTCGCTCTCTTTCTTTCTGTCAGTGTTTTATCTCTCCTGCTGCCTGTATTTCATTTGATTTGAGACGACTCCCGCTTTTACGAGGACACATACCCTAGAAGATGTGAAATTGGAGTTTATGGTTGCAGAAATAATGAAAAAATAAATAGTAAATAATTTCCTTCAGGAATAAAGATTGATTAAATTTCTGATTGACAAACAATTGAATAAGTATTGCCTCTGTTCTTATTTTCCCAAAGAAAACCCTCGAAAAATCGCAGCATAACCTTTATATTTATTATTCAAATCAGAAACAATCACCCAACAAGGGTATCAAAAACTTGCGATCCCCCAACATCTAACCTTTGCACCCTTCATTTTTCTTTTGTTTATTTCCTGCTCGACTTTTCATATATTTTTTGTCGTTTTTTTGTGATTTTTGTATGCCAATATTCGTTGTCCAACAGACAACAACTGTCTCTGAAAGGGGGGCCGCGTGGGTGGTTGCTGGCAGCTGGGGCACACGGCAGGTGCCGTTGACGTCTCCGCTGATAATTTGTTGCCAGAGACTTCAACATTTGCAAGTGGCATTTGCAACTGTGCGACGGCATTGATAGTTATTTGATATGCCAAAAAATGTTTGCTCACAAAAATAAATACAAATATAAAAGTTGGAAAAAGAGGAGAGGATACCTTTATAAATGTTTATTGATTGGGTGGGAATTTTGCTAATGATATTGCTGAAAGTACGGGAAAAGGCTGTTGGAGGAAGGGTTACACTTGGAAATTTAATTTTCAATTGCGTTTAAGTTTGATTACAGAAAGAGAAATAAGAGAATAATGAAGTGGTCTTAAAGAGAGGAAGAAAGGTTTCAGATCTCATTAAATAAGAAGTCCAAAGCTTAAAGATGATATAAATACTTAGAGTTTTCATGAAAATTTCACTACGAATTTCCCCTTAAAAGTTATCCTGTTGTGGCAGTTCTTTGGCATTATCGTGTGTATAATATTTTTACTCTCATTGCGTTGCAGCTTCCATTATTGTTACTTGCTTTTCCTTCACTTCTGATTGCCGGTTTAAATTCTCAAGAAATTCCATTGCACACATTTTATTAATTTACGATATGTTTATGGTGAGGAATGTGGATTCACCAGAAATACCTTTAACACATAAATTCTTCTCCACAATTATTGACATATTCCATATTTTCTCTGCCTTTGGATGGTCCAAGAATTTTAATTGCAGGTTCTAGTAGTTCTGTAGTTTAAGGAATTAAATTCAACATTTCCACATTAATTTTCGCTTGAAATTTCAATTTAAGTTGAGTGCGCCGCTCCCCCTGCCGTCAACGTCAACCCCTTTCCATGAGTGTTTTTCTAGCCAAATTAAGCAATGAGGAGCTACATTTTAGTTCCATCTAAGCATGTGGCTCTCTGTCCCGCTCTTTCCCCTTTCACGACCATGGTTATTGTTGTTGCTCTGTTTTAAACTCGAATCAAAAATCAACAAAATGTTAAATCCGCAAATAATTGACAAAGTTTAGGCATAAACGTGGGGGTTGGGGTTGGGGCAGGGGCCAGCTCGGCTCTGTCTCTCGCTAAGCAAGGGCAGGTCTATCCACGCCTCCTTAGCTGAACGGTGTAGGCGGGGGGAGGGTGTACGGTGGCCTGACAAGAATGCTCTCGGTGTGCGGGCTGCTGCTCCTCTTGGCAGTGGCTTGGGCAGGGGCAGGGGCTTTTGGGCAACTTCAAAATATGTTGGCCACAAATGGCTAAAGTTTGACAGGTAAACGGAATTTCGGTAGAATATCCACGTACATATGTATGCGTGTGTGTGTGTGTGAATAAAATGTGAATTGAATGGGTAGCGGGGAGGCTTCCTCTGGGGGCATGGCATTCATACATGCAACACACATATGAAAAACCGCTGAAACATCTGCGACCGCTTTTTGGATTTTCTCTCTCGCTCCAATGTCAATATTTTGTGTATTTTCGAGTATATCCGTATCTAGTCTTGTTTCTAGTTGAGCGGGCGGCCATTTATGTTTAATGAGATACTTTTTAACAGCCTCATAAATGGCTATGATAACCACTTAATGTCGAGTGGAGGAGCTTTTGCCACAGGGGCAGGGTGTAGCGTGAGTGTGTGGGTGTGGGTGTTAGAGGGGGTGAAGGCCAGGCGAGGCGGAGTAAAAACAATTTACATATTAAACTTACGCCGCAGCAATGTAGCGAACGTAGCCGCAGCACAGAGCTGCTATCCCCCTCGCACCCAGCCAGCAGGCTATCTCTTTCTGTCTCTTTGCGACACGCAGAGGCAAGCAGCATCCCATCCAGAGGACGCGTGCGAAATATGTTCGCCTGCGGCGCATTCACTTTAATTTGATTAAATTTTGAACATTTTCACGTAAAAGTTGCTCCTTTGGCTCTGGCTCTCGAGCGGGACTCGGCTCCATCCGCTGTGTGCTGCTCTCTCATCTGTGGCCACTGGATGGATGGATTGGATGGTTCATGCTCCATGCTCCATGCTCCATGAGCTCCCTCTCCTTCCTGCGGTCTGTGTTGGCCAGAGGCCCCCTGCTGCTCCCGAAAAAAAAGCAAAATATAAAAATCGCTGATGCCGTGCCACCTTCACGCTCAGCTGTTGTCTGTTTCCATTTATCCCGCAGTCCCATCAGCTCTCCCTCTCACACTCGTAGGGAGAGAGAAAGCTTTGTCTGTGTGTGTGTGTGTGTGTGTGAATGAGTTAAATAGTTTTTATACCCTGTAAAATGATGTATAGCTGGAGGAAAGGATACATTTTTTGTGCAATTGATGGGCTTAAGAAGGTGCAGGGTTTTCCGGTTATTGGATCCATAAAGCTGCACAAACTAAGCGAAATTTAAATGTAGAATATTTAAGGACGTAGATCACACTTTAGCAGAACTTTCTCCTCATCAAAAAATGATCCTTGCCCATTTTGTACCCCTTTCGGTAGCCGCCTTTTCCAGGGCAACATTCATTGCATACTCCTCTGCCTGCGCTCTGAGGACTTGCTCCTTATTTCATTTGGTTATTTTGTTGTATTTTATTTTATAATAAATAGTTGTTTAAACTTTCGCCCACTCAATTCCTGTGCCTGCTGCGCCCCTCCCACGCTGCTGCCACATGCCGCTCCAATACCAAAGACCAACGAACGCCCTCGCCCTCGCCCTCGCCCTCGCCCCCGCCCGCAAAAGAGATGTTTGCCACCAATGTGGTGGCTGCCTCTTGTTGCTGTTTCTGCCGCTGCTGCTGTCCGGCTCTTCAACTATCTTTTATGCAATCTGCTTTTGGTCTGTAGTTACGCCAACTCCCCCGCACACCCCCGCACACCCTTCGAACTGCATTGCTTTGTGTTTTGCCTTTTGTTTTTCATTTTTAATTTTTTGTTTTTGACTCTTTTTGTTTTGTTTTCTTTCTGTTGTATGTTTTTATTTTGTTGTCTGCCATGTCCTTCTTTCTCTCTCTATCTCTATCTCTATCTCTATCTCTGTCTCTCTCTGTGTGGATGCCGCGCATAGTTATGGCCACGATTTTGGCTTTCGGTTATGTGTACACTGAGATTTTCCTTGGCCTTGTTTTCTCCTCAGCCTGGCAATTGTTTTTGCTCGCTTTCGTTTTTTGCTTCTGTGATTTTCTCCTTTTTTTTTTTAAATTTTTACCCTGCTGCTGCCGTGGTGATGGTGTTGTTGTTGCTGCTGTTGCCTGCTCCTTATCCCAGGCCAATGTTGGATCGAAGTGTATGTTGAATGTAAGGGTAAGGCTGCCCTCTGTACCCTCACCCTCCCAGTGCCACATACCTTGCTGCACAGGTTGCAAATGTATTATAGATGAAACGGGGGGCTTGTTGCGGGGCAGATTGAAAATTCGCCAAATTAATTCGCATCATTTAAATCACAGAGAAGCCATGCCCACTTGTGTGGGCAGAAGCATGGCTGGGCACACGGGGGAAGGCTGTGTGCTTGGGGTTTTTGCCATCGAACGCCGGCCGAATCCAGCAAAGACAAAAGGAGCGGCAAAGTATGGCTCTGCCGCATTTAAGTTATGGCCCACATTGAGCCGCCCCAAAACCGAACAGATAAACAATAACTAACCGTGAATTATAGTGGCCATTACTGTTGTCTCCCCATCTTCGTCTCTCCCACTCCTTTTGTTCTCGGAGTTGTTTTTTTGCACTCTTTCTGCTGCTATTTTTGGATTCCTCCCCTTTTGGGCTGCAACTTTTTGTAGTTGTTTATGGCCGGACAGTAATTAGGACAAAGCAGAGGCTCTGCTCCATTGGGAGTGTATATTTCCTCCATTGATTGCCAAAATCGGCTAATTATGATGGAAATTTAACTGAAAAAAGGGAGAAACACTTCAAAAATATTGATGCGGCCTGCCGGGCTCTTCAACAGCTGGCAAAGCGAGAGGGGAAGTTTATCTCACTCACCTGTCTCTCTCTCTCTCTCTCTCTTCTTCTGTGCTTCTCTTACTTCGCCCCTTTCCACACGTGTTGACTCCATGTCTGCGTAAATTGCTTATGAAATTGACATCGAAGCCTGCCTTGGCTGCTCTCTGCTGTCTGCCGGAAATGGAAACAGCGGTAATGTCGAGCCCAATCCTCCGACCCACTCTTACACACACACACACACACACACACACTGCTACACAGCTATAACCCACATTATTGGCAAATCACACACATTGATTTGAACGTGTGCTGGCATCGTCATCCTGCCACTGCCACGCAGCCATTGCTGTGGCTCTTGTTGTTGTTTGTTGGTTCAATCGTTCATTTCGCGCCACACCCCCCCCCGAGCTTTGTGACTTTGTGTGTGTGTATTAGAGGCACAGCATACCACATCCGACATCTGCCTAAACGAGACGAGAGATGGGGGAGAAGAGAACAAAAAAAAAAAGAAAACGCTGACAGAAAATATGGCGCATAATTTAAAGGCAATGGATGCCAAAACTCCAAACCCAAAAGAGGTGTTGCTGTGTGTGTGTGTGTGTGTGTGCGTGCGTGTATGTATCGGTATTTATGTGTGTCGTATGGGGCATCATTAATAACATTGAAACATAGCCAAAAGACATGTAGGACGGCAGACAGCAGGCAGCGTACACAGAGCCAAGTGAGACAACATCATTAGATCAGAGCTCGAGTCGGACTTGGGCCTTAATTTCCATTGTTTGGCATTTGGCAGGCTACACACCCAACCGCCTGGTTGCTGCCTGCTGCTCCTTGATCTTAAATAATTAGCCAGGCTTCGGTGTCGCCGGCAGACGTACTACAAAAACACACATGCACAGTGCCCCATCAAGCTGCCATCATCATCAGCAGCCCCATCATGCTCCATCCTCCATCATCCATCCAATGACAGCCCGCCAATGGGGTGAAGGAGAGGCGTCATTGCTCCTCCATCGAAAGGGGGGTGCGGGATGGCATGGAGGTGGAACAAATTTCCTCCATTGCTGTAATTTATAACATTCACTTGTCATTAACAGCCATTTTAATCGTCTAGCAGCCACACGGGGCTCCCGTAGTGTGTGTCTGCCTCTGTGTGTGTGTGATCTGCAATGTTGTGGCATTTAAAGCGTGAAAATATTAATTTATGAGCTTTTTAAACGAGTTTCGTTTCGTGTCTCATCTCATTCGCAACGCGCGATGCGCGTCTCCCATTCTGATTCAGGTTTCACGAGTCTCTCTCTCTCTCTCTCTCTCTGGGTGTTTGTTTGTGCAACGAATTGCCAACGATAATGAAGCAATAATAGAGATAATTCGGAAAATAAATACTCAATAACACATTAAAACGAAATAAATACTAAACGAGATAAATGCCATACAAAAGGCTGAACTGCGTGCTGCGTCGCAGTGGAATTTCTTTCACTTTTGATAATTATTCGAGTGCAAAAGGCCAGACTTTTAAGCAGTTTCTCCTGCAGGCAGATAAAACTAAATTTAGCAATGGTAGAAATTATATTGTAAACATTTTTAAGGAGCCACCCCTTGCTCTCTGGCCAGTTTCTGTTCGAAATTACTACCAAAATAATTCCCAATAAATACCAAAATAAGCCCAGATAAATACTAAATAAATACCAAATGATAGATAATATTCAAAATATATTTAAACATAATTTGTGTCGAACACATGCTAAAAGTACTTTTTATTTTGAAACTTTATTTGTAATTTCTTAAGAATTCAACAGTTCCATTAGCAGAATACTTCGCAAAGACCTATGCCCAACCCGCATACCAAATAAATACCAAACAACAGATAAAATCCATACAAATGATGGGGGAAATCAGGCACAAAGGAATATTTCCTTGCGCTTCCATGCCGGAAGCTTTCAATAGAAATTCTTTAGAATTCAACAGTTCTATAAGAAGACCTACTTATAGACTATCCACCACACCCACAGAATTCTGCCTGGCTACTCCCACTCCCACTCCCACTCCCTCCTCTCTCCCTCTCTGTCTCCCTGCAGCGCGCAAACCCAAAATCTATTTATGCCCCAGCTCAAGCCCATAAACCACAGCCAAAATCCAGTGGTCGTCGCATTTAAGTGTCTAGGGGTTGCCGTTGAGTGTTGCGAGGGGTAATAGTAGTTACGTGGCTAGAGCAGAGGGGAAACAGTGAATGAGGGGGTAGTAGTGGGGGGCAGTGGAGTGGCTGGAGTACGAACCGCAAAGCAAATTCGCTCGCCTTAATCTGCACTTGCTGCTGCGCGCGTATCTTAATAAACTATTAAATCAAACGCAAGCTTCAATGCACGCAAACACACACACACACACACACACACACACACAAATACAGGGGGTAAAAGTCCCCTTTCAGTAGAGGAATTCCTTAGAAATAATCTCAAACTTCAACTTCATCTGTTGGTCAAACATTTAGTTTATATAAGTCATAAAAAAATTCCCCCATTTCGCCCCCTTTGAGCTACGCCCCTGGCTATACACACGCACACAAATGCAACTGTACATCGCACAAATAAATAAATAAATGAGTTATATACGCGTTCGCATGGCCATTATTCGGCGGAAGAATGTTCTGGCCCCATGGGGGCCGCCATGGTATTGGGGGCATGGTTATCCCCGTGCTGTAGTTGGCAGTTTTCGGCACTGCCTGCCGCACAGGAAACCGATAGGACATGGCGATTAAGGATATGCCAGGAAGTCGTCCAGCTGGGGCCCCTGTCGCAAAAAAAAAGAAACCCAAGCCGATTCTCGATTTCAATTGAACGCTGGACAGAGCGCGATGGGGGGGAGGGTGAGATTGTGACCATCATATGGGAACTGGCGAAAGTGTGAGTGGGAATTGATTACCTATTATTATTTTTGTGGCTAATTTTAGTTGCGGGTGTTAGCTCGGGTGTTATCTCTCTGGAGCAAAGGGAATGCCCGTTTTGGCAGGAATCTTTGTTTAAAGAAACCGAGAGAGAGTCCGGCAAGTGGCAACTGATTTCCCTCGCTAATGTAGGTGAGGTGCTGCTGCTGCTGACTGCCACCCTGAGGCAATCATATACGAGTTATCTCTTCCCCATTTCTCCCACTTTCTGGTGGCAAGATGCTTCTGCCTTGGCTTGCTCCCGCTGTCGTTATTATTTATGTTCTGTTATCCGCTGACCAGAGCAGTGCCCTCACTCCCTCCCTTCCCCTATCATCCTCTGCCACAACACTTGCCTCCTGCTGCTGCCACCCACACACATGCTGCCACATGCTGCCGCTGCCATTGCCGCCTCCTTAGCTATTTTACGACAGAATGAATATCTTTTTGCTCTCCAGTTTCCACCTGCCGAGGGCTCCTATGCCAACCAACCGCTGCCCCTTCCATCCTCCAGCTATGATTCTGTTTTTGCCGCAGTAGTTTTGCTCTAAGCTTCTCTTTCCTTTTGCTCGCCATCCCGCGCTTCTTCCTCTCTCCCACAGTAGCCTTTTTTGCCCCTGTTCTGCTGGCCTGATTTTTTGCCTTGTTCTTCCTTTTTTGGCTGGTTCCTGGTTCCTTCTTCTATGTACTTCCGTTTTGTAGCGAAAAGAGCTTTGCGTGTTGTGGCATCTACGCCCACACACCGCCCACTCTCTCTCTCTCTCTTAACTAGGGGTGTGCGTGTGTGTATTTGTTTGTTGCTCAGAGAATTGATGGCAAAAGGATGTGTGTGATTTTGCTGCTGGTCCTGCCTCTCCCGCTACTTCATGCCACAAATATCAAGCGAATGAAGTGGCATTTGTTGTGTGTGTGTGGTTTAAAGTAAAGTGCGACGCGTAAGCTTTTAACAAGCAGAATTGTTTAAGTGTGGCAGAATGTATCAGCCCAAAGGTGTGGGGCAGCTGGCAGCTGGCAGCAACTAGCCTCTCTGGAGCCTCTCTGTAAGCCATTTTCCAAGTATTGGTTGCCATTTCCATAACTTATTCATTTCGCTTCCTAAAACTTCATTAATTATGCGATTTTTGAATCGATAGGCGACCACAATAGCCCGTCGAATATATTGAATATTGAATAGGATAAAGTAGAAAGCAGCAGGGGGGAGGCAGGTGGAGGCAGGAGCAGGCAGGAGCTGCTAACCACATTCATCATTTTCTGCGCTCTTCCGGCTGTGGCAATGCTTTTCTAAGTGATTTTAGTTTTGCTGTCTGCCGCTCCCTGCCACTCACACACTCTCACACATAAAATAATATTTTTATAAGTCTGTTTTTGGTGCTTGCTCGATAGCGCAATTTGAAGCGGTGGGGGAGGCAGCAAGCTTCCCTCCCTCCCTACTGCTCCTTGCTCCTGCTCTGTCCCGTATCAATCCCTCCTCCCAAGTGGCATTGTTTGATCTGTGGCAGTGTATGGGGCATGTGCATGGGTGTGTGTGGCAAGCAAAGCGTCCCAGCGGAGTCGTCAATAAATGCGATAAAGCCAAACATGTTTCATTTGCAATGGCCAATGGCTGGGCTGCCGGGCTGCCGGGCTGCCGGGCTGCTGCTCCTGGATGGATGCTTAGCCATTGCCTTGGATTTTCCTTCCTTCCATCTTGCAACAAGCAAACAAAACAAAATGTGCGTTGCGCGGAAGCAGAAGCTGGCTGCTTGCCCCACTCCATTGTTCAAGTGTTTGCCACACAGTCATCTCCTTGAGACTGGGTGGACGATGCCAAGTCCTGTGTGGTTTTTGACCCATAATTGACTTGTACACATGCCAATTCCCCTGTTGGTATCCCCCTCCCGTTTGGTGCGTGTCTAGGCAGCATTTCTGCGGCACATCCAAAGTTTACAATTTATCCAGCATGCACCTGGCTCAGACTCCTTCTGTGGCTCCATTTGCTGCTCTTAAAGTTGCGCACTTTATGATAATTTTTTGGTTTGTCGCACACACACACACACACACACACATGGGAGAGGGAGATTGTTTGACATTTTTAATGACCCCAATGCTATCATTAGATATCGGAACAAAGCATCGACTTTGGCGCTTCTCTGTCGTTCGAAACAAAAGGCAATAGAAATAATCAATACAAATTTTGTACAACCTCCAGCTACCCCACACACATAGCTAGAGATACACAGATACAGATACACACACACACACACACACACACACACACACAACAATGAAATACATTACAAATCAATTGCAATCGCTCGAAAATCGGCATACGAATTTCCATAGACCATCGTCTGGGTTTTTCGGGCATACGATTGCTGTGTGGGCAGGAGTAGGGCTGGGGATTGTGGTTGGGTCAGAGGTTAGAGAACCCCCTATGCCTCGTGTGCCAAGGCAAAGGGGCAACATTATTATCATCATCAAGCGTACAAAGTTAGAGCCGGCGGCAGCAGTGGCAGCAGCGGGGGAGAGAGGTGACGCTCCAAATCGGCAAATGAAACAAACCAGGATTTACATGTACACAGTTATTGCTGCCACTGCCACACTGCTGCTGCTGCTGCTGCTCTCCCACACACACACACACATGAGGCAGCGTGTGCGTGTGTGTGCAGCATTTCCTTTGGGTTATTTTCCGGGAACAACATTTCATGGCGGCACTGATAAAGCTGCCATGGCAGCCGCTGCCTGCGATGCCGACAACGCAGACGCTGCGTCGCAGTCGACGCTGCTGCCTGGCTGACTGCCTGCCGCCTGCCTGCTGTTAGCAAAAGCGGGGAAATTATGCAACCCACAGAGTTTGCGCTGAGAGAGAGAGAGGGAATCGCTTGAAAGAGAGAGCGGAGCTACGCCACTTGCTGCGAGGCTTTTGGCATGTCAGCAAACGGAGCGAACAGGCGAGAACCCTGCCCCCCGGGGGCAAAGAAAGCAGAAAGCAAAGAGGCAAAAATATTTGACGCAAGCGGATTCTACATTACACACACACACACATACGGTTGGTGTGTGTGTAAGAGAGCCACTGCTCTGTGTGTGTGTGTGTGGCGGCGATGGCGCGTGCACTCCAGGCAATGTCAAGTTGACACTTTCACCAACGCACGAGACACAGCGGCCGAGGAACAGCAGAGCCACCCAGCACAGAGCTCAATGGAGGAGAATGAAAGCCCGAGCAAGCCAGAGAGAGGAAGAGCAAGAGAGAGAGACAGAGTTAGCGGCAGGGGGCAGGGGGAATGTTGATGATAACAATACTGATGATGATGTTTAGGCCTACTCTGCCTCAAGTGGCAGCTAGGGAAACATTTTCGATCAAATATCTGTGGAAACTGCAGGGGGGGAAAGTTTGTAGAATAAGATTTAAGATTTGGGTTTACTCAGAGTTCTTGGACTTCCCCTGAAGTTCTTTCAGGCACACCTGTTATTGCCTCTGCAGCTCCATCGGCTTCCCTATCATCATCATGTGCTGGCTCTCCCTGTAACTATCCAGGACTATTCTCGCAACATCCAGGAGCCGCCTGGCACCCTCTGTAGAGGTTACATGGGCATTTCTGCCACCGACGACGACGACTCGCTATTGTTGTTTGTTTGCGCCAACGCTAGAGCTGCCCCCCCCCCCACCCATCCATCGTCCCACTGTATGTGTGTGTGTGTGTCTGTGTGTGCGGGCCACCCACGAAAACAAACATAAAGGTGCAACAATGACGCGCGTAGGCTGGTCTGACGCTGCTCTCTCACTCTCTCGCTCTCTCCACTCCAACACTCGCGCTCTCCGTGTGTGGATACTCTCTCTGGCAGTGGCGCTCTCTCTCTCTCTCTGTCTCAGTCTCAGTCTCTGTGCTGCTGCAGTTTGGAGACACAAAACACTCTCGCTGTTAACTGATTTCTCCAGCTGCTGTTGCTTCCCACTGCTGTGTGGCCTGAAAGTGAATGTTTTTGCCTGCAACATTGTAAAATGAGACGCAGAATCGTTGGAGTGTAATACGTAATTTTATTTGTTCTCATAAAAGAAACCCACAATAACCCTCCCATAAAAGCAACAAAATCCTTACTAAAAATCCACCTTCCTGCTTCCTGCTTTGATTTTCTTTGAAAGTTAAACATTTTTGCCACTCGACAACCCTGTTTCGGGAGCCCGCATCAGCACTTAACAGAGCTAGCCCAGCCGCCTCTTCCACACCAGAGCACAGCCTGTGGGGGTGCATTTTCTCTCTCTCTCTCTCTCTCTCTTTCGCTCGTGCTTGCTGGCTCGCTCGCTCGCTGTGCCGCTCTCTCTGGCTGTTAGCTACTTCCGTTGTTGTAATGCTTCTGCGCTCCTTTTCCGCCTCTGAGGCCAGAGTCAAGCCAAAGCCAAAGCCAACGCCAGCTGCGACAGCGACAGCGACTGTGGCTGAGGCTGAGGCAGAGACGCTGCTTCCTGCTGCGTTTTGGCTGTTGCTAAAAATCCTACGCAATTCGCGAGAGTCCTTCAGTCGTTATCAGACAAGCGAGTCCAGCAGTCGTTGCGTTCTGTTCCTCAGAGTCTCCACAGAGTCCTCTCGTGCAAAGTAGCCTAGTGAAACAAGCAGCCAGCCAGCCAAGCCAACAAAGAGCCACAGCAGCCACAGGAGCCACTGAGCCACAACGCCAACGCCAAACCAGAAAGAGGAAAACCAAAACCAAAACCAAAACCAAACCAAACCAAATCATTTCTCCACTCACACACACTCTCTCTGGAAAACCCCAAGCGGCCAGCATCCAAACATCCACAGAAATCAACAGAAATACGAATCCGAAACTGAGTCTCTGCAGCGGCATTTTTCGCGTTCTAAAAGTGAATTTTATTGACCATTTTTGTGTGAATTTTATTGAAACGCGTGCAAAGTGCAATCAGAAGCAGGAAGCAGGACATTTGTCGCGCTGTCAAACGTTGAGCTTTAGTAGTGTGTAAAAAATACCGAAAACCCGAAAACCCAAAAACAAACAAACAAAATTTAATCAACACAAAAACAAATCAGAAAAGAAATCCAAAAAGAGCTTCTCAAAACAGTTGTGAACGAAAATAAACCCAAACCCAAACCAAAACCAAAACCAAAAGAAGGAAGGAGGAAAATTCAACCCGCAAAGACAAAACTCAAGTGAAAATCAAAGCGAATTAGCAGCGTCCCCCAGAGTCATCGGCCAAAGAGGAACTGATCTGCCAAAGAAAGCAAAACCAAAATCTGTAGAGACCGACCGACCGACGTAGCTAAACGTCGGCCATCCATTACACATTTCCTGTCGAAGGTGTTGCTATAAAACCGATCAAAATTTCA
The DNA here is from genome assembly GCF_900245975.1 of Drosophila guanche. Taxonomy (NCBI): domain Eukaryota; kingdom Metazoa; phylum Arthropoda; class Insecta; order Diptera; family Drosophilidae; genus Drosophila; species Drosophila guanche. The sequence continues at coordinate 4,132,702 of NW_022995751.1, read as the reverse complement.
CACTTTGGAGTAAATCTGTTTTACGTGAAGCAGCCAGCGGAGTATTTTCAGCAGCCGCCGCCGCAGCAGCTTCCGCCGTTGCCACCGCCGCAAACAGCGCCGCAGGCGACTATCAAGGCGATTAGTCCGCCCGTGAACGTTGCAGCCGGAACGCCGCTGTCGACGACAGCAGCCGCCACAATTCCAACAAAAAAACTCGTTGTAAGTTTTAACAATCAACTACACACAGATACAAATGTTTATCAACTAGCTCTTTGGGTTAATTTTCTACAAATATTTAAAGACGGACGCTTGAAGAAGCCAATTTGGGGACACTTGTGATAATTCTGCCGCTCATTCTGTTGCTCTTTCTTCATAAATTGATCACTAACTGAATCCCCATCTAAGTGTCATCTTTGCCTCATTTAATTTCTTAATTATTTAGCGAATATTAAATGAAAGTTAATTCAAAAGAGATTCCCAAAAAAAAAAGAAAAGTATGAAATGAATTTGTGTTTGTATGCTCTGCTCTTGCCTGTTCTTCTGCTCCTTCTTCTCCCCGCTCTATATCATTCTTTTTGCTACTTCTTTGCTTACTTTTTTGTGTGTGTTTTGTTTCTCTGTTGTCCCGCGCACGCAATAAATTAATTTATGTCCAACGTCAGGCACGTTTCGCCCGGCGACTTGCCACTCTCTCCACTCGAGTCCACTCCATTGGCCCTGCTGCTGCTTCTCTCCTGCTCCTTGAGGTCCTCGGGCACGTTTCTCACCTTGGCGCTTGGCGCTTGGCGCTTGGGTGCGGGAGCCATCCATTACCAAAGATTTGCAAGTAAATCGCTTTAAGTGGCAGCATTGCCGCCGTCCGAGTGCAGAAGCACAACACAGAAATTAAAATTCCAACGACCATCATCAGCAGTGGAGCAGAGGGAGCGGCGGTGGGGGCTGGGGGGTGGGGGGTGGCATAGTACCAGCAGCAGTGGGATTCTAAAATTTAGTTTGTCCTCTTTTTGTGTGGGGGGGGGGGGGGGGTTGCTGATAATATCGTTTCATTTCATTTTCGTTGCTTCGTTATAATTTGCTTTTAATTTGTTTGGCAAATGCCAACACTTCAACACGGACACAACAGGAGCTATAGCCAGGCCCTGCCCCTGCCCCTGCCCCTGCCTGCCTGTCCGAAATAAAAAAACAACAAACAGGAAGCGAAAGAAGGCAAGCAAAAATGTCATAAAAATAATTACGCACCAAAGAAAATAAACGCGGAAGGCAGGCAGTCAGGCAGTCAGGCAGCACCCGGAATTCGCGTGTCTCTCACACTTTTTGGACACAGAAGGCCGTCGATCCTCGACCTCTGGTCCTCGCACTCTGTGTGGGGTGCCCATAAATTTTATAACCCGGCTGTAAACGCGAATAAGCCCTCATCGAAAAGTGGCCATAAATAAGTTGAAATATATTTATAGTGCGCTTGCCGACCCCCTTTCTTGATGAATGTTATGATGGCACAGGCTACATGTCTTCATTAGCCGAGCTCTGCACTAACCCCAGCCACAAATCGATCAATGGCAACACAGCTACAGCTACAGCTACAGCTACAGCTGGAAGTGGTACTCGTAAAACGTGTCCACCTCCTGCCCCAAACCAATTCTAAACCAATTTAAACTTTTGCTGCCAGCAAAAGGCATTTCATCAGGCAACCAAGCAAAATGGCTGCTGCAGCCTCAATGATCACCTAGCCCTCCAGCTCAGAAGTAACCACATTAGCTGTGCCCTGAGCATATTCACGACTTCTATGCCGTCTAAATGCCATTTTAGATTTGTGTCTGGCTGAGTCGCTCTTCGCTCGCTCTTGTGGTAAACACTTGGGTTTAATGGTTTGTTGACTGCCTCGTCCACAGTCCTGGCTGGCCTGTAAAATGTGTCCCGCGCTCCATTCGTTGGGCCATAAAAGTGAGCGGCGGCCTAAGCGGGCATTAAATGTCCCTTTGAATCGTTGGCATCCTTCGAATCCTGCTCCTTTATTATTTACTAACTATTTTATTTGATTATTCCGAGGCAAACGCGCTTAAGGTTTCACTTTACAGCCACAAAAGCCAATTGGAAATTCGAAATTCCCAGAGAGACAAGGATTACAAATGTCTGATGTCCGGGGCTTAACGTTGATGCCACAGAAAGTTGAATGCTAGTTTTTTGTTTCATTGATGGAGTGGGGGCACAGTCAAGGGGTGTGTGGCAGGAAGCAATTGTCAACCAAATTGGCTGTGGCTGTGGCTGTGGCTGTGGCAGTGGCTTCGACATTGACTTTGTATTGGAATTTGATTTATCAACAATATTTCCATGTGTGTTCCATCAGCAAAAGAAAATCAGCAGAGGCAGCAGCAGTGGGTGGCAGGACTGTGGTGTGTGTGCCGCAGATGTTGCCGCAAATGGGGGAGACACACAGCGAGAGCGACTGCTGACGCGTTTCCGTCAAGTGCAACAAGCAAAGGCAGCCAGCTGTGGCAGCAACCAGGCAGCCAGCTGAAGAAGCAAGATTCCCCCGCAGTCAACGTGCTGCTGAGGGTTTATTAAAATTTTAATATCCACGCGAATGTCGACAGGCAGCCAAGTAAAAAACTTTTGCAGGGAGCAATGGAGGGGAGCAGAAACAGGAACAGGCAATGCCAAGTAGAAGCTGGTGGCTGGTGGCTGGTGGCAAGCAATCAACTCCAGGAGAAAATGCCAGCAAAGGCGGCAATCTGGTGCCTGCTCCTGCTGCTCCCTGCTCCCTGCTCCTGCTGAATCCTTCTTCAATGTGTGCGTAAGCAAAATAAGTCATTTTCCCTTATGGGGAATGTGCCAGCACGAGCGAGCGAGCGACTGAAGAAGCTGCAGAAATTCATCGATTGAATACAATACAAATATGTCAACGAGTCGCTTGAGATGTCGATGTCGCGCTGGCTGTCGCCTGAAATCTCAGACACGCAGCAGCAGCAGCAACAGCAGCAACAACAACTGTGGCACGCAGCAGCAAACTTGAGGCAGGCAGCAGCTCTGGGTAAAAAAGAAGAAGGTCTGCCGAAGAAGGAGCGACATGGCAGGACTTTGGTTTAACTCATTTCAATGCGCCCTTGGGGCGGGACTGGGGGGAGTGTTGTGTTTTCGTCGGAGCAGAGAAGGCAAAAGCAATCAGTCAGTGGAGTGGCATTCATCTCCATCCGTGCTCCCTTTCTCCCTTTGGGGTGTTGAATTACGGGTATTTTGTGTGAATTGAATTTGGCGCATGCCACGGGTAGCAGGCAGCAGGCAGCCAGCACCCTGCCACTTCAGAGCAGGGAAGAAACTTGACTTCATGGCTGGGGCTGGGGCTGGGACATCGCATGCCTGGCCCACACCTTGCCAGCTATTTACAAACGCATTCCAAGCCACTGCCGTGCCATACCTACAGTGAGGAAACCAAAACCCAGCAGTGGACCAGAAGGCAGGCAGGAGGACAAACCGTACAACCCGCCGGCGGCAATCAGAGGGCGCCAATAACAAGGATGAAAGATGCCAAAGACCGAACCGAAGGAACGAAGAGAGACGCAGGCGGAATTGTTATTTTATGAAATTGCAAACACAATCAACGTTGAATTCCACTTTCAGCAGAGAGAGAGAGAGAGAGAGAGAGAGAGAGTGGGGGAGGGAGCATCACACCCTCTCTCTCACAGCCCCAGAGCCACCCACTTTTGTCTTTGGCAAATGTCACCACCAACAAAGGGGGAGGAGTTGTTGTTTTCCCTTTGCACAGCCAAAGACTGCGGCCAGACAAATAAATTGAACTAATAGAGCTGTTAACATTGACAGGGAGGAGTGTGGGGCACAGGGACAAAACTTATAACTGGTTAGAAATTCTTCAAGTAAAATATTTGAATTGCCATGGAAGAACAATGCAGGAGGGGAGCACAGGAAAGAGGCAAGGCAAAGGGTAAGCGCAGTGGCAAGGGGTAAGAGCCAAAGGAAAATGTAAGCCAGAAGATAGAGAGAGAAAAGCTGTAGGAAAAGTGGAAAAGAAACCGCCAAAGCACTCGAACAACTTGCAAAACAAAATCCGCTTTTCTCTACCCAAAAGCTGCCAGCCCGCAACCCCCCCAAAAAAACTCGAATACTTCTACTACTTTGTGTGTGTGTGTGTGTGTGTGTGTGTGTGTGGGCCAAGTTATTAGATTCATTTCAAGAGTTGCAGGCTAAAGTGCACTCCAAACATTGAGAGAAGCAGCAAAGAAGACTCCACGAAGCGAAGACTCTGTGGCAAGAGGGAGTCAGTCAAAGGGATTGGGTTGAGAAAAAAAAGGGGGCGCCCACATGCAAGCAAGAAATGAGGCAACTAAACTACAAGCAGCATAGGGGCAGGGGCAGCGGCAGGGGATGCTGCGGCTGGCGTTGACAACCAGCAAAGGGAAGCTGCCACGACCGCAACACTATAAATGTGGCTAGTTGTGTGTGCCCCAAAAAGGCGGCACAAAAGAAACCGCAACATCAGCAAAACAGAAAGAGATAGCAGGCGAGGAGTGCGGCATGTGGCATGGGTCGGCTAGGTGGAGGGGGAGGGGGAGGCAACACTTATTTCAAACAATTAACTTGATATTGTAACGGGCGGAATGGGGGCAGGGGAGTGGAGTGCTGGCAAAGGTCGAATCTCCCCCCGGTCCAGCTGCAGGCCATGTCAAATATAAGGAAAGTAAACTCTGAGCAGGAGCTGGCTGTGGCGCAGGCTGTGTGGCATGGGGCCTGGGGCATGGGGCATGGGGCAGTGCGGTCCCAAAGAAAAACATAATAAAATCAAACCCAAAGTGAAAATGCCGACGCCATGGCACACGAAAGTAAAATAAACTAAAAGAAAAACAAAAACTCACGGGAAAAGCAAAGAAAAAGCGAACCTCTTCAGAGGAGTGGCCCTGGCTGCTCTCCCTGCTGACTCTCCCGCTGTTGTCTCTTGGAATTGCTATCAGTGTTACAGCTGGCAGTGGCTCCTCCTTTAAGCCATCAACAGCAGCCGTCGCAGTTTTTGGCTGCGAGGCGTCAACTCTTGTGCTACAACTTGAACACGAAGTTCATCAACTAAGTCCGGAGATTCACAAGAGCACAGAGGGGTGGAGAGCAGGAGGATTGGCTTGCCCCACAAATGGCAGCGTCCATTGTTGCTGGCTGCTGCGTGTTTGTTTGCCACCAGAATGAATATTGCCCCAGAACTAGAAGGAGACTCTCGTCCTTTCCTTGTGGTGCCCCGAAGCTGTTTGGCTTGAGTTTGGCTTCAGCCACAGCGACAGTCGCTCTCTGCCTCTCTCTCTCTCTCTCTCTCTCTCTCTCTCTCTTCTTCCTTTTGCCACTGATGATGAGAGACAGAGAGCAGACCTGCAGGGCTGGAGGGCATCCAGGAGCACCTGTCCACCTGCTGGCAACATCAACATCAGTTTTTGTGTTTGCCTGCCGCCTGCTGCCTCCTTCTGTTTGTTTGTCTTATAAATTTACTTACGCTTATTTGAGCTGGAAATGAGCTGAAGCTCTTGGCTGAACCTGCGACCTCCCCCCTAAAAAAATAAACAAAATATTGTAAAAGTTGCGGCTTTTTATTTTACGTTGACAAACACACGCGGGCGGCGGCGTATGCCGCAATAATGTTGTAAATTATTGTGCAAAAAATAACAGAAGAAGCGGCAACTTCGGTCAGCAGAGAAAAAGAAGGGAAAGCTTTCTACATGATTAGTTGACAGAGCAGAGCAGCCAAGGAGCTGTAAGGCAAATGCAATTTTCAGGCATATCGGGAGGAGAAAAATAAAAAATGAAAACGCCAAAAGGTAGCCGAAAAGAAAAGAAAAGGCAAATATTTGCCACACCAGAAATTTGTGGCAAAAGGAAAGGGAAATTAAAAGTGGGACGGCACGGATGTGGTTTCTGGATGAGAAGTTCCGTGGAAATCTATGGGGAAAATGGAACCTTTTTTGTTGCGGCTGCACATGTCGCTAGCTGAAAGGCAATCCCTGAATTTGAGAGTGTCAAGTTGAGAACATTTAAAGGGAAAAGCCAGGCTTAAAGCAGTGCGAAATGCATAAAAGATGGACTGTGACAAAGCCCCAGCAATTTACTCATTAAAATCCACATTGATGATGCTGATCCCCACAATAATTGTATAATTTTCCTGATTTACTGCCGCCCCCCCTCCTGTCCTGCGGGTTCGTTCGCCAATCGCTGGAGTCTATTGCCATTTCAATGGCCAATCAATTGCGGGTCGCACCCCGCACCCCGCACCCCTGCCCTTGCTCCTCCCTCTCTGCCACACAATCAACTATTTAGCCAATTGTTACACGTTCGCGGCACCGTGCACCGACTGCACCCCTCTGCACTGTATGCAATGTGGCAGAAACAGGAAATGTTAAATGATAATGCGCGGCACGCATAAAGTGCATGTGCCACATACAGTCTGCCCCTTGCACCCTGCCCACAGGGATGTGTGCGTATACGTAATTTTTATTGCGTATACGTAATGCATTTTGATTTCAGACAACGGCCACCCAGCACACACAGGACACAGGACACAGGACACAGCGCAGCGCAGGACACCCACAGGACACGCGGCGTAACAATTTAAATCGTCAGTCGGCGGTCATTTACGTGCACACCATGCAAAAGTCGTTGCATGCCACACACACACACACTCACACACACACACACAGTGTGCGGCATGCAGAATGTGTTGTCTACTTTACGGCGCGTGGCTGTTATTTCCGCCTTGTCCGCTTTTCCTGCCCGAAACACTAATAAAAATCGTTTAAAAAACCACATGACAGCAGCAGCAGCAGCAGCAGCAGCGGCAGCAAAAGGAGGCAAGCAGCATGCAGCATGTGGGAGTGGCAGCAACAATAGCAAGATTAAATAATAAAAATCATGTGTACATTTTGCACTCGCTTGCCACAGCGCTTGCCCCACACAAGAGTTGCTTTCGATAGATTTATGTGTTGCGGTTGGGTTGGGTTGGGGCATCGCCGACAACTTGAAATGCTGCTGCTGCTGCTGCTGCAACGTGTGGCAATAAATCTCAGCATATCTTAAGGGTTCTCCCGCTGCTGCCTCTCAGCTTATTTGTCTGCCACTGCCACTGCCACTGCCCTTGCCTCTGCCCCTGCTGCCGCATTCGTCTGGGCATTGTCTTCCATTACTAAAATTAAAATCCAGGCTAAACGCGTTGCGATTCTATTACCAAAAGTGACTCAACCAAAGATAAGACGAGCAAAATAAACGAAGAAAAACTGACTGCGACGTCTACATGCAGCATCGGTGGCAGTGGCATGGAGCAGAGGCCGTGGCAGGGGGGGCAGAGCTTCTTCCTTCTCTATATCTTCTTGACGGCTTTTACACTTTTAAACGGCGCTGCGGAGCGTGTTATTTCCGCTGCTCTTAGTCCGTCTGGCAGCGGCAGAGAGCTTCCACTTTTCCGCCTTAGCTTAGCAGCTTTCAGATACAGTTTTCCGATGCCACCCACCCGTCACCCACTCACCCACTCACCAGACCTGCCACATGCTCTGTCCCTCCCTGGCAGCTGCTGTTTTAGTCGCTCTGTCGCTGTGTGTGCTGGGTGTGTGATTTCTCGTCTTGTCTTTTGGCAACGAAAAATACGTTAAATTAAATTATGATTCCAGTCCCGTGGCATCTCCATTCTCTCTCAGACTCTCTCTCTCTCTCTCTCTCTCTCTCTCTCTCTGCCTATTCCACAGCTCTCCATCTGTCTGTCTCGCTTCGCGTCTGTTTTTATATTCGTTAAATTCATTTTGATATACCCTGCCAGAGGGTATAACGATTTTTGGAACCCAGGAAGAGCGATTTATAGTTTCGAGAGCGATTTCCTGCAAGATATCGGAGCTCGTCCGAGTCAACATGTCTCAAAATTCTGCAGCAATCCATGGGCTATGTCCATGAATCATCTTTGAGGGCAACCACAGCCACTAGCTTTGATTTTTTCATTCAGACTTCTTGTAATTGGTATGGAAAATATTTTTTGTTATTTACTTTTCACAGTTTGTGCTAGCAAAAATATTTTTGACTGCCTGTGCACGTTCGTGAGGCCGGGAAGAGAAACAGAGACAGCCAGTCAGTCAGTCACTTAGGCAGTCAGTTAGTCAACGGCAGAGAATCACGGAGGAGCAGCAGCCTCATTCTACCGTGTGCCACCGTGGCAACCCAGCGAGGCGTGCGTGCCGCAATCCCAATCTCCTCGTTCTCATTCCCATTCCCATTCCCTTGCCCTGTTTTCTCCGCTCTTTTTCCCTTTTGCCATTTGCCATTTTCCATTTCCATTCTGCTGCCTGCTGCCTGCTGCCTGCCTCCTGCCGACAGTTTAGTTGTGCGGCCTGCACAAATCTTCAACAATTGCCCTGATTTATAATTTCTGCTTAGCAATGCAAAATACTTGAGCCTGCCCACTGCCTCCACCCTCCTCCCTGCTGCCCTTCCTCGGCGCTGTAGTGGCTGCCTGGGTTGGGGGGCGTGGCATTGCCTCTTCTACGTGGCATGTGTTTGGCTTAGCATACAAATATTTTGTGCTGTTTGTTTGCCTTGGCGCGCATAAACGGCAGAGGGTAGCCACGGTTTGCTGGGGGCGGTGGGGCGTGGAAATGTGATGAGCACGTTGACAAGTGAGCTGCCTTCATGCTCTAGCCATGCCCCACTGCTGCTGCCGCTTCTCATACATAATCCAGGCAGCTGTGTTCTGCATCAGACGTCCGCCTGCCTCGTCATAATGTGGCCGGGTAGTGCGCTTATGCATAATTTACCCACTCAGCAGTTGGGCAGCGCAGGAAGGCAGTAAGCGAGCAGGGGGGGGGGGGGGGGGGGGGGGGGGGGGGGGGGGGGGGGGGGGGGGGGGGGGGGGTGACTGGGCGTATGACTGCAGTGGCAGTGAGATCTCTGGCAAAAGTCCCAGTCACAGGCGAGATATCGCTTTGACTTTGTAAAGCCCCCAAAAAAAAAAGGAAAAACTTGTCGCAACTCCGCACACACAGAGAGAGAGAGAGAGAGAGAGAGAGAGTTAGTCGCTCCACCGAAAAATTATCTTCTGATTTATGATTTCTCATTAGTTTCAGCCAGAAAAGCGCACGTTGGAGTGACGAAAAAAAAGAAGCGAAAACCAGAACACAGCCAGCAACGACAGACGTTTAGACACACACTTTGCGGGGTCTCAAGAACAGAGAAAAACCTTTGAATCTCTGGCTGTTTCTATGCAAAAGGGATACGCTTTGAATGCCACTCAAATAAAGAGAGAGAAAGAGTGGGAGAGTGGGAGAGTGGGAGAGTGGGAGAGGAAGGACACGAGTCAAAGCCATGTTGTTTGCTGACTGATTGCTTTGGCCGTAGCGTCCGAAGCTCATGAATAGTAACAGAAATGAGCGGAAAGTGTGGCTAGCGGGGGGGATAAGAAGCTGAAGAATAGAAGTGCGGGGGGGGGAAGGAGCAAGCAGAAAAGAGATAAACACAGAAATGCGTGAGCCATAAATTAAAGTAGTTTTAAGTATTTTCGCTCTCAGTCTCTTTCCGCTCTCTCTCTCTCTCTCCCCGTTTTGTGTGCTTTCTCTTGTTGTTGCTTACCGCCCGCTGTTTCTTTCTTGTTTTTTTTTCTGTTTTCTGTTTTGCGGGCGGGGAGCTTCAGGTTTTATTTCGCCCTAAAAATAGATATACAAATGTGTTTTAATGGCTCGGCTCATCCGTTCTTGTTGCTTTATTTCTTTGATTGTTACTCTGTGTGTGTGTGTGTGTGGGTGTGTGTGTGTGTGTGTTGGTGCGTGGCTTGTGTGCCGAATCTGTGCGCTTTGTTATGCCGTTTGTCGTGCTGTTTTTTACTTTCCTTTTATTTCTATGTGACTGAATTTATTTTTCGAACCTTTTATCCACCTTCTGCAGCAGCTCGAGAGTGGCCGGCCACCCTGTGCGTGTTTATACGCCATTCGCCAAAAGTTTACTTCCACTCTCTTTGCTCTACCTTCCCTCTTTTCCCCTCTACCGTCCGCTTCTGTCTCTCATTTTGTCGGTTAGTGGGCCCAAAGCCAGGGGTGGCAAATGGTTTTGATTTGATTAATGAATGTTCTAATTAAGCAAAACCGTCACCTAGTCCTCCCTGCACCGTTCACGTCCTGCCTTTGACCTTGGCCAAAAACAATCTAGAACCAAAAACCATACACAGAGCCAGCAGCAGCAAAGTTTTGCCTCAATCCACCGAAGCCTGGTGCTTCTGCTGCTTCTTGGCAGCGGAAATGGGAAAGACAAATTATTTTGGCCAATGTATTGGCTGTGGGGTGTGGGTTGTTGTGTGACTGTAAGTGATTAGCGTTGAATGGAAGCCACAAACAGTCGGAGCCAGCAGAGACTCTCCGCTGCGCTCGAAAACTTTATCCGAAATCGACTCCAAATGGACACCCACAGAGAGTGGGTTGGGGTGGGGGTTGAGTTGGTGGTGGCTCATCGAGGAATCACAATTTCAATTACCTGCAACGGTTGTGATTGCGATAATTATGTAATGACCGCGTCGTCTCAGTCGTCTCCTAATGATGATTGGGTCCTGGAAGTATATCAGCCTGGTAATTACACAACACAAGCCAGGCAGGACATACATACATGAGCGCGGGGTGGAAGGACACACAAGGATGTGTGTGTTGCCCATTCTTCCAGCGTTCGCCAAATGTTATGCAAATTTAAGAACTTTAAGCACAAGTTGCGGTCCAACCAGAGGATATCGCTCCTCTGTCTGTCCGTTCGCCGCATCTATGTGTCCTTTGTGTGCTGTATAAGTGGTGCTCCTCCCTCTCAGTCGCTGCGCGTGTGTGTGTGTGTGTCTACCAAATAAATTTAAACAATGTTGAAAACATGCTGCGTTGGCACTTTTTAACCACGCTCCACACACACACACACACATACACACATACACTTGAGTGTGGCAGTGGCAAGCATTTATACATAAAAGTGTTGCACACACAGGACAGGCTCCTGCTCCTGCCACACACACACACAATTTACATACCGAGCAGCAGCAGCAGCTTTAGACGACGACTATCCTCAGCTTCCTATGCCTCTGCTCCTCATCTTCCTCGCTCGTTGTCTGCCCTCGTGCGTGTGTGTGGTGTGTGTGTGTGTGTATTTAATGTCGAAATTATGGACGACAATTTTAATGACAATTCAACTTAACATTAGAACCGACAGCAGCAGCAACATGCGACCAGCAGCAGGCAGGCAGGCAGGCAGCAGCATCAGCAACGACTTTGTTGGTCGTTAGTCGCTGCAGCAGCGGCAATAAACGGGGGGATAAAGGTGCCATAAACACGAACAGCAGATACCTATTGATGGTGCTTAGAGCATAGATAGGGAAAATTCACTTTTGACTGGCAGTTTGGTTACCTAAACCAAGAAATGGAATGATAACTCTTAAGTTGTAGTCCAAAAATAAGTTCAGAAAGCCAGCTGCACTTCTTGGAGCAGTGCCACATCCAAAGGGCACCCAAAGAACCCTTCAAACTTGCCACAATTAAGCGATACAAATGGTACCTCCTGCAGCAAAAGTTTTTGCAGCAAGAGAACTCTCACAAATCATACATTTTCGAGCACTGTGCGGTGTCAGTCATACTTTAATAACTCTTAAATGTTGGCTGCATATTTGCATAGACAAATGGGGGAAAAGAGCCCCACAGAAAGCATCTACCCAATCGCAATTAAGAGGTAGAAGCACAAAGGATGTCGCTGTTGCTGATGCTGTTCTCTATGGCAGCATCCACAGGCAGCAAAACAGTTTCCGTATCCGCCAGCCGCCATTGTGCCAGGATGCCAATGCCAAAGGAGAGGGGAGAGAGGCAGGAGCAGACGACACACATGGCACTGCCACTGGCACTGGCACTGGCACTGCTTGCTGGTGCTCCTCTGGCTCCTCCCCCAGCTCCTGCTGTCGACGACAATGCGTGCGAGTTAAATGTATGCGCATAAATTAATAATTAATTACACAGAATTACATTTCGGGGCTTGTTGTATAATATTCATTATTGTTTTGCATAAATAAGGTGACTCCCTGCTTGCCATTCCATTGCTAGTTTTTGTGTTGCATGCAACCAGCCCTATCCCCCCACCCTCATCGCATAACGAAGCTCATTAAAATGCCACAACTCTCTCCAGCTCTCCATCTTGTAACTCTTTTTTTTGCTGTGGGGTGGAGCATCAATCTCTCCTCTCCGCTGCTCTCAGGACAAATGTATTTTGTGTGCTCTGGCAATATATTTCATTTGATTTACAAGTTTAAGCCAAAGTAACACAAAAAACAGTCTGGCAATGAGGGAGAGATATTTGCATTCGCTTTGATGGCCAGTAGCTGCTGTCCCAGTCCCTCAATCCCTGCCAGAAATCTATCTATCTGTCTGCCTGTCTGTCTGTCTATCTGTCTTTTCCCTTGGGCATATTCAAATGCTGATTTCTCTATGAGTCTGGGAGCAGCCCCATTATCCCTTGTCAGTGACACTGCCCAGGGAACGTGTTTATTGGCAACGAACGAACGTTCTATGGGGCACACATTTGCCGACGCATAAATATCAACGAAATTAAGGAGCAGCAGCATAAGGAAGGCATCCCCCGAAGCAGAGAGGGAGGCAATAAATCAACCAGAAAGAGCCAAACGAAACGAAATGAAATGAAAACCCAAGCAAATTTCCAAGGAAATTGACCGCAAAAAGTATTAGTAAAGGAAATTGCACAACATTTTGGAGGGTTGGGGCTACAGGACACCAGCTGTGGCATACGCACACATGTGTAGAGCCTGTCTGTGTGTGTTTTAATTGAAAGCAATACAAAAACAAGGGCACAGGCCGCCGTAGGGGTAGGCATCGGTTATGCTCTTACCATTTCCATTTCCATCTTAAGCATCTTTTTGGCATTTGTCAAACTTTCCATCAATTCTCATATTTCGATGTGAAAAACTTCTCCCGCTCCCATCCCTTTTTTCGGTCATAAGTATGCAACACTTTTTTTCCCACGAGCCCAAAAGGTTTTTTCTGCCCTTTCTTGTTTCTGTATTTGTGTTTTTGTATACAATTTGCATGGATAATTTGTCACTTTGAATGATGCTGAAGCGGCATCCTCCTTTTGGGTTTATTCCAGGAATCCCAGGCTTTTGCCGTCCCCCACCGCACACAAAATTCCTGCTGCGGGAAGTGCGGCAAATGTTACAAATTGTTGTCGTTGAAGAGCGGCCCCCTTGTGCCTGCTCCTGAATAACCTGGCAACACCTCACCCTCCACCCACGTATCCCTTTTAGTAGGCAAAACGCATCAAGCATTTTCGAGGCAAACTTTAATAAACTCCACTGCCTCCCCCGGACAGCCAGCCCGCCGCATTTTGCCGACTAATTTCACAATAAAAGCAACAACAACAACAACAACAACAAAAAAGAGCACATCATCCTAGGGTGGCCTGTTTTTGAGGGGGGGCAATGGCAAACCCAAACCCAAACCCAAACCTCTAACCCTTTTTAACGTTACATTTTATGGCACACATGCGCTAACAGGTTTAAAAATTACATTTAATGACAATTGGCGGAGTGCACAGAGTACTCCTGCCTCTCTCTATCTGCGCTCCTGGCGAACCTGTGTGTCCTGGTTACACGTGGGTTTCCACTCTCGCTCTCGCTCTCGCTCTCGCTGCCTCTCTCTGTCTGTGTCGCCGCAGCGGCAGTTCGTGGAACATGTGTCGCGCCTGGTGCCGTTGCCTTTCGCAATTTCCAGGCAAGTTGCTCCCATTAGCCACATAATTTTAAGTGTGTTCATTGCCCCATGCCACAGCCCCGCGCATCCTTGCCCCCTACCTCCTGTTGTGGGTCCACCGCCGCTGCTCCTCCTCGGGCTGCTGCTGCTTGGAATGGGTTTGTCGCGTAGAACGAGCTCATTTAATATTAAAAGGATTTATGAGACATTTTCCTTTCATTTTGACAACGAACGAGCGAGGGTAGCAGGGGCAGGTGTGGGGCTGAATGGCGAATGAAAATTGTGTGCCTTTGCTTTTGCCGTTGATGAAATTTTCGCTTAACAGAATTTGTGACGCTTCGCGAACGGACAGAGGGACAGACGGACGTCGGCGCCTACGCACGGTTAAAGGGTTTTACACCCACACCACCATTTGCCATGGCAGGATTCCCTTACAATCATCTTACCCCCTGCCGCCTCACTTTCCAATCCCTTTCCACCAATTTCCGTTTTGCTGTGCTATTGTGTTGCCCTGCCCTGCCTTGCCTCGCGCTCGACAGGCAACTTTGGCGATGGTTTAGCTTACGCCCGGGAATTATTTGAGTGCTTTTTGGGAAGCGTTTCGCAGTGCCCCCAATCCATGGCCGCCGTAACCCATGCCCCGTTCCAATGAGCTCATTCCGGAGCGTGTGAAAGTGCAGACGCCGCTGAAATGCTGCTTTAAAAAGGCTTCTCAACAATGTGTGGGTGTGTGTGTGTGTGTGTGTGCGTGTGCGTGTGCCTGTGTGCCTGTGTGCGTGTCAATTTTTGACAGATTTGAAAATTATTATGCAAAATGAATAATTTAGTTGAAAGTGTTAAATTGATTTGGCCTTTTCCTCCACTAAACATAACCAGACGTCAACACGGGGACTGACAGACAGACGGACGCTTCATCTCTTGTGAGTTGTTCTCCCATTTTCCACTTTTCATCTCCATCGGGCAGATGATGGAGCAGATGATGGGAATGTCGGCAAGCCTTTGGGTCCCTTTGCTCCTCCTCCGCCTGAAGGAAAACTCTCTGCTTAATGCTATCGATAGCAGCTCTGTCAAAATGAAATATGTATGCCACTTGTCAAACGGAGAGCGGAACGAGAGAGAGACTCAAGCAGAGGAGCGTAGCGGAGAGGCTGCATACGTCGATGATGGGCCTTGATAAAGTGTCAATTTTATTTCAACTATGGCTCATTAAATTGAATAATCAGTGAAGAGCAAGCCGAGACGGGGCAGATGCAAACACAACTCAAGAGCAGACGGAGCCTCAACTTGCGCACAAAAGAATTATCTGCGATGAGCTCGCAATCTCTTTTGGTGTATTATTTTGAAGAACTTTAGCTCTGATTAAAATTATGCTAAGGGGAGTAGGAAAGTGGGATTTGTGGGTTTATGGAGATCAAATAGTTTGAAGTTGGATGATGTTTCTGGAGGTGTAGATAGCTACCAAAAAGTAGCTTTTCATTTATATTTAACTGGATTATGCTTTGGAACATTATTTATGCAGATATGATACAGAAATGGAAATCAAGGCATTTTAATGCTTGTTTTGGCCTGATTTTGGATTATTGCTTGAATAATTCCTACAGTAGAAATTCCCTAAAATCTTATAGGGAATTGAAACCCACAGACATGGAATTAAATCCAAATTTAGTAGTGAAATTCCGTACCAGAGTGCCTAAAACTTTACTCTGTCTCTCATTTTGTTCGTTTTGTGCTTCCTGCTATCCCCCTCCTGTCTGCTTGTCCCTCCCCTTTCACATCTATTTGACGTTATCGCTCGCACCATCCATCCTACGAGTGACTTTCCTGTCAACTGCATTGTAACCAGCGGTACGCCCCTTATGCGCTTGCTGTTCCCAGCGTCACGCCCACTCTCCTGACGTCATTTGTCAAATTTCCAGGCATTATTCGGCCAAAAGACATGACCCCCATGGCCATCAAACATTGTGGCAGTCTGTCTGTCGCTCTGTCTGTCTGTCCGTCTGTCTGTCTGTCCGTCTGTTGGTGTTCCACCTTTGAAGACCTTCCCGCACCACATTTGCCGGCTGCTCATCGGAGTCGTTGTGGCTAATATTGACATTCCCTAATCTCTGCTCCAATGCGGTGGTGGCTGGCTCTGGCTCTGGCTCTGGTGTGGTTCTGGTGGCCGTGAAAATGCCGTGTCATTCTGCTAGTATGCGTGTGTGCTTCGGCTCCATTTGTATCTGTATCCTGTAGCTGTCGCTCTGTAGCTCTGTATCTATGTATATCTGTAGATGTATCTGTATCCTTGGTCTCTGTCGCCCTTTGTGCTTGCGGTGCGTGTATTTGTCTTGAGGTCGCGTTTGGTTACGGCTCCTGGATGGGCCTGGGTGTGTTTCTACTTTTGATTCATGCTCCACGCTATCAGCATTGGGCGTGTTCGCTGACCCGTGCCCCCGTGGGCCGTGGCTGCCATTTATATTTGATGATGACATTGCCACCGGAAGACCTTCCTGTTCGAAGACCCAATCTAAGTTTGAGTTCCACTTTCAGTTTATTAGTTTAAGTAGCTTCATTTTTGTGGCAGTGATTAGTGCCACATGCCACACACCTACAAAGTGCTGGCCATTACATTTCGCATACTGAATCGCTTTTTAACAACGCTGCAATTTTTGTGGCTGTAGCAGAGACCCCGGGAGGCTGTGCCAGCTATGATGCACCATTATGTGGCAGTGTTGCCGCTTGCCGCTGTCTCGGACGTCATGTTGTCTCACAGTTACTCTCTGGCAGGCGCTTGCAACTTGATTTTGACTACACCAAGCCCCAGCCGCAGCCCCACTCGTTCTCCTCTAGCTCTCTCTCTCTCTCTCTGCCTCTATTTTTGTGCTGTGCAAATTGTTAGAGGCGCCGCCCGCGGTGCTGCCTGCCGTCCCCTCGAATGAACCGCAAAACTCCAGCCGAAACTTAACCTGCCGCAAAGTGCAGCATAGACCAAAAAAATAGAAGCCTGCAGGAGGGATATACATATGTATGTGTATGTATCTGTGGCAGCCAGTAGGAAGTGGCAAGGATATCTGGGAGCCAGCAGCAGCAGACAACGAAACGAGGAACAACGATGAGACGACGATGACTGAGACTGAGAGACAGGGAGAGCGTACGCTATGGGCCAAAGCGATTTGCTTTTGCCAAAAAGCTGCACGACTAACTTTGTAGTTGCAGTCCCTCGCACTCTCTGACTCTCTCTCTCTCACACTCTGTCTCCTTCGCTTCTCCCCTTTAACTGGGGAGCAGCACAAGTGTTTTAATTTTACGACATTGTATGAATTTTACTGCTGGCACTGCAGAAAACATCAGCACCGCTGTTACATATCGTTAGCTTCCTTAACGGACATATCCTCCCCTTCGCTCGCTGCTGGCGCTGAACCTTAACTCACTTCATCCTGCTGCTGCTGCTGCTGTAACTTCTCTCCTGCTACTCTCTATCTCTCTCCCTGTGTGTGTGTGTGTCTGTGTCTGTTGTCTGTTCCGTGCTCATAAATTGCAGCTTGTTGCAAGCGTCAGTGCAATCAGCGTCATCAGCTTCATCCGGCTTCAGTTGAGGCTTCCAACGCTCACCATGGGCCCAGGGATACCCTTAACCATATAACCGGCCAGAGGGACGGGGAGCAACTTTGCCTTTTTGCTGAGTAACCAGAAAACTTTAAACAAGTTTTTTGTATAACTTATAAAGAATTATGATAGCCCTTCTCAGTGGGCGCTATGATTTTGACTTTGGAAATGCAAAAAGGGCGACCCTACACGACCCTTAGTTCTAGTCCGATCAGCTGTAGATACGGATATATTAACTGCAGAAAAGCTCTTTGTCTGGAATTATTTCTGGCTTTCGTGGCGCACAGTCCAGAGGTTCCACTGTGCCTTAACTGCCATCACTTAACGTTAACAGTTTACGCTTGCCTGCGGGCTAAAAAGGCTGGCGTTGCACTACACACACACATACGCACACTTGTACAAAGCCAGAACGAGAGAGAGTGAGAGAGCACCTAACACACGCATACAAATGCTGTGCCTGTGCTGCCTTTCTCGTTCATGTCTCGCCATCATTTTCGGTGCTCGACTGCTCGCCGCTCGACTGTTTATCCCCCCCTTGATGCTGGGGCTGCTGCTGCTGCTGTTGCATGCGGCGCTAACTGCGTAAAGTTGGCACTTGAAAATGTCAGCTTAAAAATGCCAGCTGCACACAGAGAAAGGAGTGAGACAGAGGGAGAGAGAGTGGGTGCGCGACAGAGACAGAACACTTGCATGTAGTACATAAAATGCACAAAATGGTCGAACGACTCATAGCGAAAGTTGGATAGCCCATAAGTTACAGGAGGAGCTGCAGGAAGGAGGAGCGCCCCAACGCAAAGTCGAAACTCAACATCTGAGACGGAGAAGGCAACGTTGCTGGCGGTGTAGGCGACAGGGGTGCGGATGATGGAGGGGTCATAACTTTTGCGTAACCCCAATATAAAATGCATATTTAAATGCCAGAGCAGGCCATACCACTTAACCTTTTCTACCAACGTACATTTATATTCACACTCTGCATTTTGCTTAACACTATTCTCATGAATTGTCTTACTTTTCTTCTGTGTGTTGCAGATGGTTACGAGAACGAAGAAAATCTTTGTGGGCGGCCTCTCGGCGCCCACCACGCTCGAGGATGTCAAAAGTTATTTTGAACAGTTTGGTCCGGTAAGTGGAAGTCTCATACATACAGCCATCTGCCTATCTATTATTAAGAATGAAAGCTATAGCTGCATGGTGTATTCAAGGGAATTTAACTTATGAAAGGTGTGGGAACTGCTTCCACTAAAAGTAGAGCCTAAAGCCAAGCACAACCGATCGGCCACTGAGCCGAACGAATTTTCTACCTGCGCTTGCGTTTTATGCTTCGTGCCTTGCTCGCAGCACTCGAAGCTCTGTCTCACAGTAACACAACAACAGAGGTGCGTATGAGCGCAGTCGAGAGCTTGCATTTCTTGCTGTTGTTGTTGTTGGGCACAAGCATCAGCCGATCCATGCATGTCTGTGCATGCACAGTGTGTTTGCGAAAAGCAGATGCAAAGAAGAAACGAAAAAAGGGTCGTTGCTTGCACAACAACAATATCGAATGTGCGCTCTGCATTGGGTGCATATAATAACTGTATTTTGGGTAGCTACAAATTCAGCAGGGGCTGGTTCTGGTTTTTCTACCTGCTGCAAACTTAAGCTTGAGGGAATGGATTTCTTTCTGGGCAATCAATATGCCAAATGTTTCTCTCTCATTTGAATATTCATGAACATATCTGAATCATCATAGAAATGCACGCATACATACAAATATCTGTATTACTGTGTACCATATCTCAAAAGAGACCTGCCTGCCTGCCTGCCAGCAAATGCTAAATGAATTGAAGCAAAATAATAATCATAAAACGAAATGTGAATGACAGTTGTGGAACAAATCATGCAATCTATTCCGCAAGGCAAGGCCCTAAGCACACACACAAAAATACCTTTATGTACATTACTCTAGCTCTTGGCTGATTCTGGCATTTCTGGGTGGGGCGGTGGGCTCGGGAGAAGCACAGCAATGACACCTTCACTGGCTGCCACTTGCTACGTTTTGTTTGATCAATAAAAACGCCAAAAAAAGAAAGAGAAATGAAACGAAACCCCCCAAAAAAACGAATGAAAGAGGAAAAACCTCCAGCCAAAAAAAAGAGGAAATTTCCTACCAAATTCAATCTTGACAAGTACTGCAGAAGCACAGGAGGAGTCCCGTGCCTGCCCATGCCACCTGCAGCAGCAACTCCACTTAAACCCCCCACACACACACACACACAACCATATGCATATCGAGTGTGTGTAGCTGTGTGTGTGCTTTGCGGCTGAGTGCTGTTCGAGTGCTCTTTAAGTTCCTCCTCCATTCAGCCATGTTAGGCAAAGGCCCAGGCCCAGGCCCATGGTACAGCGGGGAGTTCAGTTGAGGTTCGGTTCAATGGAAGCCTTTTACTCCCACAGACCCCACGCCCCCAGACTTGTTATAGCGCAAAAACACAAATTTTTAGCACGAGAACAAAAATTGTGTGTTGTTGATTACGATACTAAACGAAAATCGATTTGTTAGACGCGTTTTGTGCCGCTCCGATCCGTTTCGTCGTTTCGTTTTGTTTGGTTTTTCCCTGATTTTAATGAGCGGCATAGCCCCTCTCTCTAGATCCCCTCCATGGAAAGCCAAATCCGGATATTCATTAACGATACGCAGGAGCCGTAGCAGGAGGAATGAAATGACATTCAAGTGTACGCAGAAAACCATTAAAAAAGAGTTTAAGATTTAAATGGTTCGATGGTTAAACGTTTTTCGGGGTGTGGGATTTTGTCTTTCATCTTTTGGGAGCCTTAAAAGCCATCGAAAGAATTGAAGGGGCATAATGGCTAAAGCTAAAGCTGGAAATACATGAAGAATGCGGGATTGTGGTAGCTAAAAAGCCTCTCGAAAAGGTATCCCACAGTTGGGTGCGGAATATAGAGGATATTCCTCAATTCAAGAACAACTAAACAACATCAAATTCCCTTTAAAATGCCACTCCTTCGGCTTTCTCATATTTCCCATTGAGCCGCGACAAATTTGAATGAATTTGAACAGCAAATAAACACAAAGGAAACACAATCGATTCCGATGGCTATATCGGGTGACAACTACAAATGCCATTATTTGTTTTTGCCATGCAAATTATTCCCCCACTCCCCCCCCCCCCTGCCATTCCACAACATTCTGAATGGGATTTCTCTCATTCCCCATGCTTTCACGATGAGATTTCTCTCAATGCCACGCTTTCAGCAGGGGATTCCTTATGCCACAGAAAATCCCATGCCCCAATAAAATGAAATTCAACGCCTCTGTGGCGGCACTTGGGTCTTGGGGCAGGTGAAGCTGCCGATAATTGACATAAATTGGCGCAACTTTTTGTCAGCTCTTCACCGCAAAGACGTCAACTGCCATTTGCAATGGTTCATTGCCGCCGCCCCAACGCGAGGGAAACAACTCGCTGCTGCCACCCACCTGATAATGCGAATATAATGACTAGAGAGAGAGAGAGAGAGAGAGAGGAGGGAGGAGGGGGAAAAACCCATAAACGGCCATCAATCAAATCAGCGGCTGAGAAGCGAAATGCTTTTAAGTAATTTTCATCATAGCCCCCGGAGAGTGGAAAACTGTCAAAATCCATAACGAACAAAACTAGTGAGCATAAGGATAAATATCCTGTGCTGGTAGTGCATGATAAATTCAAGGTAATGCTAATGGCAGGACCTCTTCTGCTGCCACAAAGGAAGCGCCAAAGGTGGAAACAAAAGGCTGCCGCTGGCTGCCTTGCTGCCTGGCGATTTAACCAAGCGCGCAAAACTCTTAATGGAAAACTTTTCAATTAATCCGCATTGGCAAAGAAAATTATAATAATAACTTGGCCTGGGAAAATGGTTAAGTGGGAAAGCGATGGGCGGCAGTGGCGGCAGGGGCGGAGTGCCTCTGTGTGTGTGTGCATAAGCCCGGTCATAAGCTGTGCAGAAACTTTCGACAAGGCAAACAAAACAGAAGCCCAAGAACCAGCCAGAGCAGCCAGCACACACACACTTGGCCAAGTTATTGATTACAACTAATCCCCTTTTGGCTTTCGCCTGCCGCCTCATTGGGCAGCAGCAGCAGCCGCCCCGGCCCATCCGCTGGGGTAGAGATTTGCGCCATGGCCATAAACAAAATAGCAAAATGGCAAACCTGGCCCTGGCCCGGCTTAGACCCAAGTCCCTTGACTGCTCTTACTTGCTGCTCCCTGCTCCCTGTTCCCTGCTCCCCGCTCCTGTCACTGGAACTCCTCCTTCCTGCTGTCCAGGTGACCAGCGAGGCGTTAATGACTTTAGCGGCCATTTTTCTTCCGCCCGGATAAGAGCGTGGGACGAGTAGAGATTGCTCCTGGTACAAGATTGATTAGCTGAAACTCTGGCAGACACAAAACCCCATAACGGAGGCATTGACTGTGGCAGTTTGGGCAGGGGGCAGGGGGCAGGGGGCAGGGCAGAGCCATTCAATATGATTAATAGTTGCATGCGTAGCTGCTGTCTCTCTCAGATCACACGCTCCCACTCCCTCTAGATAGGATATAGAATGTGTATCTGTTTGTGTGTTTTTTCCTTTTTTTTTTTTGCCTGGAATATATAGAAATTTATGACCCAGCTGCCAGGCCAATTTCATGTTGCCACAACAGCAGCAGGGCAGCAGGGCAGCGGCAGGGCAGCGGCAGCATTCAACATTTTTATTTCAGTCAGCATTCCACATGCCACATTGCCAGCAACACATTTCAGCCTCTATTCACTGCGTATTTTTTAGAATTTTTCATTGCTTTTTCCATTGTTTTTCCCCATTGTTGTTTAGTTGCATTTTCAGTCTAGTGTTGCGCCCCCACCAAAGGCCCCCCACCCTGTGTGGCAAAGGATACCCTGCAGAGTGTGGGGAATATTTGCTGAAATCAGTTGAATGCCCCTCTCTCCCTCTCTCGCTCCCAATTATCCACAAATTAACTCGAAATCTTTGCTCCAACTCGGAAACTGAATCTGTAGCCTGTAGGCTATTTGTGGCATGTCCTGTGCCCCCTTGGGCATCTCTGTAGCTTTTTGTATCTGGCCAAGGACCCTTGAACACACCTTTTAAATGCAAATCGGAAAAGTGTTTTTATCCCTCCCCAAACCAAAGGCACACAAAAGATAAAAAAGCAAGAAAACAAAACGGACAATTTTCAAAAATTTTCATTGCAAATGTTCTCTATTTAACAAGCACACAGATACACACAGTGGAAAGAGAAGGAACGATAGGGAAGGGGCAAGTGCTGACCTCAGATGCTGCAACCTTTGGCCACTGATTTTATTGCAACTGCTGCAGCTGGTGTTGCCTATGCCCCCTGCTGCTGCTGCTGCAAGCTCTGCGATAACGAAAATTCCACATGCAGAATCAGACAGAGCGAAAATGTTGGGTGGCAAAACATGGGCAAAGAGGCAGCAAAACAGGGGGAAAATGTAGAGCAAGAGGGGAAAGCAAAGAGCTGGCCAAAGGGATGGCTAAAGGGGTGGCCAAGGGGGCTAATCGGGCTAAGAGGTGGCACAGAATCAAAACAGAAAACTAAACCTCTCGTTGGCTAAAAAATTGCAAATAAACTACACATTTTGTTAAATCCCATTTTATGTGGCCACTCCCCTGCCTCAGACTCTGCCCCCTTGGCCAGCTAACTCTTATGGAAATTTTCTCTCCGAGCCAACTATCAGAATCTGGCAGCCAAAGTCCAGTGCTGACCTCCCACCCACCCTCTGGCTTTTAAAGGTGTTTACGGTGTTTGCATTTCACTCAGCCAGCTTGCCACCGTCCCCCTGGCCAGTTACTAAATTTAAGCGCTTTTCATAAGCATTTTATGGGGCACCTCGCAGCTCGAACCTCCTGGGAACACTCAAAAGTGGATGGGCAGCCAAGTGGCCACCAAAGTGCAACATTTCCCCAGAGAGTGTCCGGAGTGCCGGCGGTCACAGCCACGCCCCCCGCACTTGGGTGTGTATTAATTATGACAAATCATGCAAAGCAAAAGCAAAAGTAAAAGCAAAGCAAAGGGAAAAACCAAAACTAATTTCATTAAAAATCCATCGCCTTTTTTATGATTTAATTATGGGGGAAGAAGGCAAAGCGAGTGAGCGGGGAAAATGTGGGAAAAACAAGAGGGAATCAGCAAAAGAGATGGCACCTGTTTGGCTCTCTGCCTCAGGGCTGTGCCCCAAAAATGTAGCCAGGATTGTGCCACAGTCTGTGCCCCCCAAACTACTGTGCTTCGATCTGTGTGCCAGAGTTTTTTTTTGTTGTTCTGTGCCTCTGAACCTGTGCCCTCGCATTCAGCTGCCTGCCTGCCTGCCTGCCTGCCTGTCATAACTGTGGGCAATTTTTGAGGCGTCGGTTGGGGAGCATGAGGCAGGGCATAAATTATGATGCGCAAATCTTCAGCTTGAATGTAAATGTAAATGAAGGCATGCCTCCCACACTCTCTCACTCTGCGTGTGTGTGTGTGTGTGTGTGTGGCACGATGAGTGGCAGATTTACATAATCCTTAGCAAAAGGTTTCATGACAACGCTGCCTCGAAATGTCAATGTGGGCGTCGTATTTCTGCCTCTTGGAATACATCAGCCCTCCCCCCCCCCCCCCCCCCCCCCCCCCCGAACAGAGTGCACCGCACCACTTGAGCGCTTTCGAAATCATCCATAAGCTGTGGTTGCCTCTGCTTGTAATTAACAGCGTACATGTACGAGAAAATGTCGTTGTGTGTGTGCACAGGACACTCTCTCAGCTGCCATTTACATAGCCAATTAGTTGTACATAAACACAGACAGCAACAACAGCCACAGCAACAACAATGAACGTTGAAGCGATGGCAATGTTCCGTAACTTAATCCCTTGGCCGCAACTAATTTAATTTTGTGTTCAATTTGGCATCAAGCAGAACATTTTTTGAGTGTGGGTGTTTGGCATGCAATTTATATAAACTCAAAGATTTATGCACGAATAATGCATGTGGAAGGAATGTCCCAGCGACACTTAAATCCCATATCCAATGAGACATCTGTCGTAGCTTTTGGGAACACACAAAACAAAAGTGCGGCCTAGAAGACAGTTAAAGCCTTTTTTAAGTCCACAGAATGCAATGAGAAATCATTATGATGTGTGCTGGAATTTAGTACATGGAACTACAATGTAAAATCATTACATTCTATGCCCAAGGATAAGCCAAAGGACCTTTCATCGTTAAAGTTTCAATCCAAAATAAATCTGAAATTCTCAGCGCAATCTTCAGGCATGTAAATCCCCCAATTCCGATGAGATATCAATGCGATCTATGGGCCAGGCATATACAAAGCAAAAGCACAAAAAACGAAGACATTTTCGTTTTGGTTTTCGTTCTCTCTGGGTTCCCTGGGTGCTGGTGGTGGGGTGGCACGTTGTTAATGCTTTGATAGACACATTACTTCCGTCTCAGTGGTTAGGCCCAACTACACTTTCAGATGCAGATGCAGAGAGTTGCACAGTGGGCGAAAGAGTGGGTTGGCGGGGTGCAAGCGAAATCTAATATGTCTTGCAAGGGAGCGACTCGCTTCGACTCGGCAGGGATAACCGTTTGTTTGCCATGGCTCCTCCAGACTAGTATTTGCCCCCATGCTCATGTCCCCCCTAGCCAGGGGCATGGCCAAAGTCCTGTGCGACGCTCTCTCTCGCTTTCTCTCACTCTCTCCCTCTCTCTCTTTGGTTTCCTGGCTTCTCCTACTTCTTTCTCTGCTTCTGCTGCTTCGTGGCTGTGGCGCTGTTCTGCATATCTGCTTCGTGCCTTGCATGGCTTTGGCAAATTGCGCAAAAAACATTACAGCAGCAGCAGCAGCAGCAGCAGCAGCAGATTTCATGCACAACAAATTGTCATGCGGACAGGCAGGCAGCCCACACAGACAGATGCAGATACAGTTACATTTACAGAGAGCAAGAGAGAGAGAGAGAGTGAGAGAGTGAGAGAGTTACAGACAGACGCGCTCTGCGGTTGGTCCTACGCCGCCGGGAGGAAGCCATCCTCATCCTCATCCTCATCCTCCTACCACCTACTGATGGCTCAAGCACATGAAATCCTTACCCAGGCAGGCGCAAGTCAAGCAAACAAACAAACCGCAATGACATGCAGGGAAGCCTTTTCCCTACCCATCAACCAGTTGGAGTGTGGAACCTGGGGGTGGGGGGGATATCTCCTGCTGGGGCAGTGCGGTGGTGGCATGTGGCAGTGGCAGTGGCATTGCCACACAGTTGTAACCGGAAACTGTCGCACTTATTTGGCTACGCGCTAGTTTCGCATATTTCACTGTCAACTTGCGGTAAATAGACTTTAAACAAATATGAAAATAACTCGCACACAAGAACGGAAAAGGAAAAGCAAAAGCAAAAGCAAAAGCAAAAGCAAAAGGAAAAATACTTTTACAGCCAGCATGCGAGGAAAAGTATCTGCTGGCTGGCTGTGGAAAGTGGGCAAGAAATATGCAAAAATCTGCAATGGAAAAACCGGAAAATGTGCAAGTAAACGGTGGCTAAGCAAATGGCAAGTTGTTAAGTCTCCGCAGCACCCTCCCCGCAGCTCCCTTCCCATTTTCTCTTTTCTCTTTTCTTCAACTTTTACTTGTTCTTTTTCTTGCGGTTTTGCCCTCTCTCTCCCTCTCCTGCTGCTGTCAGCACAGTCCCTGCGGGGTGCTTAGGTCTTCGACTGGATGGCACGGATCTGTGGCAGGGTCTCGGTCTAGGTCCAGGGTTTTACTCCTGGGGTCTGGGGCCACGTAATGGAAATCAATTGTTTACTTTATATGAGTTTTTCAAGTGCTTATTCAATATCATTAGATGCAGATGAGGTAGCAAATGCAAAGTAGCACAGCCAAAGGTTGGCTGGGGGGGGGGAAAGGGATTGCTCATGTGTGGTAGGATATCCTCTCGAATGGATAACTACTTCCACTTGCACGAGAGTATCACCCAAGTACACAAAGTACAGTGAAGTAATAACATAATCCAGCTGCAAGTTCAAGTCTGCCTTCTGTAGCCTTTTGTAATCATTTGAAAATTATGCACAGGAATATGCCACGGCATAGCTAAGCCATAATACTTCCTATTTACCAGGTCGTCTCTCGGTCTCTCGGTCTCTCTGGCTCACTAAAAAACTTGGCTCCTCACTCGTGAAAAGTCTTGGCAAACAACTCTTCAAGGCAGCAGCAGCAGGAGGAGCAGGAGGAGCAGAAGGATGCTGCTGCTTGCTACACTCCAACTTTTCTCATTTCCAAGTAGAGAAATGTTCCCAGTGAAAGATTGTGGAGCAGGAGGAGGAGAGAGAGTGTGTGTGTGTGTGGGGCAGAAATCTTAATTTAAAAGCCAGCTGTTGAATCAAAGGTTAACCTTCCTTCGACTCGTGCTGCTCCAGCTCCATTCAGGGCAGCAGCCCTTTCAGTGCGCTGCGAGGGTGTTGCACAGCAGAGATATGGCTAAAAAGAAATAACTGAAAAACTCATTTTGTCAGCCATCAGCAAGCAGCAGCAGCAGCAGAGTGGAGCAAGGAGCACCATCCAAAAACTGCCATCAATCCCTGCCTGGCAGATGGTAGTAAAATAACGAACGAAGCAGTAGTATCTGTGTGTATCTGTGTGTGCGTGTTTTTGTGGGGGGTGTATCCTGTATCCTTTACCACCTCTTGAGAGAGATGCAAATAAGCGAATATTCATTTGATGATACGAATACGTCGGAGTGTGTCTCTCTGTGTGTGCGCTGCTGCTACACGTGCGATGCGGTTGCCTCTGCCCCATCCCCCCATTGCGACAATTTAAAAGTACGTTTTATCACGACTTTCCCCCAAACCAAGTTTCTGATGGCTGTGGGGGGGTAGAACCCATGGATCGACAGCTTGAGATAGTCACGTACGCTCCTTTGTTTTTCTGGCTTTTTATTTCGTGCCAATTGTGCGACTAATTAGCGTCGAATCGCGATGCCAGGCAGTGGCTACAGTGGCTACAGCGGCTGCGGCATCTTTGCAATTAAAACGCACTTTTGCGCCCCACCATCGCAGCAAGGAAGGGGAGGAGGAGCAGCAGGAGGATGATGGAGGAATGGGCAGCAGCATCAGGCAGGTGGCTACAAAATGGCGCACGTTGCTGCTGCCAACAAAATTAATTTGATTTATGTATGTATATCTGTATGTAGCTGCTCCTCTCTCTTAATGTCTGAATGTTGCCTTTTGCACCTGCCTGCCTGCACCCCTCCACTCCCCTCCCCCTTCATTTCGTGTTTGCTGCGTTCTGTTTTTCGGTTGTGTTCCCTCTGCCATGGCAGGTAACGAATTTCTGGCAGCAAAACAAGGCAAATAAAAATAAATTATTGCCAGGGCAAATGTAAAGTGTCGAGTTTTACGTGGCATATGCGTGTGTCCCGTGTGTGTGTGTGTGTGTGTGTGTGTGTGTGTGTGTGCACACACACGTCTCTGCTATAAAACAACGTGAAGCGAACACGATTTCTGTTGCTGCTGCTGCCCCCTAACCCCAGTAGATCAACACCCTGTAGCAGCAGCAGCAGTAGGAGAACATGCAACCAGCCAGACAGCAGCCGCTTCGCCTTAGCCAAACATATGCGACATTGCAAATAAAAAGCCATAAACTTTCATTTAAGTTTAAAATGGCATTTAAATGAATGAGTGCCACTCCTGGCATTGCCACTGCCACTCGCTCTCCACTCGCTGCTAACTGGAACAAACACATGTATCATAATTCATTTTCATGTTTTATTTTCCTTGAACTGCAGCCAGCTCCCCGTTTCCCGTTTCCCTTTTCCCGTTTCCCTTTTCCCTTTTTGCTGCGTGCCAACATAAATATTCAACACCATTCACACTCGTACAACACAACGTGCAACATACAGCCAAGGGCAATATTCATTCGCATACAAGGCCTAAAGAATTACAAAAAACACACACAAACAGGCCAGTCGTGGGTCCAAACATTTTTTGGGCTTGTTAGACATTTGGACATGTTTTGTTGCCGTTACATGGAACGAAAGTAAATGGAAAGGAGAGGAGAGGAAAGGGTCTGTCCATAAAGCCATAACCATCGATGTGCCATTGAAAATTGAGCATTGGACTGAAGCGTAATGGATACACAGAATTAGAGGGAAAACTGCAAATGGCAAAGGCTTAAGATATAAGAAGATTCCTTTGTAGATTTGTTGCTCTTTGATAGAAGTATGCCACAATGATGAGGGATAATTGATTCGCAAATGATAGATCTATGTATCGATGGGAAGATGGAACTTTTGCACTTTGTTTGGGATATCTTTTCAAGGAAAAACATACAGAGTTTCTGTTGAAATTTGTTCATTGTTTGTTTATTGAGTGGCTGCAAATGCTGCAAGGAATACTTAGAGATTAGTCACTTCTGTGGGCTAAGCACAACATAAACCCATCCAAATGGTTAAGAATGTCAAAGCTAGAAATATTATTTGTTGAGGGATTCCGAAATTGAGCTAGAGATTTCCGAAAATATGGCAAAAATCAATTAAAAATTTAGTTTTAACTGAAGATTATACACATTTGTATTGCTAGAATGAATCAAACTCCTTTCCCGTGGCTTCTATTCCAAGTTTGAGCCAAATTTAAATCCTTTTTTTCAGTAGTAAATGTGGGGAAGCTCCTCCACTCATAGTACTAATAAATGATAGCAAATTTAACCAATTAAAAGCATACTCTTATCTCTGTATCACTGCTGCGCTCTGCTTGGTTGCTGCTCCGCTTACATTTAGTAGCTTTCTGGCGCTCCATAAATATTAAATAAATTAAAATGCCGGCTAATTGTTAATCTGGCGGATTGCGGCTCTTGCATATGCGCTTTAGTCAGGCGGCCCAGGCCGTTCCAGCGACCATCAACCATCATCCTGCGTTTTACATTTTACATTCTGCGATTCTGCGTTTCATGCTGAATGTGTCCCCGCTGTCGCTCCACGCTGCCCAGCCACTAACAAGCTGCGCCGCAGCTGCCTGCTCCCATCACTCCCTCACTCCCGCTGTCCAAACTCTCCTTTTGCTCTCTCTTTTGGCTCTTTTTTCCCCCTTGCCTTTTCCCCGTGTGTTTTAAATGTAAAGCACTTGCTGTGGTCGCTTTGAGCGACCCGAAAGTTAATCTCTGCCAACCGCTTGGTCCACCCCCCCCGCTCCTCCCCCTCTACCCGCTCTGGTTAGATATTTTGCTATTATTTTTTCTGTTCCTCTTTCCGCTATCTCTCCATCTCGC
Source organism: Drosophila guanche (assembly GCF_900245975.1). NCBI lineage: Eukaryota > Metazoa > Arthropoda > Insecta > Diptera > Drosophilidae > Drosophila > Drosophila guanche. Next base: position 4,103,125 of record NW_022995751.1, on the reverse strand, counting down.
TCGCTCGCTGTTTGGCTTTCGTTTTGATGCAACCGCAACTTACATTTTTCCACAGCGCACAGGAAAAACTCGTTTGTTTGTTGATTTTCCTGCCACTTTTTATGCGCACCCCGCACCCCGCACCCCGCACCCTGCCCTGCTGCTGCTCCTCTCTGCTTGTTTGATTTGTGGGTGTAAAGGGTGGGGTGATGGGAGTGAGGGCACGGCGGTGGCAATCACCCAACGAAGTCCAAGATAAATCGTCTTTCAACGCAACTCTCGCTCTCTCCCTCTCTCCCTCTCTCTGTGTGTGTGTGTGTGGCATAAAAAATCACACGATCAGTCATTATACACCCACACACACGTACGTATAAGCACTTATGTTGTGTGTGCCCCAAAGTCATTTTGGGTGCTGCATCCTGCTCGTTTTTATCGCCACGATGGTTGATGCCACGACTGCCAGTGCCAGTGCAAGCCACGCCGCTGATTTGGCGATAGTGTCGTCGGGGAGTCCTGCATCCTTCATCCTCCTGCAGCTGCCTTAAGCGTTCCCGCATCGTTCCATTCTGCATCTTTGGGTCCTGCTTTATGCGTCCTGCATGCTACATCCTGCCTGCCTGCCTGCCTGCCTGCCACTGACTGAGTGCCCCTGCCTGCATGGCACATAAGTCATTTGGCAGGCGGCACTTGTAAGAATTTCGCACGGACCCATCCGCCTTCAAGCGGTCTCCAATGCTCACACCCACTGCCATCCCTCTGGCACCCCCTGCTGCCGATTGCCGCTTGGCATCTCAATAGTCTGTTACTAATACGTTTTCCCCTCAGACTCCGCCCGCTGCCACGCTGCTGCTTTCACTGTCGACATTTTAATGCCTTTTCTTGCGCCGAAGCAGATTCTTTTGAGTGCATAAAAAGGAGCGCAGTGGCCACCCCCCGAGCATCCTCCGAGCCCATCCTCTTCCTGCATAAAGCGCCAAGCTGCTGCGTCACTGCATGCCCCACTCCCCTCTCCCCGAGTGGCGTTGCAATTGCTGACGGCACCGGATATTACCGCCGTCATTCATTGACGTGGCATTCATATTCCTCTGCTCGAAGAAGACACACACGCACACACCCACACACACCCCCATGTGCGCCTTAAGGCGATGGGGCACAAGGATAAGATGCTCGAAATAGTGGGGCAGCTGCAGCTGCATCCATTGATGATGGTGGGTGGGGACTTGGATCGTTGCATCGTTGGATAGTGCCTCAATACCCCGACGCTTCCGGTATTTATGACGCAAGTAATCAAATTGAATGGCGCGTTGCAGTTTCCTCTCTCCCCGCCCTCTCCCTTTTGCCTTTTTATTTGCACCAAGGAGGCAGCTTCCGGCCTGCTGCATCCTCCTCTGGCTCCTCCTTTGCCTTTGCCTTTGCCTTCGCCTTCTTCCTGCTCCTCCTGCTGGGCTCAGCCAAAGAAAAACGTTCTGCAGTGATAAATTCCGTGCAGCCCCCACCACTTGGCTTTCCCTTGCTTTGCCTTCTGTGTGGCATAAAAAATTGTGCGAAACTTTCAGCTTTCTGCACATTTTCGTCGCTTATCATCAACGGCTGTTGCAGCTTAACGCACCATCAGCGAAGGGGCAAGCAGAGGGCGCAATGATGGGGCAGACTTGGGTGTGAGGGGCAGCGCAGGGCGTGGCAGCAATGATAATAACGAACGTGCATGAAAAATGCAACTCGAATGAAAGGCAAAAAGCAATGGGGGAGGGCACGCAGAAGGTAGAAGGTTGTGCTATGGGGGGGAAGACATTACCTCTAAGGCACAATAAATAATAAGTGCCCCAAGGAGCAGAAGTAGTTACAGTGGCAGTGGCAAGGCCAGGGCAGCCATAGACTGGGGCACATAATGAACGACAAGTTGAGGGCAAGTCGACTCGACATAATGGTAAATTAGTGGCCAAAGTCGGTGGCAAGTGTTCGATGGCTTTGGCCCCGTAAGTGCAGGTGAAATGATTTACGGCTGAAGGATCTACTTCATGCAGCAAGGATGCCAGAGATTAGACAGAAGCAGTCGAGGGACAACCCAAAAGGTGGCTTTGCCGAGAGTTACTCTACCAGCTAGAGGGATTTTCCAGCACTTGAATATTATTTCTTTGGGGCCAAACGAACAAAGGCAGATAATAGCCGCGTGGAAATCCGCTCATTCATGCTCCATCTTATTGCCCCATTTAGGGGCAGAGTTGCTAGAACTGCAGATGCGGCCCCACACAAAAAAGAAATAGCAAACGCCATACAGAAATTATCCTTCAGTCTCGCTCTCTCTCTCTCTCTCGCATGATTTATGTTTTTGTTATTGTTTTCCATAAACCCAATGGTCGAAAAATGTAGGAGAAAACAGTCCGAAAAAAAGCCAAAGTGAAAAATACAAAATAGAATGGAAAGGCAAGCAGAAAGAGAGGAAAAGCTGCCATGAAAAAGGGCAGAGAAAAAACGCTTAGACAGCTGCTGTCTGAAGATAACTGCAATTCCCGCTTAAAGACTCAATCAGCGGTGGTGGAAGCAGCTACCGGAGACTGTCCAATCACGAGGAGAGAGCACTGTCTTGTGCTGGCAATCGGAGCGGTGGGAGTCCCCCTCTTCTGCCAATAAATGAGCAAATTAATTAACAAAACGCAGCCGTGAATAGTTGCACGATTGTCTGCGGACACAGCAGCAGGGGAAGACAGGAGACAGTGTCGCAGACATGAAATAAATTAATGCAGAGAGGACACGTCCAGGAGCAGCAGCAGTAGCAGTGGCAGTGGCAGTGGCAGTAGGATGCTGGCAGCTGGACAGGCACAAAGGCGACACGATACGTTAACGCTTCACTGCGTCCAATGTCGTGCCGGCCACTGGCCCGTTCCCGTTCCCGTTCCCTGAAAGCGGCTTAGCCCTGCAGGTGACATGAGAGCGGATGACGCAAAATCAATCGGGGGACAGTCAGTTGGAGGGGCATGCATAGATAGGCGATTGGGTAGGGGCTGACAGCGTAGGGCCATCTATCCTGGGGACATGTGTGGGCACGTGCTGGTCAGGGGCAGGAGCTGGGAGCTGGGAGCAGGCAGCGGCAGGAGCATCGCCAATAACGACGTAATCTGTTTATATCCCTTTTTTCCTGGGCAGGAGCCATTGTGTTGCGCACTTTTTTCCATTTGTTGAGCACTGGCACGGCTGCTGCTCCTTCGAATCCTTATACGAGGATTCTGATTCTGCTTCAACTTCAATTTTCTGGCCGGCAGCTTTTTTTTTGTGTCGTTTGTCGTTGGCTGCCTCTGTCTCTGTCTCTTTCCCTGCCCTGCCCTGCCCTGCCTCTGGCCCCCATGGATTGAGTTGTTATTTTTCGCTTAGTGCAATTTATTTTGGCCAAGTGGCAGCCATCGGAGGGGGCCAGCAGCAGCAGCGCTTAATTTATTATGCTGGCTAGTGGAGAGCTCTTCCTCTCACTCTCCCTCTCCCTCTCCCACCGAAATCTTTTCCTGGCCATTGTTCAATGGCAGATAAAAGAAAAATTAAAGGCAAAGCAAAATGAAAATGGACAGGGAATGAGCGGATGAACGGATGAGCGGATGAGAAAGTGGACAAACGACAGCAAGCGAGAGAAAGGAAGAAAAAATCGTTATTAATTTCGAGTTTGAAAAATTGCTGAGCAGCTTAGGACGGCTCCTTCGTCAGCAGTTGGTCCTGCGCATCCATTTATTAGCAGCTTGATAAATACTTTCAATTTTCCTCTCAAATAAATGATAACGTAATGCGCGGGGCATTAAAATAGATCAAAGACAGCAAAATAATCAACGATTGAGCGTCGATTTCGATTTCGTTTTCAATTTCAGTTTTCGCTTCTTTTTTGTGCTGTGTGTGGATAGATTGGATGGGCAAAACTATACATCAGCGGGTAGGACCGACTCTCTGCCGTAAAAAAACATTACGACATATCCATCAATGTGGCAGGGGGCGGCCATAGACCCACGCAATTATGGCAATCATTTGTTATGGAAGCCGAAACCGAAGTCCTATCTGAACCCAGAAGTAGGAGGACGCACACGCGTCAATTGTTGTGATTAGCAGGGAAATCATTACGACGACACACAACGAAATGAATGGAAAATGAATGGCAAATGGCAATGGGCAAACGGGCAACCGGGCAACTGGCCACAGCGCCAATAAATGACAGCAGGCAAAGGCAAAGGAAACCTAAAGGAACGGAAGGAGCTACAGCAACAACAAAGGCCACAAAAAAGATGACAGAAGCGGGTAGGGGAATAGCCCAAAAATAGACACGGGACACACACACACACAAATAAAAAGGGGGGCAAGAAAAAGGAACGTGTGCCTGTTTTTGTGTTGTCCTTCAGCTTTTGTCAAATGTGTGTTGTCAGTGGCAGAAGGACCAAAGGAGGAGCTGGAGCAGCGGCAGGAGTCTCCTTTAGCTGGAGTTGGAGGAGCAGTCAAGCAGACAAAAGGCAACCAGTGAAAAATCGAGTTAGGGAAAAACAAATAGGAAAATAGTTTTGGACGGGACGTCGCCAGCGACTGGGGCACCGAAACATCGAACACACAGAGAGAGAGAGAGAGAGAGAGCGAAACAACAACTAAACGGAAAAAAACATAAAATAAAAGTAACCAAGAAGGCGCAGAAGCCTTCCTTCCTCGTGTGCTGTTGTAAAAGTCAAGCGAAATAATATTTTCCGGGTGCCAAAGAAAAAAAACAGGGAACAAACGAGAGAGTCACAGAGAGGGGGGAGAAGAGGGAGATGCTGTGACATTACTTCAAGCGTAACATTGAAAAAACGAAACAAGAGAGAAGCAGGGAAGACAGTAGAGTCGGTTCAGAGGAAGAGAGGGAGAGCGAGCGGAGAGGAAGTGAACTTGCGGCGAACTTGTAGGCAATTTGCAAAAATAGCAAACGATTTCTAGCTCTCTCTCTGTCTCTCTCTCTTCTAAATCCTCTCCTCACTCCCCTTCCACTCACTTCTTGCTCTCCCTGTGCCCCCCGCTGCTGCGACCGTAAGAAGTTAGTTTAAAGGAAATCAAAATAAAAATCATAAAAATGCAGAGCATGACGCGTGGTTAACCAGCAGAGACAGAAGGAGAACAACACACAGGGAAAGGGATAGGGAGCGAGAGAGACAGCTAGCAGTGATAGTAAAAAGACAAAGACGAAAAATGTTGCCTGGCTTTGGCACAAAAGATGAAAAGTTGTTGCTGTTTATGGCGGAAGCAGATAATGCCAAAGATGAACAAGGAGCGAAGCATGTCTTCGGGAGGGGGCTGGGTGCAGAGGGGCAGGCGGGGTATATGTGTGGATGTGGCAGAATGAAATGAAGCTTAAGGGTCGCTTGGGTCTATAATTTCGCCATTACAAAACAATAGTAAAAACAAACTGCAACAAAGTTGAGCCCCAGCAGCAGCCCCCACCCATAACAAGCAGCCAAGAAGTAGAAAGTGAACGAAGAGGAGCCCAGTGAGGCGTGCTCTAAGTAGACAACAGCCAAACAATTTGAGCAAAAGGAGCAGAGACAGAGACAGACACACAAAGTAGGAGCGAAAGAGTCAGCTTTGTCGCATTATGTCCAATTACTGTCGCAATTATAGTCAGAGGAAGGGAGACGCAGAGAAAGAGCGAGAGCGAGAGGCCAACAGAGAACTTGTCTATTTGCCAAATTGAATGGGAATGGCATGCCATTCCATTCCATTCCGCATATCGTTGACATTTCTGGCAAGAACCAAACAGAAAACGCAAAAGCAAAAGCAAAGCAATCATTAATAATCCACTGGCTAATCAGAGAGCCAGAGAGAAGCATCACCCCAGCCACTATGCCCATTCACTCTAATAATCCAGTCAACTGCAGCTAATGGGATAAACCCTTACGTGCGATAAGACTAAGTTCAGCCTGGGGGACAGCCCCAGCTCCCAGCTCCCCATAGCTACTGCCTGTGTGTCTATGCTATCTGCGATGTGGCGGCCACGCGTCGATAAAGTTCCATGACCAGAAAGTCCAGGAACAGAAAAGGGAGACAGAAAGTCCAGGAATAGGCAAAAAACAGGAGGATGAAGGCGGAGTGTGTGCACGAGGCCTACGCAAAGTTTAGCTGTTTTGTCACTTATTCACAGCACATTAAACAATTTGCTTTTTACTCCGGCCAACCAACAACATCATCAACATCATCATTATCATAATCATCATCATCATTGGCATTGGGAATGCCCCGGCGCTGGCTCTCTGCTGCCCAGCCAACCGCACATTTTAATTGTTCTCGTCATGAACATGTCATAAAGCAAATCAGATTAAATGCGTCACTTATTACTGTGCCCACTCCCAGACCCAGACCCAGACCCCACCAGCAGCAGCACCAGCAGCACCAGCAGCTCGTGGCAGAGTTTCTGTTCAGTTTCTGTGCCTGCTCCCTGCTATTGGTTAATGCCCCCTCTCTGACTATACTCTGACTAGGCACGTGAGTTGCCTCTCTGTCTGTGTGCCTTTGTTAACTGCGGTCAAATGTGACAACGCAGCCACGCAACCAACCAACCAACCAAACAACGCAACGTCGCGACGTTTGCTGGACAGCAGCGGCGACCGGCTGGAGCTGGAGCTGGAGCTGTAACTGTAGCTGGAGGGTATCGTTTTTATTGCATATTACCTTGTCAAACACCAGAGACATCAAGGGAGCGAGCGTTCGTCTGTGTGTGTGTGGCACCGTGTGGCAAGGGTTATTGGAAATGTGTGGTTATGTGGCTTTGGCGTGTAATGCGAGAGTTAATGCACAATTCCTCTGGGGGGGGCACCGTGCTGCAACCGCAATCCAACAATCTGCTGCTGCTGCCATTTCGGTGATATTTGGTTGCACTGTTGCACCGTTTCCCTCTGCTCTCTCCACTGGTTAAAGCTCTCCACATGCCCGAGTGTGTCTCGGGTGTCCTACTGCTCCACCCCTGCTGCTTGGTGTTAACTTGCATGTTAGATTGTGCGTGCAGCTTAATTAGTTGCAAACTGTTTTCCATCATCATCAGCCATACATCCATCCCACACACATCCACACACGAAGAGGTCCAGAGGGTAACTCTTCGCTCTAACTGCATGTTAAGCACACGTTCAAGTGCCGTTGGAAAAGCAAGAAAGGGTGAGAGAGAGAGAGAGGGGAAAAGCTGTGGGGGGAAAAGTTTTGCGGGTGGTGCTCCGAGCTCGACACTCGTTTTGCTCGTCTCATCACTGAAGCATTAAGCAAATTGACACTGAGAGCATTTAGTCAAGTTAAGAACACTTTGTCCGGCTATCTTTTAATCGACACTCGCACTAGATACAGCCACACACACACACACACACACACATATAAAGAGATAGAGATACAGAGAGAGAGAGACAGGTAAGGACACCTACCTACCTTCATGGCTGGCTTTGAATTGAAACCAATATTGATTTCTAATATTTATGCAATTCCATTTTACAAATTTGCATACCAAATCCTGATTGCTAGGGGACTTTGAGGCAGAGAAATACAGTCCCCACCCCCAGCTCCACACACACACGCACACCACACACACATGTGCATGCGGAAAGTGTTTTTCCTGTGAAGTCATGCGGTGGGGGTGGGGTTTTGCCCAGTCTGCCTGCACCTTCCACCTTTCCCTTTGAGTGTTTGCCAGCCGCAAACACAATGGCATTAGGGGGAGGACAACTCCTGGCACTTGACGCGCTCCCACAACAGTCGATTAGTTACCCCGACAGAGAGACAGAGGGACAGCGGGACGGTTAGACAATCGGATAGACAGTCGGACATTATAGACAGATAGTGCTTTTTGTTCTTCTGTAATCACAGCTAAAGCAACTGGCAAGTGGGAAATGGGAAATGGGGAAACAGCAGCAGAATTCAGGCAAGGAAAGGCAGAAACCCAACCGAACCGAACCCAACAGCAGCAATGGCAATTTTCAAAATGAAAACATGAAATAATAAATACGATTTGACAGCGCTTCCCTCTGCCTCCACTGTGTGTGTGTGTGTGCTGTGTGTATCCAATAGATAGATAGATAGTTTCCTTTTTTTTGTATGCCAGGAATTGGCATAATGCTCACTGCCTATCCCTGCCCCCAGAGTGTGTGGTGTGTGTGTGTGTGCATCCTGTCGCTGCTGCTTCCTGTAGAGAGAGAGATAGAGGTAGGGAGAGAGCATCTACATAATCATATTATGCTTGACTGACACGACAAACCAAGCGCACAAATGTGGGTCCAACTGCATTGAGATGCGAGGAGCAGCAGCAGCCGCAGCAGCAGCAGCAGCAGAGATTCAAGTAATTTGACAGGCGACATACATTTTCGGGTGCACAGAGAGATAGAAGAGCCCTCCTGCACACAGGCAAACATAGACATAGAGATAGAGATAGATATTAGGGATAGAGCACCACATACACACTCACAGAGCCACAGCTACAGCTACAGGGGGGAGGAGAATGGGCCGAAACAGCTGCGCAAATCTGTTAGCCAGTGAATTGATGAGGGGCAAAAGCGATAAAAAGGCTTTTTGCATTTCGGTTCTGAGGGGGGAAAATGTGCAAATGGGTTGGGATAAATGAAGCTTGCTGCCATGATATGGGCGATGCAGACAGACAGACAGACAGAGAGACAGAACAGAGAGACAGACAGACGACAGACAGTTGGAGAGACAGCGCCACCTGGCAGCTGCCAAAATTGCAAAATTGAAATTGAAATGCGACTGCTGCTGCCTGCCTGTCGCAGTTCTGTACGCAGATGCAACAGACACACACAGGCAGACACACACTTGCATGCATAATACGCATACGCAACGTGTGCAGTGCCTTATGCACTGCGCCCTTTGCACTTGTCTGCCCGCCGCTGTGGCTGTCGCAAAGACAAGCCAAAGCAATTAATGTAATGAGCAGCAGCATGTCAGAGTAACAGCAGCAGCAGCAGCAGCAGCAACTGCAACAACGTTAACGTCGACGTCGACATTTTTGCACAAGAATTTTCAATCAGCAGACAACATTCATTCACACACACAGAGAGAGAGAGAGAGAGAGAGAGAGAGAATGGGTAGATGGGCAGGTGGCAGATGGAGCATAATGTGGCAAAAGGCGTCCAATGTAATTGTTTAAAACCAAGCTACTTAAGTGCCATGTGGCATGGGGGGCATGTAAAGTAAATGTAAATGTAAATGGGAATGGCCGAAGAGTGGGCCAGCAGCGGCAGGAGGCGAGGCGTTCATTCTCTCACATATGTGTGAGCAAACAAAAAGTCCAATCAGGCCTGCATTAATGAGGCATGGAAGAAGCTGCACGGAAGGGCGGCCAAGGGGGGGTTGCCTGCCACCCATCAAGTTGCATTCATTTGCATTTATGTTTTGTGCCAACTAATTTGAAGGCTCTTTGCGCGGGGGAACAAAACAAAATCAGCGCCCGACAAGAGCGCGACAACAGCGCCGAGACAAGACCCTTCTTGACAAGACGATGTTCTATGTTCTCTGTGTGCTCGTGTGTACCTGCCACTGGCTGCTCTCCAAGTGCATTTTGAGTTGTTGCAACAAAGGAAGCCGAGCTGCCAGCCACCCCTCGCACACTTGCATACAATATGTGCATACTCATTAGTTTGGAGTGGTTCTTCCATCAACACAGACACAGACACAGACACACACATGAAGATGCCGCTGCAACAACCACCTGAACGTGTCAGCCTCTCTCTCTCTCTCTCTTTCTCTCTCTGTGCATCTGTCTGCTGTCAGGGTTGCCTCAACTCAACTCATCTCAACTCAAGTCAACGCTTGCAGAATAAACACAAACCTTTTGCGCCTCCTTCCTTTTAAGTTGCAGCTAATTGTTGCTGCTGGAATCTTCTGCCGGTGGGGGGAGAACATTTTCTTCCAGCTCATAAATTTTTTTTCGTTCCTTGCATTCTTTTTCATAATCAGAATGGCAGGAGAAGTGGCAGGCGGCAACTGAAATCAGCCTCGTCATCAGCGGCATCATCTTTTTGCCGCACCGTCAGCTGCGACTGGCAATGTCAACCGACAGCAGCCGGAGCAGCAGGAGCAGCATCAGCGGCTTTTGTTTGACGTCCCTCCGTCTCATGAATAACTGATTAAAACCATTTTGGCTGCAGCTTCTACTTTTTTTTGCGGGAAGATGAGAATGGGAACCATAGATGGGGCAGGAGTGATACTTTCTGCTGAATAGATGCTGTTGGGTGCGCTTTCATTTATAATGACTGAGAGCCGGACAGGACAGGAGGCAGCAGACAGCACAGAGCAGACAGGACACAGAGAGAGAGAGTGCAGTGTCACCGGTGCATCAGTCTGGGGGGTGACTGGCAGCGGCTTAACTTTACTCGGAGCTTTACTCCGATGATAAATAGCTGATAGAGAGCGTAGAGCCCCAGCTGTGGCTCTAGTCCCGCAGAAATTGTGGTTAAGATTGTGCACAGCTTTTCGAAGCTTAAGTGGGAATCGGTGCAAAAACTAAGAAGATTTTGTCATAAATTGAGGTAAACTAAGAAGATCCAAAGGATCCCTAAGAAAGGAAGATCTATTGATTGCAGCAGAAGTGTTGCTGATTTTAAACCATTTTCAATGTGCAACAAATGATTTATGTATGAGGGAAAACTGTCTGCTGCTCAAAGAAACTCAAAGGGAGCAGCATTTAGCAGCGGAAATGCATTTCTAGGGACAATTTTCCCCACAATTTTCACCAATTTCAAGCGCAAAATCTTAGTTTCCTTCAATAAGTTTTTTTTTTGCAAGCATCTCCGACATGGTGCTGCCTGTCTGCTGGTGCTGCCCGCCCCCTGCCTTCAAAACGGTTATGCAACTCTTTAGCCAACTATTCCATCCTCATAAATACAACATTATTTCGCCAACGTGAAATCGCAGTCGTCGTCGCTTGTCTGTGCGCGTCTCAATTCACTGCACATTTTGCAAATAACAATCGCATTTTTTGAATAATTTAAATCCACTTTGTTGCCCGTCGTCTATCTGCTGACTCTCCTTTCTCTCGCTGTTACTCCTTTCTCCTTTCTCCATCTCTGTCTCGACTGTCTCTCTGTATCTCTGTCTGTCTGTGCATCCCATCTTTGAATTGAGCAAAACGCGCTCGTTGTGGCATAAGAAAAGCGTCGAGCTTTTCCAACTGGCATAGCAAGCAGCACGCTGCTATTTTCCGTATGTTTTTTTCTTGCTTTTGTTATGGCCGCATGAAAAATGTATAGCATACTTCTGTGCGTTCTCCAAGCGCAGCACACAACACACAGTGGCACACACAATTAGAGCGCCCACTGTGTTTGTGGCACCATCAACGGATAGACACCACGGACAGAGGGAAGCGCGTTGCACGGCACTGGCAGGCAGGCAGCATTCAAATATTTAAGCCTTGCATTATTAATGGCAATTTTTTAGTTTCTTTATTGCTTCAGCTACTGCTGCTGCTGCTGCTGCCGATCCTCCTCCTCCTTTTATGACTTTTTTCATGCCTTTTTTTTATTTTTTCGCACTCCATCTCTCTATCTATCCGCTTTTGGTTTCATATTTGGTTATGCGTTTGTGAGAGAGATTTAAATTTATATTTAAATTTGGCATTTCAATTAAAAACCAAATTGCACATCGCGCGAAGCACCACAACAAGCTGGAAATGTATAGTTTTGGTATGCATTTTGATGTACCCTGGATAGAGGAGGACCTGGCTTTTGGGAAGTGTCATTGTAGTGGGATTGCGTGCATATAGTAGATAGGTATTGGTGATGTCTTTAGCTGGAAGCCTCTTCTTAGTTTCTATTTATTGCTGCACTCATGGCAAATCATTTATAAAATGAGCTGACAGAGAAAGAATGATTCAATAAACACATTTTTGCATTCAACTCTGATAAGAAGTACACCAAATCTGTCGCACATTATCTATAGCTGCCACATCCTTTGCAGGGTATACAAAACGTTCTAACTCTTTTTATACCATCTGTTCCCTGCATGTTTTTGTGATGCTGCTGCTGGAGCTGCTGCTGCCGTGTCCAGTCGCTGATTTCATTTAGTTGCTTGCCCGGAATGATAGAGCGCCGGATGCTGAATGTTGGAGAGGTTGCAAGGCAGCAGGGGGGGAGGAGGTGAAGGGTAAAGAGTGACCAGAGAGGGCAGGGCAGGCCACGTCCATGGCCACCCACAATTCAAAAATCAATTTTCATTTGCAAAACGATTACACTCACATTCATTCAATGTTCGTTCGCTCGTTCGCAGAGTTGGGTTTGCATTTCTTTTTCCCTTTTTTTTGTTGTACGCTTCGCTTGTGTGTGTGTGTGTGTGTGTGTGTGTTGGTGTGCTATCGGTTCCCTTACACTCGAATGAACTTTTATTCAATTTGCAAAGCAACCACAAGCTGCACAATAGCCGTTTTAAACACTCAACCAAGCAGTGAGGCAGGCAGCGAGTCAGCCAGCGAGCCAGCGAACGGGCATTTCGTCATTCCAATGCTGGGCAGCAAAAACTGGGTTGGGGGCTACCAAAACCTATCCGTGGCAGCAGCAGCACCTACCAGCCACCAGCCACCAGCCACTCTCCCCTCTTGCCACGTGCCACCTACATCTCGTCACTGCCATTTGCATGTCCAACTGTCTGCATTTTGCAGTCGTTCATTTAAATGCAGCATCCCAGCACCCATACTCCACCGAATTTCTGTCTGCACAAAAAATATATTTATTCCCGATTCTTATTTTTTTTTTTGCTCGATGTTCGATGTTCGATGCTCTTCGGGCGACTTTTTCTTTCGCTCTCTTTTTCCAAAGTCATTTTCTTTTTGTTGCAGCGTTTACTTCGCTCTCTCTCTCTCTCTTTTTGTTGCTCGTGAAATTTAAAATCTATTTATTCATGCGTTGACTGCAATTTGTTACCGTTCTCTCGCTCACACTCCCAGCCACACTTTTTATGGAAAAACCGTACTGAATTGTAAGGCTGTCATAAAAAAGTGTGTACACATGCAGCGAGAACAATCATGTTTAATATATTAGCATTGATTTTCACATTGTTCACACAGCTAGCCACCCCCTGCCACTACCATTTCTGGACCCTGCCCTGCCTGGCATAATGGCCCAACTAAAGACTTTGACTCTCTCTCTCTCTCTCTCTCACACAAAAGTATGTAAAAATAAAACAAATAATAAAGAAAACAATGGCGAAATGTGAAACGGAGGAGCGGAGCAGAACAAAGGAATGCGCTCGTAAAACCGAGATTTAGGCCGAGCGCCACATTTGTGACCGAAAAATATATACACAGAGAAAAGCCAAAGAGAAAGCGGAGCATGGGAGTGAGAGTGGGGGTTACTGGCGAGATGGCGGATAGAGCCGCTGCTCATTTTATGCGCTAACTGAATCAGCCCGACAACCATTAACTGAGGCCATTTTATTCAATTTGGCCAGGGGCCCCGAAATAAAAAATAAGTAGAGTGGCTGGAAAGGACAATGCCAAAGCGGAAAACGGAAGTATGTACGCAGGTTACACAGCAGCAAAGGGGGAAGCAGGGGGCAGGCAGATAGCAGGCGAGGTAGCTGCAGGAACTGGCTGGCTGGCTGGCTGGCTGGCTGGCTGGCTTCACTGTGCTGCGCTACAGTGGGGTGTGTGCTACGTGTGACAACAATAAAAGTTTTTATTGCCGCCGCACACAGATGCGACAGAGAGGGCAGAAAAGGAAGAGGAACGAAAGCAACAGCAAAGAATGGAGAGACAGACAGACGTCGAGAAATTAGCTCCCATTTGGAGTTCCAACTTCCAGTTTCAAAATATCCGCATTATGCATAGAAAAATCTGAAAAACTCTGCCGTGGCTGCTCTTGCCCCTGTCCCTCGCTAAACTTTTAAGCACTGCCACGAAAAATCTTTGAAATATTTGCCTTGCCGTACATCTGTAAAGCGCGGACAACAATGCAGCCACATGGAATCCAGTGTGCTGGCTGGGCATGGCCGCAAAGGGCATTTGTCCGGCAGTGCCACGAGCCACAAATACACAAAAGCGGCCTGAGGCTAACAGGTGCCAAATGGCTGGCAAAGCTGCTGCTGGCCAGAGAGTAGGAGCTGCAGGGGGAGCTGAAAGCCAGCGGCGCACAATGAGGTGTTCATGGGACAAGTGTCTGCCACAAAGAAACCATTATCTGATGAGCAATGCTGCAAGGAGAATAAAAAGAGAGACATCGAACCTTTAATGCACACACTCGCGACCTCTTCCATGGAACTTTGTGCTCCAAGAACTGGCACGCTACTTCGTTGGTTGATTACACACGAGCTCGATGTGACGCTGAGGCCGGAATCTGCGAAGCTCCCGCTTGGGCCAGCGCTTGGCCAGGTAGCGCTTCACCAGCGGCACCATGCTCTCGTGCTTTCGCGCCAGGATCGTGTGCAGAATGTTCTGCTGCGTGTAGTGATGGATCACCGGATAGGCCTCCTTCACGTACTGCCTTTGTCGAGCCCACACAACCGCAGGAGAGATATCATCGGCGCGGCGCACCAGGCGCTCGCCGGTGATGTCATCGAGGCCGGGCACACGTGGCGCCATGTCCCCGTCCTCGTTGTACACTCGGCCGGACTCGGGGTGCACCAGGCGCGTCCTGAGCCGGGCCATGATCGCCTGCATGGGCAGAAACAAGTCCAGCACAAAGTCAAGGGACACCATAGAGTCGAGTGTCCGAGCCTGGTTGATGTTCCGCGGAAAGCCATCCAGTATGTAGTTGCGATTTCCCGCCTTGCCGATGGCATCGGTCACAATGCGCGTGAGCAGATGATCAGGCACCAGCTGGCCCCGCGTCGTGTACAGCTCCACCTGCTTGCCGAGGGACGTGCGATAGCGGATGTGATCGCGCAGCATGTCGCCCGTTGAGATGTGCACGGCGCCGTATGTCTGGACCATCATTTGTGACACGAAGCCCTTGCCGCAGCCAGGCGGTCCCACGATCATGGCACGGAATCCTCGTGCGGCTCTCATCTCTGAAAATTCCGGAAAACGAAGGAATTTTGAAGCAAACTGCAAATATTGCTACATCTCGAAGCGTCAGCCCCCTGCCTGATTTGTGTGTGTGAAATGGGGCAACAGGGGAACAGGGAAAACGCTCCCTCAACGCTTTTTTTCCCTTTTCAATCCGCCAATTTAGATTGTCGATTTGGCAGAGCGTAAGAAATGAAATTTAGTTGAAATGAAACCCAAATATAAATGTTCCTTCGCCTCGAAACGGAGTAGATGTGTGTGGCAAATGGGCTGCCTTTTACTCTTACCTCACAGCTACTGCTCCCAGCTCGTGCTCCCAGCTCCTGCTGCCACTCCTGGTGCTGCTGCTCCTGCTGCTGCTGCTGACGCGAACAAATGATGAAAATTTGAGCAACGTTTTGTCCGCGACGAGTCCTCTCTCAAGTGGCCGCCTACGTGTGCCACATGCACAATGGAATGGCGAATGGAAAAAGCGTTTGTGGCCCAACCCTCCTCCCATTCCCCTGCCATTATGTGCCGTCTTTGTTTTTTGTTGAAAAATTGTCTACTTCATTTGGGTCGCTTGCTGGAGGAATGAAACGAGGAATGGCCATGAAATATAACAGTACTCATTATGTTGGGATTACGATGCAATCAACGCAGAAAAAAGTGTCAGTCAAATAAATCACTCGCCAAACATGAGGAATGGGAATGACTGTGCGGAGGGGGGGAGTGAGCAGCATACGGATGCGGATAAAGGCAGGGCGGGGGAGGGGCAGGGGACCCAGACCAGGCGCAATGTCAACATCAACAGTTTCAACATTCATTTCTGGCACTCTCGCTCTCTCTCCCTCTCTCTCTTTCGGGCTCTCTCTTTGTGTCAGTCTCTTCTGTTTTTTTTGTTGGTTGGTTAGTAAAAACGAAAGCGTAGTTGAAGCTGACAGCTACGATGATGTGGGAAAGAGGAGAGGGAGGGGTAGAGAAAGCAGACGGGAGCGGAGCCAGTGGTGTAGAGCAGCGCTTGAGGCTGTCACACTGTTTGCTCCCAGGCTGGTTTAGAGGGGCAGCTGGCAGCCAACTGAGTGGCAAATTTTTTTTAATTATTCAGTGGCCAGCGCAGAGGTTAGATTTGAAAAGGAAAAATTCGGCCAGCAAAAAAAAATACCAGCAAAGAAAAAGATTGACAGAGAGCGAGAGGAAGGAGTGGGGCAGAGTGTGTGGCAATGTGGCAGGAAGAGAGAAAAGCAAAAAGTGGAAGTGGAAAGTGGAGTTTAATCGATTTGCATGACTGAATCTTGAGAAACCAATTTAAATATTAAATCGGAACGAGCAGCAGCCACTACTTTGGGAGGCAGCTACCCAGCCTCATCCCAGATCTTAACCTCATCCATCATCTGCCATCAATCACTGCTGATTTCGGTGGGGGGGGTGAAGCTCAGTCCCTAAGCTCCATTTGGACACTCCTTCATTTTGGTGGAGCAACCTCGATAATCGTCTCTCGCTCTGCCTCTCTGCGTCCCACTCTCTGTTGCACACAATTTGTGCCACAGCGTCCAACAATGGCAGTACAAATGAGCATGCCATTTGGTCTCCGTCTCCTGGAGAGCACTGCCAGAAGTGGGGAAAATCCACTCCCTCCAGTACTTTGCTGCTGCTGGCCAGAGCTTATCTCAGTTTCATTACAGTTATTGTCGTTGTCATCAGTTTCAGTTTGCCATGTGCCACAATGTTGCACACAGCACACAGCACACAGCACACAGCATCTAGCATACAGCACTGACTTTGCTGCTGCCCCACCAACACCCTCCTACTTGGCCCACCTTTCAGCATTTTCCTACTTCTAGAAGCAGCAGCAACAAGGGCCGCACTTCCGCTGCTGCTGCTGCTGCTGGCTGGCTGCTTGAAATAAAAACTTGCTGGAATCCCAGAAAACGGTTAACCGAAAGAGTGTGGCGGGGGGTCTAAGCAATTGCATTGCAAGGCAACAAAAGCCGAGCACACACTCACACACACACACACACATACGTACACTCGAAAGCAACATCTAAATGCAATGCAACGCAATGCCCATAGAAAGAAATGCAAAAACGCAGTTTCCGTGCACAAAAAAAAATGTAGAAAAAACATCCACAGAAGTACAAGCAGAGCAGAGCAGAGCAGAGCAGAGCGACTACAAAAAATACATAATATAAGTGTAAGCGTCGATTTGTGCCGCCCACAAAGCGCAGAGCGGAGAGTGGGAGGCAGCAGGCAGCAGGCAGTAGGAAATGCTTCTCAGCAGCGGGGGCGTGCCAGCACTGTGCTGTGTGCTGTGGCAGCTTCACACTTGAACACGTACAGAGCCCGCCCGCGGCATTCAACGTCTTTGGTTTTTGTAACGGCTCCTGCCTGCTGCCTGCTGCCTGCTGTTCCGCGGCTTAGCCAACCCAACCATTGAATCCACGCTGGCATATTAAGCGAGTTGCTTAAAAGTACGCTGCAGCATTTTACATTTTACATTTTACATTTGCTTAAAAGCTGTTTTAACCGATTTCGAAGGATTATTATTTGTAAGAGATTCGAGTGCTAAGAGAGGGAGGGAACAACAGAGAGGCCTTTGCATAAATTGATTCTAGATGGCCCTGGACACAGCTGCTGTTGCTGCTGTTGCTGCTGTTGCTGCTGTTGCTGCTGTTGCACTTGGCTGCCCTTTTGTTCAACTGCCAGTTAGGTCTGATTTATTACATTCGTTTGGGTTAAACACTGCGGTTACTGGGGGGTTGTCTGTCTCTCTGTCCGTCTAATATTTCGTATTTCTATTCGCATGTTAAATAATAAATAAATACTTTCATATAATGAAATACGGGTAGATGTGTGTCTGTGGACGGCTCTCTTGGTTAGGCATAAATTCGTTTTATCTGAGCCGCAAAAACACGAAACGAAATTTCATCAGCACAAGCACACACGCTGCTGCACCTCCTCCTGCTCCTCCTGCTCCTCCTGCTGCTCCTGCTCCTCCTCTTCGATTGGGTCAACAGTTTTTCGGTAGCTGTTTGGCGGTGACGTTTTTGTATAATTAATTTTTCTTGTTCAGTGGTTTTGTACAATCAACATTCGATGTAAAAACATTGCAAACAAGCTGCAGACGCATACAAGCGCACTTAAAGCGCCCACACATACACACCCACACCCACACCCCCACCCACACATGCCACCGCAGGACAGCAACAGCAAGGACATGTAGCTGGGGACATCCTGTGCTCTGTACTCTTGCACCCAGAATCGCTCTGGACATCGTCCGGTTCGGTTCGGTTCGGTCCGGTCCGGTCCCTCCTTCTGGCTTGCTGGTTGCTGGCTCCTGGCTGCCGCTGCTTGCATATGCATGCGAAAATGTGAAAGCAAATAAGAAAGAGTGTGAAAACGAGCAGCTTGCCATGTAAACAAGTAAACCAATAAGTGCATTGGTGTGTATAAAGCGATATACACACACACACACAGTGTGTGGGGGCTTTAAAAACTGACCAACTAAATCCCCAGAGTCTCAGTTGCTGCCTGCCTGCTGCCTTCAGTTACAGCTTCACTTGAGATAAGCTCCAGCCCAAAGCCCAATCCATTCCAAATAACAAATACTCCAGAGCAGGCAGGAAGCCGAATAAAAAGAAAGCAGAAAATAAATTGTTTAATGAATTACGCGCTTGTGCCGCTGCCGCTGCTGCTGCTCCTTGTTTGCTGCTGTTGTTGTTTTTGTTTGCACAACGCGTGACGCTTAAATGCTAAATAATGCAAATGTAAATGCGATGTGGCATTGTTTAAATTTGAGTTTCATTTGTGCGGAGTGTGCACCCGGAGTGGCATGCGGCGGGGCTCGACCCTCTCAGTGTCCCTTTTTTTGTTCCTTTTTGTGCTGCTCGCAAATCCCTTTTCGCTGCTAATTATGAAACGAATGGCTAAAGGGAAACCGAAGTATGTAGCACTCGATGCAGAGTCCTCTTGCACTTCCAACTTCACGTATCCATAGAGATTAGAGATTTCTCTTTTAAAGTGGGAATTTTGGAGCACAATTCGAAGTTGTAGGAGCAGCAGCAGCAGCAGCACAGATTTCTGGCCCTTCTCAAAAATCAGAGCATTCCTTATTCGTTTCGATTGGTTTGTTTCCCATTTCGTATTAATTCTCTAACTCATCGTGCCGCAATAAACATGAACCTAAATTAACATATTTTCTCTTTTCTCTTGTTTTGCTGTTGTGTTCTTTTCCGGGTCTTCTGTTTTTGTTTGCTCGCTGATCGATTTGTGCCGCGTAACTAACGAGCAAAAGCCGCCGCCATAACCGAATTTGAAGAACTTTACAATCGGCCAGAGCAGCGGAAGGGGAGCTGTGGGGTTATTTTCAGGCAAATCCCCGCCTTAGATTGCCAAAAGGGCGACGCCATTCCGAGAGTTCGGTTGTTTTGGTGGCTGTATACCGTGGGGGGAGGGATGTGGAGAGGTTTGTTCCTAACTTATGATTCGCGAAAAAATTACATTAGAATTGCAAATTGCTGGGTGGCGGCGGATGGCGGATGGCGGATGGCAGTGGCTTTTGCAGGCGGCATTCAAACATGGCTAAATAAAAGTTTGTGTCTTTGGCGGGGCGGAACGAGTGGCAGGGGACAAGGGGGAGTGCCATGAGGAGTGGGCTTACCAGTCAGAGGTGAAGACATGTTAAGGGACAGGGGGGCAGGCCATGGAACAACCAGAAAACTCAAACATTTATGACAATAACTTCTTAAATGCTTTGTTCTCTGGGCCTTCAAAGTGGAATCTGCCGACAAGCCTGAGCCCGAGAAAACTTATATAAGGATATGCATGGGTGAGTAGCAGCAGGAGGGCGAGGACTCTCGAGTCCTGGTCCAGAGGCTGGCCGACGTCTCCGTCTCGGTCTGCATCTCGGGGGCTGGCGTTGAATTGAATTACTTTTGCGCCCGTTGAAATTTCAATTGCCAGAGCGGGAGGAGCAGTAGAAGGATGGGCGGTGTGTGGCAGAAAGGAGAGGACATGCCACATGTGCAGTCCTAGCCATATGCAGTGGCAATGATGGCAATGGCAATGGCAATGCCAACACTGCACTGAAAACTGCCACTGGCCGGAAACGGAAATGCAAGCTGGCATTTTAGCATGGCTCCCACACACACACACACACACAAAGAGAGAGAGAGGGAGGAAGCGGGGCATACAAATGAGGCGTTGAATAATTGAAGACATAAATTCGCACTTGCACACAAGAAGAAAAAAAAAGAAGAATTCGCTTTTTATTGTTGCCGCTGGTGGCCGAGTTTTGGGGCCCCAGCGCTTCCGTTGGAGCCACAGCAGGAGCTCAGCTCTGGCTCCCAATTCACTTTTTATTCTTTATATATTTTGCATTTGGTCGCTCCCTGGCTGACTGGCTGACTGGCTGGCAGCATGTTTAATTCCCAATCTCGGGCACAGCAACGGCGACCTGGCCTGGGCCACCTTTGCACTCAAGTGCGCAACGCCCACGCTGCCACAGCAGAGACCCAGCAAACCCCCCATCCCCCACCCAGCTCAGTGACCCTCAAGTAGGAGCAGGAGCAGCAGGAGCTATAGGAGCAGCAGCAGCAGCAGCAGCATTGGAGAGTTGCTCGTTTAACTTTCATGAAATTATAATTTGCTTTGTAATTCGAGCATCCTTAGCAGCGACGATGGCGACCCAGGGCCAGCAGCCAGTAGCCAGCAGCCAGCAGTGGCAGTGGAGGCCATGGCCAGGGTGCCCTCTGTGCAGGACACACTGGGGTTCAGGGCAAAAGCAGGACCAAGACCGAGCATATAACTACACATTGAAAATATTTTAATTAACGAAAATTGTTCTGCAAGTTGTTTTATATGGCCGAAGAGCAACTTTAACTGCTTGCCACAGGCACAGGACTCTGAGAAAGACTGCAAAAAAAGAGGGAGAGGCGGAGTGGGAGAGAGAGAGAGAGAGAGAGAAAGAGAGAGCAAGCGAATGGTAGATGGAAACAGAAAACCAATCCCATTAGAAATCTCAATCCCACTCGGCAAGTCTTTGCAAAAATATTGAGCAGCTGCTGCTCCATTCTTGAAATCACACACACACACACAAACACATATGGCTAACACACACACGCACACGACTACATATATCTTACTTATGCTTGGGCAAAGATTAAAAGTTTTTCAGTGGCGCTGCCACTGAGCTTGTAACATCTTTGTATGGCCGTGGAGCGGAGAGGGGCCCCAATTCGCATTTGCTTCGTGCCACATGCCCCCGCGGTGGGCCCACCAATTCGCTTTTTGTGCCCAGCGTCTTCATCTTCATCTTTTTCTTAGCTTGGGCTCTTTTTTGCTGCTGCTGCTGCTGCGTTTCCCCTTTTTGTACCCTCTCCGAAGTTGTTTGGCCTGCCGCAAAATGTGCCTCGTACGCAGTTGTGTGTGTGTGTGTGTGTGTGTGTGCTTGGGTCGAGAGGCAAAACCTTTTCAAATCCGAAATCGATATTAATTAAATTTTAGTAGGAATCTCAAGGAATCTCCTGCTTGCTCGCTCTCCCCCACGTTCTGTTTGGAAAAAAAGTGAGAAAGTTTTTGCGGCCAGCTTATTAAAACTGATGACAAGTTTTTAGCCAGGCCAAAAGCAAGCAGCGAACTAGAGCTGAAAGGGGGGGGGGGAAAGGAGAGAGTCCGAGTGTGGGTGAGTGCCTGGCCATGGACAAGCTGCTTTCATTAGGGTTATAATGGAGATTGACGCTTAAAATGTAAGTTTATCTTTGCACAGGCTAACAGTAGCGGCATGTGTGTGTGCACAGCCCCTGGTGAAACTTTGCTTGTCCAGCAAATTGACAAGTGAGATAATCTGCAGGGCCCCAGCAACCCAGCAACGACCAAAACTAATTTGAAAATGTTTAAGCTAACCGTCCGAGTGGTTATAAAACACCTTAAAGCTGTGTGTGTGATGTAATGAGATCTCAGCCATGAGTTTAAGGAGCCTCCGAGTCTCCGATAGATGCCAATCCAATCAAATTATAACTCGGTTTCTGTGCACGGTTCAGCTTTTGCCAGGGCTTTTGTGGCAAAGCAAATTTATGCAATTTTCAACTCTTTTGTATTGTCCCTGACCTTTTGCCATGGGTCACCTTTGTGTGTGTGGTGCGTGCCTTCATTTGCTTTGATTTGATTTTGAGTTTCTCTTCCTTTTTTTTGCATTAATAGTTGATCTACTAAGCCAACCCGTGCTGGCAGAGGCAGTCGGAGGCTGTCAGCTATGCAAAAGTGTTTTTCCATCATCTGTCCCCTTCTTGCACTGTCGGTCGCTGTCTCTGGCTCAGGCTCTTAATTGCTCTCTGTCTCTCCCTGTGCATAGAAGAATATTTAATATTCATACTTGCGCTCCATTCGTGCAGCTAATGTCGAGGTTTTGGTCTCTTCTCTCTCGGTTTTGTCCTGTCTGCTGCTGCTGCTTCCTGCTGCTTCCTGCTGCTTCCTGCTGTTGTTGTTGTGCTTTGGCATAACAAATCAAGTTGCGGATTATAAATGGAATCCTTTTTTAATTGAAATATATATCCTGTGCCTGGGCCATGCACGAGTGTGCCTCATTAATGCGCTGTGTGTCCTTCTCCCTCTGTGTGTCTGTCTCTCGCTCTGCTGGCATCAATTGATGCGTTTTTGATTGCAAATTTACCACAAACAGCGCAGATCGCATGCCACACATGTGCGAGCGGGAGAAGATGCTAAAGTGAGCGGTTGAAAAGGGCAATTGGCAGCAGCAGGGGGCAGGGGGGGGGTAAGCACTTGGACATTACTCATACGCAGTGTGTGCCTGTGCTTGTCGTCGGTGTGTCGATGTGTCGGTGTGTCGATGTCTGTTGTTGGCGAAGCAAAAAGCAACTTAAATTCTACTTACAGCCAAATATGTAATAAATACGAGCTTAAAAAAGTTTATCTATATTTCAACCGCACGCAGTCATGTGCTTACACACACACACACACGGAACACACACATACACACACATACTGGGTGGAGTACATAAGAACTCTCTGGCGCTGCCTCTGCCGCTGCTGTTTTTTTGCTGTCGCCTGGCCAAAAGTTTTTTGAAAGATGTTACCACCCCCGCCCGGCCCGCCCAGTTACAGAACCAGACACGAGCTCTCGAGTTGAAGCTGAAGCTAGTGCCCCCGTGCCCCCAGTCCCTGCTGCCTGCCACAGACGAGAGTCGCACACGTCCAGCAGCTAGCAAAAGTTTACTTTTTTCCCATCACTTTGCTCTGCTCCACGCTCCACCAAGCTCCGCTCCGCTCTCTCCCTTTTTGCACAAACGAAAAATAAGTAAGTGCTGGGAGCCAGTCGAGTGCTTTTTCGGTTGGGTTTTTGGCAAAAGGAGAGGGAGGGAGGCAGCTATCATTAGATGTATGACTATTCACTTTTGCAGCTTTAAATTTCGCTCTCTCTATCTCTGGGTCTCTCTGGCACTATTTTTGAAGAGCTGCTGCCTGCCACTGCCACTGCCACTTATTCCTTTTTTCAATTTTACAAGCAGCCGCAGCCACGTCATGGCAACCAAAAACCAAATCCTGACAAGCCTCACGCCGTATAAATTGTCGCAATCAAGCAGGCATACAAAAGCGGGCGGAGTGGGGGTGGCGGCAGCGGCAGCAGGCAGCAGGCAGCAGACCAAGTGAATGCCAAAGAAAAAAACTCGAGCAGAGAATCGGGAAAACCGCCAGCAAGATGAATTACTGCAAATTATCCAGTTAGAACTTTGGGGACTTTGAAACAAAACCAAAAGGCGAGAGGGAGTGGCATGTGGCAGGGGGAACTTGCTGACGTTTTAACAAGTGGCGGCCAGAGACAGGATTTTGCCTCGAAAACGGCACACAAAATGGGACATTGAAAGCCAAACCAACTGATTCTGATTCATAGTTTCAGCAGCTGCTTTTGCTGCTTTTATTTACCCAAAAAATTGTTTAGTTTAACAACAGAAAAACCCTTAAGCCACCCTTTTGCTTAATAAAGAACACTGGGAGGAAAAAACAAGCCATTTTGGCCATCAAAAATAGCCGCAAAAATTCAGGGGGAATCATGAAAATGCCTCATTAAAACGTTTCACTTAGCAGGGAGAATCGGGGAATCAGGGCCACAGCCAAGAAACCTTTTTCGGTTGCGAAAATCAAGGGAAAGTAGTCGCAAAAAAGGGCGAACCCTTTCGCGCTACATCAAAATCAGACTTGCAGGCAGTCAGCCTCCGAATTGCTTTGCTGCTTTGCTGCTTTGCTGCTTGCCTCTGCCATTCATTCATCCTTCCAGCCATCCATCTTCCTCTTTGAGCAACTTCCTTATCGATGGCTGCTTTTGGGGCTCATTTTTCGGGGCAGTTCTTGCCTTAATTTTGGGGAGGACACACAGCGAAATAAAAATCACCCGCAGCACTCTTTTGTCGGCAACATTCATTAATGTCAGCCACAGAAGGCAAAGGAGGCAGGCGGCAGGCGGCAGGAGTCGCCACTCTAGGCACATAATGTGCCACAAAACGCATAAAATACATATACACTCACACAGTTACAGACACACACACACACACACACACGAATACCACTCTGGACTCTGTCTGACATTGTAGTCTGCGAAGTCTGCGGAGTCTGCAGAGTCTGCCCGCTGTTTTATATAACGATTACGATAATGAAGCGTCGCCATTTCCACTGAGCGCAGCATTTTTGTACACAAAATGAGCCAAATGAATGGCCTGGCAT
The DNA here is from genome assembly GCF_900245975.1 of Drosophila guanche. NCBI lineage: Eukaryota > Metazoa > Arthropoda > Insecta > Diptera > Drosophilidae > Drosophila > Drosophila guanche. The sequence continues at coordinate 4,078,458 of NW_022995751.1, read as the reverse complement.
TTTGGTTTGGGAAAAAGAGGATTGAGGGAGAGGCAGGGCTTGAGGGCTGCTGCTGTGGCAGCAACGTCTGTCGTTGATGGCTTTTTGAAGTTCTCCTGCGACGACAGCAGCAGCCAGCAGCAGCCAGCGGTCGGCGGGGGCCGAATGATTGGGGATTATGACGAATTAATGAATTCAGATTTAAATAAAATTACCGCCGCGTGCGCCTGCTTGTTAGTGGCAGCAGCAGTTGTCACGCCCCTCTGTCTCCTATGTGGCAGCCAGCCGCCTGCCTCGCTGGTGTACATTTAACGTTTGCTAATAGAATTAAAGTTTGCGGCTGGCCCCCACCACCGATGGGAGGCAACAACATAATGATCCGAGCGATCCGATCCCCGACGCTGTAGGGGCTGGGCTGGGGCAGGGCAGTGTAATTATGACAGCCATTCGATGGCCAAGTGGGTTCTGGGGCGGGAACATTAACAACAGGCTGGGCCGTGATGCCGATGCCGCAATGAGCAGTGTTTCGGTGTGTGTTGGGTGTGTGTGTGTGTGTGCCTCCGCTTAATTAACAACAACAATTGCAATTGTAGTTGCCACCGCTAGCTGCCACCTACTTGGCACTGCCTGACTGCTGCTTCCTGCTGCCTGCTGCCTTCTGCCTCTTCCTTCCGGCACCTGAGCTGGCAATTTTTGTGTCATTTGGCGCGTGCAGCAACCTTCGCTGTTCGGGCTCTGTTCCGTTTGTATTGTTGCGGCATTGTTGCTGATTGTTAATTGAAAAACAATGTTGTAGTTGGTTGCATCGACGGCTGCACTTGAAGAGCTGCGAATTGCAGGGCGCGCAAGGCGCGAACAACAACCAGTTGGCTGGCAAGCGGGGAAACGGCGCGGCGCAAGCTTAATTAATTTTTATAAGGCCGCAGTTGCCTTCGCTGTTGCTGTCGTTGTCGTGGCTGCATTTTAATTACTGTGCACAGGAGTTGCGTTGCAGGAGTTGCCGTAAGCGCATTGATTAAACTTAATCAATGGCCCATAAGCGGGCAGGGCGGGACAGAGCAAGGCAGGACAAGGATGGGCGTCACTCGCTCTAGCTGAAGTTCCGGGGTCAGGCTTTGGTTTGGGGTCAGCGTAAGCATCAGCGTCAGATTCAGCTTCGACACGAGCTTCGACAACAGTTTCTTCGCTGGTCTTGGAGCTCATTAAAGGCCGCAGCGAAACTTTGGCAAGCAATGTGCAATTAGCAGCAAAGGATAGAGAGGAGGAGCAGACGTAGCTGATGAAAAACTTGTCACATTATAATATTGAATGGCAGACAACAACAGACAAGACAGGGAGCCAAAGCCAAAGACCAAAGCCCAAACAAGCTTACTGAAGGTGAAAACTGTCTTCTGTCTTGTCGAAAGAGCCAATCAAAAGGCCTGCCGACTGCTTTATGCTTTTGTCAAAGGATTATTAAGGATTTTGCACAGCTACAGGAGGCAGTGGCTGCTGGCTGCTGGCTGCTGTCTGGCTTCTGTGTTTAATAGCAATTCAGATCAAAATACTTGACATACAATTGCTACGAATGTCCGTCATTAAAGTGGCAACTAAATTGATTCCAAAATTAAATTCCCTGCCATGCTGGGGTGGAGGGGAATGCAATCAAAATGTGATACCCAATTTGCAGACAAAAGTGCAGTGGCAGCCGAGACAGAGGCAGCAGCTCCATCCTGCATTCATTTAGGCCATCAATTAAAATATCAAATGACAACTGAAACGAGTTTGTGTCCCTCAGTTACTCAGTCCCTCCTGGTCAGTTCATCATTCGCTGATTTCCAGCCAGTAATGAGCCAGTGGAGGCTCGCACCGAAGTCCGTTCCGTTCCGTTTCGTTTCGTTCAGTTAGTTATTTAGTTGGTTGGTTAGTTAGTTAGTTGCCTGGTTTGACAGTCAACTATCATTATAAGTTCTTGTGCGCCATAATGGCTAAAACTTTGTCGCTGTCTCCTCGCTCGCTCGCTCGCTCTCCCTTTCCCTTGCCCTTGCCCTTGCTCTCGCTCTTGGTTTGGTTGGTTGAATTCTTCAATGGGGTGGCTGCGGGTGGACCGTTCTATGGGCCATCATTGTGCGCACTCACTGTGCAATTAGCAGCAGTTTTCAGGCCATTAATTGAGTTGCTCGCAGAACTAAAAAACTAAGAAAAAACTCAACGAACAATTGCAACTTTGAAGCTAACGAAACGCTCTCTTTTGATTCTTTTGCAGATCGAGGACGCCATGCTGATGTTCGATAAGCAGACCAATCGGCACAGAGGTGAGTTTTTGGCGATATATTCCACCCCATAGAAGGATCCTCAACCCATTTGCTAGCAACGTTTCCGGTCCTTAACGATGATGGCCCCAACCCGAGACGACGTTAGCCGGAAGTGCGAGAGAGGGAGAGAGAGAGCTTAGCAGACACACACACATACGCAATGTGTGTGTCCTTTCATGTGTGTGTGTGTTGTGCGGTGGAAAAGATACTTATGAAGGGCTTTTCCATTGCAGGTTTTTGGGGGCTAACGGGAAAGGGCTAAATCTGGTTTTAAAACGAAACGGTGTTCAGGGCCCTGTTAAGGCATTAAAATGGACAGGGCCAGGGCAACAGGATGTAGAGGCAGCCGAAAAGATTACCTGCCAATGCAACCGGATATAAGGGCCATAAGAGGATGGCCCAGCATACCCCAGCAACTCGTTCCGGAGACATAGCGAGGTCAGGTGAGGCAGTGGCAGTGGCAGTGGCAGAGGCAGCAACAGCAGCGACAGTAAGCTTAAATCTCCAGTGTGTACATCCGCTACACGAACTTGTAGCGCACGACTGCGCCTTGTCCATCTCTGCAGCAGCAGCAGCAGCAGCAGCATCTCTGTCTGTGTCCCCACCTGATGTTCATCTGTTCACCCTCGCTCCCTGCTGCGCCACGGGATGTGTCCTGGATGTGTCCTGGATGTGTCCATGTCCTGTACACAGTCCGATGCCTTGTGTCGCTTGTCAATTTTGCTTATTAAAGTTTTAAATGACGCCCCGAATTTCGCATTGCGACCAGCTCCCATTGACTCCCATTGACATGTCCATTGTGAGTGGTTGCAGGGGCAGGAACAGCAGCGACGCACGAGCATAGGGGGCGGTGTAGGGTCTGGTGGGGGGGGGGCTACAACCTGAGACACGGGGCATTAAGATTGATGTGCCCAATTTTGCACAAACCTCGAATCGAAGGGAGCAGGCACAGACACAGACCACAATGTGAGTGCAGCAGCACTGCTTCCCCCACTTCCTGCTGCTCTTTGGTCAAAAGTAATTAGCTCGCACACACACACGCACAGAGAGAACACAGATACAGCATCAATAGTTGGTGGGTTGCTGGGTCGGTTCCCTCTCTCGGACATTGTTCACTTTTGCGCCCTTCAAATTACGCACACGGGAATAAGAAAACATGATTTTTGCTTGTGCGCGGCCCATAAAAAATTGTACCACACTTCAGTGCGCCGCATCGCAGATAAGCGCCAGAGGAGAGAGAGAGAGGGGAAGAGGCTGTTGCGGGGGCAGAACAGAGCAACGTAACCCAGCAGAAGAACATTTCGCTTAATTGGACGCTGGAGTATGCTGAAACTGCATGATGATGCAGTCATATGTACATACATAAAAAAGAAGGCTTGAAAAGGGGAAATAAAGAGAAAGAGAATGGGAATGAAAAGGAAGTAGCTACAGCCAATAAAAACGAATATGAAGCATTTTAAAATAATGTGAAGGACACACGACCACGGGCCACGGGCCACGGCCCGGAGCCATCACATTAAAGATTTAGACTCTCGGCACGAGGTGGGTACCCAACCAACCAAGCAACCATTCGGGTCTATAACAAGGAAAAATAATGAGAAACTTTTGTGGCCGTGGCAATTTCCACTCAGGTATGGCCCTACGTAGACCTACGACTGTGTGTGTGTGTGTGGTGCGGCTTACTTTTCTGATTTGCCAATTAAAAATGCATTGGCCGGCAGTTTAGCTATTGACACGACTCATTGGCTGAGCAATTCATTTGGCCCGGAGCGGAGAGAAGGCAAGGGAGAGAGGGGCAGGCCATGTCAGCATTGCAAATTGCAATTGCGTGCATCGATCGGAGAACACGGTATGAAATATGCAGGCATTGTTTGGGTGGCAGTGCCAGCCAACTGCCCAACTTCACAGGCCAACGTCCATGCCGCCGCCTCGTACCCAAGTCAATAGAATATGTGTGTCGTTAATCAAAGGGTATTAGTTGTAGCAGAAGCCTTCATTGCCACGACCAGGACCTGGACGAGGACGAGAACGAGAACGAGGACAACGATAGCTAGAATGGAGAATGGAGAATGGCGATGGCGTTGGCGACTTTTTGTACAGTTGGACGATGTACGACCTTATTGCCACGAGTCGTCGGACTACCGGCTGCCCCATCTTTTCAGCTGCCCCTGCCCTGCCCTGCCCTGCCCTGCCTACTGGCACTTGCGATATGCCTGTAATTGCATTTTATCGATCCAAGAGCGGGCTGCCTCGTATACGTGGCAATTGCCAGCGTGCTGGCTGGCACACACAAACAAGCCAACGACCATAATAAAGAAGCCAACGGAGAGGGAGAGGGTGCAGCGAGCGGCAGCGGCAGTTGGACACAAAAAAAAAAAAAAGAAACGAACGTGAAGGAAAAGTGGAAAAGACGTCGCTGGTTGCTCCGGTTGCTCCGGCTACACGGCAGCAAGTTTGTTACTCATTCATAAATCATGTGTGCAGCACCAGCGACAGGCACACGGAGGGACAGGGAGACAGACAGACAAATACGACAAAACGACAGACATTGGAACACACATAAGCCTGGTCACTGAGAATTGCAGCAACGCAGCCCAGGAGGCCAAAAAACAAGCGACAGAAACAGTTGGCCCAAAAACTACATACAAGCGAATCGGTTTATGGATGAGGAATGGATGGGAACTTCTAGCAAAAAACTGAAAATATAGGGAAACAATATATGAATATGCCATAAAACAATATAGGCAGGCAGAGCAGGCCCTGAAAGCAATGGCAACAATAACAGAAATAACAGAAAATAGCAGCAGCAGCGGCAGGGAAAGGCAATTCCAATTACAGTGGAGATGCGCTAAGAGTGCTCTGCCGCAAGTGGAGGAGCAAATGGAATACAAAGAAACTTACTTATAAGAGAATTCACTTTCAGTGTGTATGAAATCATATTTTTGGCAGAGATTGAGCTGTGATTTTTCTACCAAGCATGAGATGTCTCCATTGGCCACGTTTTAGTATTATTTGGACCCGCCACACATGTTGCCCTTAGCCCAGCTGTACTGTACAGCACCAGGCTTACAAGAGGCAGAAGGCAGGAGGAGCAGGGCACCAAAACTATGCTATGAATTTCATTTGGCAAGCCAAGGACATGCCCAACGTGCGCCTAAGCAGTCAGTGGTGGATGGAAATAAGGTGGAATAGATAAATATAGAAGAGGGGAGGGAAGTAGGAGGTGTAGCAGCAGAAACTGCCAGTTGGCGTCGCAAGCCGCCAGCCGCCAGCCGCCATCCGCCATCCGCCACTAATATTAAAATTGAAAATTTTGTAATTTTTCTTTTTGGCAAGCCGGCGCAGCGCAGTCATAACAGCAGCTGGCGCAATGCTCCTACGTTGCTGCCTGCTGGCACTCTTCCCCTGCAAAGGCGCAACCAAAGCGAGAGCCAGAAGCAGAGCTAGAGCTTATGCCTGGAACATATATCTATGTCCTGTTCTCTTCTTGGCAATAACATGCATGAGTGTGCAATTTTTGCAGTTGCCAAGACCATCGTCAGCTCCTATTGCCATTGCTATCGGCGTCCTCGTCGTCGTCGTCGTCGTCCTGCGGGAAATTTTCGACAGGTAAAAATGGCGACTGGGCCACAGACCGAAGCCCCCAGATCCCAGCTACCACAGACCGACCATCCGAGCGAGAACCAGGCTCAAACATGAGCTCTGAGCCGGAGAGGCAGCCGCAGAATTAACTAGACAACGAGGCAAACGGACCGAACATTCCTCAAGCTGCCAGGGCGCATTTGTACATCCAGAAGATACATTTTTGATTGAGTTACGTGTGGGGTGGTGGTGGGTGCGGGAGGTGGGGAGGTTGGGAGAGCCAAAAAATTGCTGGCTTCATTTGTTCCACGGCTGATTTATGAGTGGCCCAAGGCGAAAAAGTAGCAGAAGGCAGACCAAGGCACAGGCAAAGGCAGCAGGAAAACACAGAAGTGGCAGCTTTACGTGCAACTTGCAACGTGCGCTAATTTTATATAATTAAAACAAATACAAACACACTCCAAAGGGAAGGATAGAGACAAGCAGGAAGCAGCCAGCCAGCACGCCAGAAGCTTGGAGCTGAAAGCTTGGGGCAATGTGAAGCCTCTTCTGGCTCTGGCTTTCTACTCCTTCCAGGCACATGTCGCTAATAAGCCTGCGTGTTTACTGTTACTTGTTTCAACTAATTTGTCAGTTACGCCCCAGCCACGCCCTGTACGCCCGCATACCAAAGGCAAACACACAGCGAGAGAGAGAGAGGGGGAGCAGCAGACACTGTTATAGGGGCTTTCCGGGGGCATCAGGTGTCTGCACTTGGCCTTGCTAATTGCACAGAAAGAGAGAGAGAGAGAGAGAGAGAGAGAGAGAGCGACAGAGAAGAGGAGAAGTAGGAGCAGGAGCAGTCCTTTGCCTTCGACCATGTGAAATCTCAGACAATTGCGCTAATTGAAAACCTCCGATAAGACCAAATTGGTGGAACGCCTCAAGGGAAGAGCCACAGGAGAATACTAGAAGATAATATCATATGCCACGATCCGATAAACAAAAACTTTTGGGCACTCTACACTCGGGGGGGAGTATACAATTTTGCAAGTTTAACAAACAGAAGAAATGCAATTAAGCAGCAATAAATCCTTTGCCAATGCTGCCCCTGCCCCTGCCCCTGCTCCCACTGGAATGACTTTGGGATTCCATGGAATGGAATTTAAGTTCTTCGTCAGCCTCTAATTTGAGGATATCAAAAATAGCTGAACTGCCAGAACTGTTGGGGGAACACTGCTGGGCCAGCCAGCCATTAGGACAAAGTTATTAGGCTCTTCCCAACCCAAGAGGGAAGCGTGGGGAGAGGGGAGAGCAGAGTTTTGTCCGCTGGCAAAGTTTATTATGTAAACCCGGAGCAGAGCTAGAGCAGAGCCAGAGCAGAGCCGAGCGTCCAGTGTTTGAATTACTCGCCCAGCCGCCACTTGAGTCCCTGCAGGGGATGCATATTGAGGTCAGCCTGAGGACAGACTAAGGATGGGCGGATAGGAGGGAGGGGGAAAGCGAAGAGAGCGTAGAAGAGTGGCCCGAGGGCGCCGGCATCAGCCAGCCTGTGTCTCGGAGTCTCGACACTTGAGTAAATTATTTAGCCGCTCCGCTCCGCACACACACAAAAGCATATTTCGTTCAATTTTTGCAGCACTTTAACTTTTTGCTGTTGTTTTTGTTGCTTGCCCACTCTGCTTACCCCCCCCCTCCCCACCCCCCGGCACACTCCTCGCTCCATCCATCGCTCTTTTTGCTGTTCTTCTTTTATCTGTTGTTTCTCTCGCTCTCTCTTTTTTGCAGGTTTTGGCTTCGTTACATTTCAAAGCGAAGATGTGGTAGACAAAGTTTGCGAAATTCATTTCCATGAGATAAACAACAAAATGGTAAGTCGAGCGTAGCGCCATGAATCCCAGTTACTAACTCCACAACAACAACCCCGCTTTACCCGCTCCCCTCCCGCTCTCCATCTCCCTCTTTTCTCTCTGCAGGTCGAGTGCAAGAAGGCGCAGCCAAAGGAAGTGATGCTGCCGGCCAACCTGGCCAAGACTCGTGCGGCCGGCCGTTCTGCTTACGGTGAGTTGGTAGTCTGGGGCAGCCACGCCAATCAGGCGGCGGCAGCGGCAGCGGCGGCGGCGGCCTCGTCCGCTGCTGGCCTGCTGCCAAGTAGTTTAGCCGCTGCCGCCTCCGTGCTGCAGCAGCAGCATCAGCAGCAGCAGCACCACCACCACCAGCAGCAACAACAACAACAGCAACACTCACAGACACAACAACACACACACCCACACACACACTCACACGCACACCATCCCCACCATCAGCTGCTGGGCGCAGCGGCAGCCGCCGCCTCGCTGCGTTACTCCCCCTATCCGCTGCCCGCGCACCTCTCAGCGGCCGCACTCGCTGCTGCGGCTGTCAACCAGCAGCAACAGCAACAGCAAGCGGTGCAGCAGCAGCAACAGGCGGTTGCCGTCGCCGCCCACCAGCAGCAACAACAACAACAACAGCAGCAGCAGCAGCAAAGTCTCGCTCAAGCGGTGGCCGCTGCTGCTGGCGCCACGCCCTCGCTCATGCCCCTTTCGAACTCCGCCCCCACGGGTGGCCCCTCTCTGCTGCAGTACGCAGCGGCGGCGAATGCCAGCCAGAACAATGCCGCCTTGGCCAACTCTCTCTATGCGGACGCTGCTGCCGTGATGGGCTACAAGCGGCTTCTGGCCGCTGCCGCAGTGAGCAGCGGTCTCCGAGGAGCGCCCGGCGCCACGCTCAGCGCTCTGTCGGCGGCGGCCAACACCCCCGCAGCGGCAGCGGCCGCAGCCGTGGCCCAGCAGGCGCAGCTGCGTCAGAACGCGGCGCTGGCGGCCGCCCACTATCCGCTCAGCGAGCTGCTGGCGATGCCGGGCGGCCTGGAGATGTCGGGCGCCAATTCGGCTGCGGCGGCTGCAGCTTCGCTCTACCAGCTGCCCGGCATGTGACCGCCCAGGCAGCAGTGAGACGTGGAAATGATTCACTAAAGAATTGCTAACAAATCTGATTCCAATTGGATTTCCAAGCTTTTCGTAGCGCACACACCTACACACCGACACACACACACACATTGATATATATTTATATACCATATACACACACATATATACATATATATCTTTATATATATATATGAACTCTCATTCCGTCTCAATGTCCAAAAAATATGATTAGAGCGGCGCTTGTATGCAACGCCCTTAAGCCTAGGCCTAGGATTACGTGTAACAATTTCTTAGCCATGTAACCATAAACGTATCTTTTGAGTGTGTGTCTAAGCGAACCAATTAACTAATTACTTAACTAACTAACTAACTTAACTAGCGCGCATTCTACACGTTTTCTTTCGATTAGATCCTAAGAGAACCGAAGTTACTCGAACTAGCTTAAGATTCTAAGTATTCTAGGCTAAGTGCAGGTCCTAGATAGGCCTGCTTAGATGTGCGCAGATTGCTGCTAGGCAATCCTGAAGCAAACCTTAGACCTTAGAGGGCGATCATGTAACATATGTATGTCTTAGACACTTAAGAGCCAGCCCCCCCAAAACCCACATGAATGTAAAAATTAAACCCAAAAACCAAAGCGAAGCAAACAGCAGGAACAAATGTTGCAAATCGGCGCCTCATTTATGTTTTAACTGGATATATTTCTTGTACATCAAACGTATCTCTCATATCAATAGCTCTTCTAAAGTGTAACCCAAAGTCCTACTCTCTAGTGGCAAAAATCAAATGCAAAATGAACATTTAAGTTCAACAACAAATCGGATTTGAATCGAATTGAAACTTAGCAAATGTATCTCAAATTAGCGAATAAGAAAGAGCAACACCAAGAGCAAGTATCGGTAAAGGTATTAGAAATGAAAGTATCTACATACATGCTTACATATTCGTACATACATATTTACATAAATCAAATGTATTGTATGATAGTTTGAAAAGTGAATGATGGAATGGTGGAGTTATGATGCCCATTTGTTGTGGCCTTTAGGACAGCTGTCAGTGTGTAATTTGGTAAAATGGATCATGGATAATGGATGCCCAATTACAGGAGCTCCTGCTGTGCCGTTTGCCCAAATTACAGCACCGACAGTTGGGGGTCGCAATAACAGGGCAACCTTAGCCAACTTACCGTGCAGGCAGACAGACAGACAGGCATCTTCTTGTACTTTGACTCCCACATCCACATATCAGAGCAGACATACAGACATGCTGTATGTAGATACTGTACTTGTCTTGCATATATAGCCATTAATATTTGACTAAACATGAAACTAGCTATTTATTACTCGTATATACATACCTACAGAAGCGCATACATACTTACATATATTCTACATACTCGTACTACATTTATACATATTGCATTACGATAAGCGCATTAAGCGCTGCTCAAGTTCAGAATTCTAGTTTGTACTCGTACAACGTTGTACTTGACGTTATATCCATTGTAATCTTAGCCTAAGTTGCCACAAAACAAATCAACAAAGCAACAAAAACGACAACAAACTAACTGGCAAACAAGCAAACAAACCGGAAACGGAAACCAGCCATCCGTCAACGCACTGATGCCAAAGATGAACGAATGAGAGAAGAGCAAGGAGAGCAAAAGTCGTAGAAGTGAACATTTGATGATTGAAGTTTGGAGGAAAGCGATGCCAGGCCAAAGCAAAATTTATACATATTTCTTACAAAAATATTTCCCTCCTAATATAGATGTCAACCTCTTTTTTATATTCTCCATCCCCAACCCACCCTAATCTTGATTTGTAGCAAATTCTCTAGCCCATATATATTTAGTTATTTTGTGTGTGATTATAGTTATGAATTCTCTTGATTTGATTTCAATTTCGATTTAATCCTTTATCCTTAGCCGCTTGTGCGGGGCAATGGCCTGCTGGCGTGTGGCATTTTCGTAGAAATGCACTGTCACAGGCCCTTAGAATTGCCCCCGCAACGGATATTTATTCTAAATATATTTAAACAAATATCTATTCGTACTCGTACTCGTACGTACTCGTATATTAAGCAGTGAATTAGCGAAAATATTTAAAATTTATACTCATAGCATAGCCATTAAATGTCTTAGATAACATTATATCTAATAAGTGTTTAGAATTGTGTGTCATATCGATCAAAATGTAACTCTGACTCTATTTATACTATATGTAACTTTAAATAGCTCAAAACAAGGCTGTTATTGCAAACAAAAAGAGAACCACAAATCGGGAGGGAGGGAATCTCTAGATATCTTAGAACTCTACACACACACATTTAACACATACAACTAGTACATATAGTGGAACAATCGATCGATCGATTCATCGATGCTGTTTCTTAGTTGCCAAATTACACATAATATTTTATAGCATAGAACTCTAAGTACACCAGAATCGAAATACTAACAAAAACACTAATCTAATACCGATCTACATAATAGTAAAACATTCTTTCTTCATATATATATATATAGTTTATAACAATTAGTCCTACACACTACTATATATCTGATATAATCTCGATACTCTCTTTCGTTTCCAAACAATTAGTTCTAATACTTTTTGATATTGTAACGACTGAATGTTAGTAATTTGATCTCTTTTTATAATCCACCTTTTTAGATAACATCATGTGGGGTCTGGGGACATTGCCCGAAGGTAATTATAACCAAGTATGATTTATATTTTTTGATCTTAATCGATTCTTTATTCTCTTCATCGCAGGCTTTCCGGCAGCTGCTTATGCTGCCTATGCCGCTGGTCGCGGTTATTCGGGTTATCCCTCCTTTGGACTCCCCTATCCAACTGGTAAGTTCCGTTCATTCATGCTCTCGTATATGTGCGTACAACACCCCACCACACACACATACACACACACACACACACACACACACATATTTGTAGGTACACAAACACCCCATCCAGCGCCCTCTCATTAGCATTACTACTAACTCGCCTCCAGCACTGATTATGATGATTTGTTTGCCCTCGACGCTTGCGTTCGTTCGATTCGATTCGATTCGTGTTTCTGTGTTCCATCATCCACTCAAATCACCAATCAGCCAATCAGCCCACTCAGTCAGTCAGTCAGTAAATCAAACATTTCTGTTACTTTTCTTTGAGTTTGTTGTGTTTCTGTTTCTGTTTCTGTTTCCTTACTTCTTAATTTTGTATATTTGCTTTGCAGCCGGTGTAATGGGCGTAATGCCGGAGAATCGTATACTGATTGGTGATTACCTGGTGGCACCCACCAATGGCTCCTCCTAGGGATCCCCCAAGTGCTGGTGTATCTGGGATCTGGGATAATCGAATCAACCACAGCTGAAATGACTATTTATCGAGTATTACTCACGATCACGATCAATAAATGAAATCATTTTTTTGCTAAAGCCTCAAAGCCTTCGTCATATCAATGCACAAATAGAAGATTACACACTTACCTCACACACAAACACACATTGAATCAGATATTTCCCCATCCATTTCGATTTGGTATAGAATTTTCCCCTTTAGAATCGATTCCTTGCGCGCAAATCTCCTGTGCTTGGCCTTGCGTTTATCATTTGCAACATTCACAAAGATCACAGATCACACACAGAGAGCTAACTACAGAACACGTGGCTACTAGGGCTTCTAGCTGATACATGTCTCTAAATATAACCTGATACCTGATCCCGATACCCGACCAGATCTAACCCCCACCAGCCATTGCCCCATGCGAACCCATTGCGTGTGTTAGAGCTGTAAAACAATCGATGCAAACAATTCTCTCCATTGTTTTGTTTTTTGGTTTCTCTTAGATTAGGTTTCCAATTCGAAGCGTCTGCCCCAATCCTCTTTCGATCGATAGTTTTGCAGCTCTAGCGTGTGTCTCTCTCTCTCTCTCTCTCTCTCTCCATCTGAATCTCTCTCTCTCTCTATCTATATTGTATCTCGTATGATTTTGTAGGCTTGACCATTTGCGGCATCGGTAGGAGTTATGGTGCCGCATGTAGCGCGACACCGGGCCGCAGCAGAGCCGCTCCGGGCGGTGCCTCTGCTGTTGGTGGTGCTTCGGCGGCTGCCGCCGCCGCTCATGGCCCACCCCAGTCGGGATATCATCAACAGGCGCTGGCCCTGCCACTTGCCACAGCGCTGACAGCCCGCTCGGCGGCCATCAAGTCACAGTTTCTGGGCAACATAAATTTCTAAGAGCTGAATCGAGTCTGACAATGAATCGAGCGACACACAGAGAGATAGCCAGAGAAGCAGACAACAAGGCCCTGCAAAAGTTTTTGATGTTTACATTTCGATTCTCATTGCCATTTTTGCCTCTTTCTCCTCGGGTCTCCACGACAACGACACGCTATCCAAATAAATCATTTGTACAAGTGACAAGTAGGTACAGCAATCAATAACAACCACAACAGCAAACTGCAACTGCAACTGCAACAGCAACAGCAAGTGCCGCAAGTGCCACAAACAGCCATAGTTTAGCCCCATATGTCTACGGTAATGGTACGAGTAACAACTGAAAACTGAAAACTACAACCAGCCGATAACCGCATCCAGAACATGATGAAATGAGCCTTAAACTCGAAACGAAAACTAACCAGAGATTCGAAGAGAATCCATGTAATCCTCACACACAAACACTTAGAGCTGCAGTCTTATGGCTGGACACACAATTAGCAGCCACAAATAGCTGACATTATAGCCACTTTCTCGTTCCACTTACTCCCCATATCGAATCAGTATTAGCTGGAATCCCTAAGTAGTAACTAGCGTTATCCACGTATCACAATACTCATACAGAAATACGTATGATGTAGAGGGTTAGCCTGCAACCTCTTAGCGCAGTTCTATAGCCAATGTGAACGAAAGTATCTACTATAACCGTGTAGCATCGCTTAGGCTTAGATCTTTAGGCAAACATAATCACATAAACAGACATATAACCATGTATACGTACCACACTGTATCGCCTATACTCGTATATCGCTCTATAGAGACACCAACTAGAGATAACCCTAGAAATATCTGAAATATACTTATCTACAGTAACTGCGTATATACGATAGCCAACTATAATCACACACGAATCTCTCGTACATTTGTACCCTTTGACCTGGTCCCAGTACTGCTGCTATTACTGCTCCCATTTGTGCGACAATTCTCGCATTTGTACTCCTATCGCATCCCCATTCAGAGTCATTCCATCCCATCCCATTCCCCCCGACATACATTTAATATTTATAAAACTATTTTACCGTAGCATCTAAATGCAAATTTCATTTGTAGTCCTTCCTCCTTGTATACGTTTGTACTATGCATAAATTAGTTGCTGCTTCCCACAATTGGAGCAACAGCAGCGGCAGCAACAATTTGGAATTCCGAAATAAAATGCACATGGAATAACATTTAGATAACGACAAATTTTAGCAGGCCTGTCACACATGTAGTGCCATTATTATCCTTTAATTAATTTGCTGCATATTATGTATGATATTTACTCTGGCTTTTGTTGTTGTTTGAGTTTCGTTTTGTTTTTTTTTTTTGCAATTTCCATACCCCATTTTCCTCTACTGATTTTCAGTTTTTTTTGTTTCTATTTTAGTTTCAGTTTTAGCTGGAGCTTCCGCTTCTGTTGTCGGTCTACATACATAAATGTAGATACATATATATATATATATATTGGTGGTTCCCATGAGTTTTTAGAGATAATTAGCAAACGTGCGCAGAGATTTTTGCCATGGCAAAAAGTTCATTAATTAGTAGATTTGTCCATTTATCCATTTGCCCATTATCCGTTGTTGTATTATTCCGTTTCGTAATATTAGCAACAAACCGCATTTGGCCACCCCCACATATTGTACGAATTGAAAGCCTTTAAGAGAATCAACTATGAAAATTCCTTCCTTCATCGGTGCATCGCTAAAAAATCAACAAACAAAAATCGAAGAAAAAGCAAAAGAAAGAAATGTTTGGCCACAGCAAAACAACAAAAATCAAGCGAAATTTTTGGAAATTTCTTTATTAAAAATATAGACATTATTATATACTATATACTATACCTATATCTATATACATGACTATTTATACATATATACACGTATTTAATATTCGAGGGTTTACAAATTAAGCATTCGACGAGTGAATCGGCGTGAATCAATTTGATTTGTACAATACTTAACGATAAATACAATATTAATGTCCATCCATTTTCGAAGAGCAACAAAACGAAACGAAAAACGAAAAATGAAACGAAACACAAACAACAACAACAACAACAAAAATCTCTCTCTTTAAGTTGATGAAAAATTGCAATTTTTCAATGGTTCTCTCCCACATGCAAACCAAAAAGTGAAAAGAAAAACCCATTCGACGTTCGAATCTAGTTATGGCATACCTTAATGAATGATCAATCTATAACTAAATCTATAAATTGATAGATTGATAAGCTGTTACTTAGTTAATTGAATGCAATTATCGCCACCTGCTGCCACATGGCCACACATTCTGGGCACATGGCTGGCAGTTGGTGGCCCCAAGTGCTTTGAGGGTGCTGCTTGCAACTAAACATTATAAGGCGCTTTCGAGTTATATATTTACACACACACACACACACACCCTATATAGCACACACTGACACACACATCCCACAAATACACACACTTGCATACCTACTATATGTATTTTACACGCATATACTGTGATTTATAAGAAAACGCTTCAAACGAGAACAAAAGAAAAAGAAAAACCATTTGCCAAACGCAGTATTGAAAATTGCTTGCAAAATGGAAAACCGAAAAGTTATTAACTAAATAAATGCACAAAAACTAAGATAAATAAAGCGAAAATAAAATCTAATAAATGCGGAACAAAAGCCGAAACCAAAAAAAGAAAAAAAAAACACAAAAACCCAAAGCAAAGTCTATCCTTTCCGGGCTGCAGGGCATTTGCATTTGCATTTGACTTTGTCTCTGTTCGTTCGGTCGGTCTCTGGCTCTTGTCAGAGACTCTCTGGGTATTATTAGCATTTTCGAAGGCAAATTTCTTGAATGGTTTCGACGGAGAGACAGGCAGAGAGAGAGAGAGAGAGAGGGAGATAGTGACAAAGTGGCCAGCGGGGCGTGTGCGCTTTAGACCTGACAGCAACTTGGCAACGACAACATCCGCAGCAGGCCACGGGCTGAAGGCAAAGCCAGCAAACAACTTGCAACATCAAGAGCAACATCTAACCGAACAACAACACTCTTCGACACACACTCAACAAGGTCAGCTAATGGTCGTCTTATAATTTCAATGCATAATCGTACCATACCAGCATTTACTTACTCTTTTTATATACATACATTACATTACAAACATATATCTCTATATATCATATAGTATGTACAATATATATTGAACCTATAACCGTTCCGAAAGAAGTTTTCGCATCCTATGATTATTAACTTGACTTTATGTATTATGTAAACTGTTAGTTGATGATAGCAAAAGTTTTAGCAACAACAGCCTAATAAAAACCTAATAAAAACAAATTGTAAACTGTCCCCCATCAACATCGATTGGCGGCAGTCGTAGTCTCCTCCCAAACATGGAGTAACAAAAAAAAAACATACGTATACTCGTATTTATGTGGAGTTTTTTTTCTTCTTCGTTTTGCCTCAGTTTATGGAACATTTCACACATTACACACAAAACAAGACTACAACGATTATAGCTGGACTATAAATAAATATAGAATTTGCTATTGGAAAAGGTATCATGTGTAACCCACTCTCATTAGCTGTAGTAACATAACGAATTGTAACTGAATAATCAAACATATAACCACACAAAATTGTAGTAATCATATGTATTCGAATCTTAATGTAACACTCAGCTGAATTATATCAGCAACAATTGTGTAGCATTCGCCCGCTGATCATGTAAATGTCTTCCTTTAACCAATTTTGTTTGCACAAATGTCTCAATTGAAGCGTGTGTCCTGTGGGGGGGGGGAAAAAATATAGGGTTGCCAGGTCGGCAGCTGTAAGCAGAAACAGTTGTTTTTTCGACACCACAGAAGCGTACAATTGTCGGGGATTCCACCAGCGGAAACGCATTTCATTCAATGCCAAACAAACAACTGAAGCAAAAAATCCCCGTACTAAATAAGTTATTTATTTAGAAAAGAAACGGTTACGGTTACGGTTACAGTTACAGTTACTGTTGCTGTTGCTGCAACTGCTGTTGCTGCTTCAACGGGTTATTTCTGCTGTTTTCGCTCTACTCCTTTCCGCTGCTTTTCCGCTGCTGTTGCTGTCACTGCTTTTGCTGCTGTTTCTTTGTGGCATTGCCAGACTCTAATGAAAACAACATGGCGCTCGCAAAAACGTAAACTAAACGTAAGCCAAAGTTGATTGGCGCCATAAAACGCACAACAGAAACAGCAGGGGGATAAGCTGGGAGAGAGAGGAGTGTAGGGTGGAGTGGAGTGTGAGGCAACCGACGACGAGTCACGGCCATGCCTCGTTACGTTACATCACGTTACGTTACATCAATTTTTGTGTTTCCGCAGGAAATGCAACATCGTCGCTTCCCTCCGTCTCATCCATCCTTAACCCGTTACCCGTTATCCAATCTTTTTTCGCTTTCCCTCATTCATACTCGTATGTATTCCGCCTCCCCACCGCTACCCCTCTTGGAATGGGGCATGTCATTGGGGCTGATGTGTGAGAGTCTTGTCAGGGACTATACCAGCAGCAGCAGCAGCAGGAGCAGAATCAGAACCAGAAACATCAGGGTAGCCCGAAAAAAAGATAGTCCAGAACTAGACCAAACCCCGTTCGTCCTTCATTCACATTCACAGTCGTCGCATCCGCAACCTCACCCCATTCACCATTCATTCACCATTCGTATTCGCATTCGCATTCGGTTGTCATTTCAATATTGGCGTTGGCGTATTTTTACTTGCTGCAGCAGCTGTGGCCATAACAAGGGAACAACAGTAATAGCTATGGCCATGGCTATATCTAGGGGGAAAAGAAAAAACACGAAAAACAGGGCCAACAAAAAAAAAAGGAAGAGCGCGCGTTAACAAGAGAGGAGAAGCGCCCAAAGGAAAGGGCACATCACGGGCCAAACCAAGCGAACTAACTGAGTTTGGCTCGGTTTGGACGGGTTTTTCGATGGCTCCGGATAGGTTTTGATGGGATAGGATTGGTTTGGTTTGGTTTGGTTTATTCTGGCTTTGGGCTTTGTTTTGTCATCATGGAAGACAGCCAGAGTGGAAAACCGTAACCGTAACCCCTCCCCGCCCCTCTGCTAACCAATGCAATGCTCGTTTAATAACCGAGCAGTTTTGTGTTTTCATAACCTGCGTTCCAGTTAGCGTTTCTCCACAACCCCCCACCCTCCCTTTCCGTTATACTCGTGTATCTGTATGTATCTTTTACTCTTTGGTTCTTCTGTTCTTTTGTTTGTGTTTGACGTGTAGTTGTTCCGGGACTACTTAGTTAGTGTCTCTTTACTTTCGCTTTTGATTGCTTACTTTCTTGGCACAAGCACACACAGAACTCGTACTCGTACTCGTACTTGTACTCGTTTGTAACCGCTATAACCATATGTACCCACTATATACTTATAAGAAACGCATATACTCTCGTACTCTCTCTCTCTCACTCCATACTTGTATACTCCTGTTCCTACTTCGTGACCTGTAGATTATCTTTCGTGTATTGTATACTCTTGTCTTGGGCACTGCCTACATATACTCAGCCCCAACCCCTAACTCTTAGCTCTGTCCCCCGCCCCGCCCTACCGTGTGCACTCCCCACTAATGTCGCGTCTACCCTTCTGCCACTTGCAGTTGATCTAACCAATGGGCAGCTGACACCCAACAACAATACACCGCTGCTGACCCAGGCGTTGTCAGGTAAGTAGATAACTGATGAGCAAAGGCGCCAACAATTAAACACATCTCCACCTCTCTCTCTCTCTCTCTCTCTCTCTCCTCATCCTCTAGTGATGAACAACTATCAGGCAGCTGCCGCGGCTGCTCATAGCTTTGGGCCATCGGCATCGCCGCATGCTGCAGCCGCTGGCACGGCCAATAGGCAGGGGTTCCCATCCACCAACTCGCCGGGACCAACCATTGACATGTACAGCTCGGCCGGTGCCGACAATGTGGGCTATGTGCAGGCCACCAGTCCGCAGCCATCCGGCTTCCCCATCGCCGTCAGCCGAGCCCCGTTGAACTACAGCCCGGTAAGTGCAGCCCAGTCCAGCCCCAGACACAGTGACAGTTATTAGAAAAATATGCAAATCTGAAGCCCAAAGACTGAAGACAAATCCTTTGGACTTCGGATTAGCCATGGTGAGATAGTTGGCCACGCGGGAGAAGTCAGGGCGCGATGGGAAATATCCAAATTCTACTTACTCATCGTTTAATTGTTCTGTTCAATGATATTGCTTTAAACTTTATACACACACCGAAACACACACACACACACACACACAATCACATCCGTCCCCGACACCGTAGCGATAAAGAGCGACCACCGATGTAGAGTTATAAAAAAAACAACAACAAATGCGTTATCCTTCTATATATATTGTATGTATTTCTCTTTCATTTCGTACAGATTTATTCGTTGAACTTTGCGATGGCTAATATATAAAAGACTGAAAACCCAAAAATATAAACGCAAAAAGAAACAAAACAAAAGTAACGCAAAAGTAAAGCAAACAATTATATATTTAAATCGAGAATATATATAAATACATATATATATATATGCAACAAAAACAACAAAAAGATATAATAATAATAATAAACGAAAGCAAGAGCAAAAGCAAACGCAAAAACAAAACAGAAATAATAAGAGTATAAAATAAAAACAAACGCAGTTGCACAAGGTAGGCACACCAACAAAATACAGCGTGTTCTCTTCTCTTTTTTTTTGTTTGTTTCAACTAAACAATTTCAATTATTAACCATACAAAATTTCTTTAAACTTCAACCAAAAATAGTCGATCCAAAAATATATGTTTCATTTTGAACTTTTAAAATAATAATTGTTATAATTAAAAACCAAACAATAAATGAACGTAATAAAAATAATATGTATGCACGTCATCAGCACAGTTTTCTAGGCCGTTTTCCAATTAAAAGTCTTTTGATTTATTAACTGTACACCATATTATATGTATACAAAATGTATTATATGAATAATTCAGTACTTCAATGTTTCCTACCTTCAAACCATATTCCATATTCCTCCCCCAAGAGCAAAAAAATACTTAAATCATATCCAAAAACATATCTATTAGCCATGACTGACGGCGAGGTTTATATAGAGACAGATAGATGGATATTTATAATTCTATTTCAATATTTAATGGTTTTACATTCACAAGTGAAGGCCATCTGTGCTCATCGATAAATTCTGCTTCATTTGTAGCCATTAAAGATATTCTTTTTCGACTGTCCGAATCAGTCTGTCTTTTAATTCAGTTATGGAAAACCAATACAAAATAATCCCAAGTAAAACTTTGCATTCCATTTGCATTGATAGAAAGGGCACTCAAGTGGGGTCTTTCGTCTCGTCTCTTATCAAACCTCTGCTATCAGCATTTTGGGCATTTTATTTGTTGAACAATCGAATATTTTTGTCTACTTCCAATAACTTTTCACTTGTAATATTTTCTATATTAAATGCATATTTTTATGTATGTATTTATGCCTAACAAACTACCGATAAATGTTTACTTTCTATATATTTACTATACATATATTTACTCGTACATATACATACATACATGTATTTGTGTGTGTGTGTCTGCGTAGATGTGCAGATACATAGAAATTGCATTTTATTTGAATAATTTTTGGTGTTTGCTTGTTTTGTTCTCCACGAAACGTTTATTTACAGGGACCACTAATTCCTGCGGCATTTACAAATGGATACCATTAAAAGGTGGCGCCGACAACCGCAATGACAGCAGCAACAGCAACAGCAACAGCAATAACAACAACAAAAGTAACAGCTACAACTGCAACTTTAGCAACAATGTCAGACACACACAGATATGAACATCCGAGAGATACAGATACACGCCACGCCACGCCACACCACACCACACAGAGATGAACGCAGGAGTACAAGTATCTGTAATGCTGCAGCAACAACAGCAACGGCAACAACAAAAATAATTTAAAATTATGTATACACACACAACTATATGCATATACTCGTCGTATATACATATATAAATCAAATAAATTACATATTACACATTGCAAATGAAAAATCCGTAACGACAACAGCAACGCAACTGCAAGAGCAACCAACAATAAACCAAACACACACACTCCCACACACATATTATAATTAATTAATTAACGTATATATGCGTATGGAAAAAAAACAAAAAACAAAAAGAACCCTATACACCCAAGCATATATATAGATTTATATATATATGTAAAAATATATACCAAAAAAGAAAGAAAAAAAGAAGACAACATAAAAAAAAAAGAAAGAAAGATGAAAAAAAAAACTATGAGCGAATGCAAACAAAAAAAAGAATTAATTTTAATTTAACAACCACACTACTTGCAACAAGAACAACTGCAGCAGCAGCAGTGGCAGCAGCAGCAGCAGCAGCGGCAGCGGCAGTCGTGCCCCCGAAAGATGCAACGTGTGCAGCAAAAATCGTTTAAAATGCAAATTAAACGGAAGAGTGGCATCAGCCACGCGGGCGTGACTGCGGCTGCACACACAGCGAAAATTGAAGGAGGCGGCGCGGATGATGACAACAACGCTGTTGTGGCAGCAGCCACACTTTTAAGTAATGAGAAATCAACAAAAAAGTAAAAAACACACAAAAAAATATACATATACATAGAGTATATGCGAAAAAGATCGGGGGAAACTAATAAAACGATAAAAGTTGAAAAACAAATTGAGAAAATGTTGCAGTAATAGCGAAAATGTTATCATTTGATTGCGTATTATTAATGCAAATTATTATTATCATTATTATTGCTATTCTTAACGTATCTAAGTTGTAACTTTTAAAGTTAAAGTCGATATATGTACACAGACATATATATATATAAAGACAAGACACATATATATATACTCTATACATATTCGTATAAAGTAAACCGCAATATATACAAATGAAATTAATTGAATCAAAAGAAAAAACCAATGCAAACACTGCAGAAACCAGCAACAAATTAATGTACTATCAAACACGTCTACGATTACGATACAGATAACGATTACGATAACGATTACGATTACGATTACGATTAGAATACCAATCGTTGTCGAATGAGTGAAAAGCTTCTTGCAAATGTTAAAATCAGTTTCGGTTCGACATTTGTCCTGATTTCTCGATTCGGGCGGGCACTCAAATAAATCACACAAAAGTCAAATCAAATCAAAATTGTATTGTGCTACAATTACGTACATATATTTATGAATTTATGTTAAAGTACAACAAATCCTTTATTGGCCAAAGTAATTAACCAAAACAAACAAAAGAAAGCAAAGAAAAGCAAATGTGAAATGTGAAAAGTCGAAGGCAATTTGTTATTATTGAAATATGTTGAAGTTCCCCTTTTTATTGTCATTAGTTTCATGGAATGAAAAAACTTTTGTGTTTGTGCTCACACTGAAAGCGAAAAAGGTACACACAAAATGCTAATTAAACACAGTGGATAGTTAGACAAATATGTTAAAGCATTGATTATGACAATGAGAGCGAGAGAGTGTGGCATGCATAAATCAATTTATTTGCGAATACCAGACAAGAGGAAAACACACCAATAACTCCCTAAATATCTAAGAAACAAACACACAAACAATTTTTGAGATGCAAACACACAAAGATACTGAAACAGCAGACACAGAAGACACAGAAAGACTCAACAACACTCACAGATCTTACTGATAAATCAAAAAGAAGGAAAGAAAACTTAAACAAATTACTTGGTAAGTGCATATGCAAATATAACAATGAACTATTATACATACAACACATATAGTACGATTAAGTAAATAAAATATTTATAAAACAAGCGCGCAAAATCGCAAATGTTTGAACATTTAACTAAATATATATACATACATACATATATGTATGTATCTGTAAACAAGCATATGTATGTATAAAAGAAACGGATCAGAAACGGATGGCTAGCTGGGGTTAGAGATGAGGAAGAGGACGCTGAAATGCAGGCCACGTTATGTGCAATTAATTTTTTTCTAGTCGCTCCGTCCGGCAGCGAATCACTCGGACATGGAATGTACTAGATATACGAGTATTTGAGATGCAATCGGGGGGCATAATAGAAAAATATATTTATATACAACTATATGGAGTATTAAATTATTGGAAAAACAAAACAAAACAAAACAAAAACCTATCAGATAGATAAGTAAACGACATTTGTTACACACACAGCAAGTGGGGGAAAATTAGATTGAACAAAAATCAAGAAACAAGAAAACAAACGAAGAAAAACGCTAGAAGGAAAAAACCAAAATCGAAATAGCAGAGAGATAGAAAATATTCTATAATTGACAGGACAACAATACGCGATGCGCTTTTTCTCCCTGTCTGTCAGTCTGAGATTTTTTGCATTAGGCGACGGGAAAAAGCTGAAAAACTTCAACTAAAATAAACAAAAAGCAGAGACACAGAGACACAGAGACAGCCACAAAAACAGCAGTAAAAGCAGAAAAGCAGAATAAAAACAAATTGAGGAATAGAAATAAAAGTAAGAAATTAAAAAAAGAAACGAAACGAAACGAAAGCTAAAGCAAATGCCGAAACAGTGAAAATGTTCCTTTCATAACTTTTTTGCCAAATTGTCAAACCAACGCTCTCCAGGACTTTGCCTGTCAAGTCTCGGACCAACAACAAACCTACATACAATACCACACACACACATATATAGCCTCTAGAGGGGCGAAACGCGAGAACAGAAACCAAAACCCCAAAACCACACCAACACATATACTTATACGATATATGCCTAGTTATAAAGAAATCGAAAGCGCGAACAGAACCGCAGAGCAGAAACATAAATTACATTTAGAAGCGTTTAGAAGAGCGTTTAGTTGATCGCCAACAAACATTGGGAGACACAATGGTGTAGCATCCCCCAACTAACTTCCCCATAATGGAAAACCAAACAAAATATGAGAATTCCTCTTGGAAATTTCGGAAATTTCTTCGAGCATGACCCGCCGGGTATAGTCCCGAATAATCTACACATTTATGTATTGTATAATCAAAAAACAAAACAAAACCAAGAAGAGAAATGAAGATTTGAAGCAGAAAAGACAGAATTCTTCAATTTTAGATAGACAAAAGATCAGGCCACATTGCCAGTCGCGGGCATATCGATAGAAGAGGAGAAGAGAGTTTGAATTTGAATTTGAATTTGAATTTGGGTTTTAGGAGTCATTAAAATGGCAGGCACGATGAGGTTTACTTTAGCGCAGATTCCGCTGAGCACTCAGCAGGTCGGGGGGTAATTTGAAAGTATTCCAGCTGCAGCTTCGCCCCTGCAATGGCAAATATTTTTAACGAGGAAGGCAGGGAGCAAGGAAGGATGGCAGCGAGAAGGGCAAACATGTTATATTTGCAAAAAATATATATATTAAACCTACTTCTAAGGCATATACATATATATACACATATAAATATATAAATAAATATATTTTTAAGACATGTTCTAAAAGCAATAATTCAAAAACCGAAAAAAGAATGAGAAAAACTCGAGACGAACAAGCCGCGAAGTTAAACAAACCCCCAAAAGGAATACATAAAATATACACCAATATATAAATATACATAAAAATATATATACACCTACACGTAAAGAAAAATATATATATTAAAGTAAACGATTGATTGTAAGGCAAGAAAAAAATCGCACAGCATCAATCAATGGATGCACAACGGATGATGTGCACGGGTTGATCTGCTGTCGGTGATCGATCTTCGTGCGGTCTTTGATCCTTCGACTGTCGTACGAGTCGAGTTCGTCTGACTCGAGTCTTGATTTTTGGATTTTTGGAGGCAGCTGTGCCTCCCAAAAGTACATCTTTGTAGCGCCGCTGGCAACTTTTGTACTCGTATCATTTGTGAGACAGGTGAGGGTCGACAGGGCAACCGGAACTGGATTTCTGTGGTTAGTTCTGGGCGTGTGGTCCCGTGTCCGCTTAAGAGACAGCTTTAAGTGTAACGTTGAATTTTCTCTAGCATTTCCCTGTTAACGTTCGTTACGAGTAGTGCAAATGCTTTATCCCTGATTTGTAGTGCTCTACTATTGTTAAAGAACTTCATCAGCAGCTATACCAGATCGCAGATTGCAGATCGCAGCTCACAAGACATCCAGCATCTACATATACGTACGAGTAGATACAAACATACAAACAAATGTACTTATGTAATAATAACTATTGGTATACCGGATCAACTTCAACCACAAGCAATGCGTCCTTGTAACAAAATCAATTTCAGTCAATTAGAACAAGTTACACCAACAACAAAAGCACAGAGAGCAACATAAAGACAACAAACAACAACAAAAACAACAACAACAAATACATTTTTTAGAAATAAAACAAAACAATGAAAAGACATAAGAGAAAAAAAACAGTTTTCATTATTTTTTTACTGAGGCGCCGTCGGAGGAGGAGGAGGAGGAGGAGAACAAACCGTGGCAGCTGAGGAAGAGGATTGAGAAGCGACGACCCTCGACGGCGCAGGCGCAAAAGCTTTAAATTGAACAAAAATAATTAAATAAATAAATAACAAGAACAAAGATAAAGATAAAGATAAAGAGGAACATTTATAAAAGTCAAACTCTCATTTTATATAGAGAACGAAGAACGAAGAGCAAATAATTAATAATGAATAATGGAGGGTGATGTGCAAAGAGCGATAAATTGTGTGTATAAAGAGTATGCCGTAAAAGATTTTTTAAAAATAATGTACCCATACTTTAAGCTACATAAATACATGCACACAAATGTATATGCAGTTTTCAGTCAAAATGTCAATTGGTGGTTAAAGCCGGGAAAGCAAACCAAAACCAACCCGAAATGCGGCACTAACAGACATAAGGTATAATGTAAAATAGTTATAAAGTGGAAGCAGACATGAAGATATATAGATTGAAAGTGGAGTTGAGGAGAAGTTACGTAGTTACCATATACGAATTGCTTTCCGTTTTTCTCTTACTTATTATTGACTTAAAAACATATCAGTTCTAATTATGTGTATGAGTATGCCACACCATCAAGAAATACGATACAACTACAATTACGATAATGATTACGATAACGATTACGACTACGATAAAATGAAATACAATTTAACTAATGTATGTCTAGGCGCTAACGATCGAAGAAGAATCTTTCTTTTCACCGAACCACAGCACAAACAAGGAGACAGTTGACACAACCACGTTGAAGCCTCGCTAAAAGGCTCTTGGGAAATCGAAAGATCGATATCTTCGATAACATACAACACCATACACACACATTGTGGGCCTTCTACATACACTTGACGTGCTTTTATATGATAGCAATCTTTCACCAACACAAGACAACATTTCTATGCTCAGTTTTGTTTTTTGTGTTTTGTTTTTACATACATATGTACATACACCACACCCATACACGGCACACACACAAACAGTCGACAGAAGAACACGGCATATACACATATATTACTTATGTGTGTGTACGATGAAGAATACTTACATACAAAAGAACCTTCATACGAACGATCACTTGACTATTTTTGCTATAAGTAAGAAATTCCCCCCAGGAATGTGTCAGTTCGATGTGGCAGAACTCCTGCTGACAAACACCTTTACTATATTGACAATATCTCTTATATATTTTACACTATACTATATGGAAAATTATATATTAATATATACAACAAAATGAAGGAAAGAAGAAAACCAAAAACCAAAAACAAAAAACAAAACAAATACAAGTACGAGTAATACATAAACGAAGAGAAGACATGGCGAAACGGCGTTAAAATTGTATTTACAAGAAAAATGCGTAACCAAGCAAAAATGAAATCATTTTAATACTTTATACACATAAAAGTCAAAGGAATCTTTTGCGAAAGACAAAGATAAAGATAAAGTGTAAGAGTAAGAGAAGTGAATCAAGAGACGCGAGGCAATTCGAAATTCGTATGAAACTACAAGGCATTGGATTGCACGTCGAGGATGTTGATGATGATGAAAATACATTTATAAAGTGCCCCGATGCAGGGCCCCCCCAGTTTGTAAGTATTCTACCTATGTAAGTAAAGTAATTAAGGAGGCGCAGGAGGAGAATCAATTAAACATACAAAAATACATTAGACATGCCGTATGGCTCTATACTGTCTACAGAGCCAAGAGCTCGAACAACTTTCAGTGCGAATACTTTAAAGAAACAAACACAAAACCAAATGGTATGATATGAAATGAGCGAGTCTAGAGAGTAAGTCCCAGATGGACACATTGGGATGATGGTGGATAAAGGGTGTTGAATGGTGGGATGAGGGATGTTGGATGTTGGATGCGAGATGTTGGGCCGCGGGAGGCATTGCCAATATGTGTACATAAGGTCTATACATACAAATAAAACATAAACTGGTACAGTACTACACTTACAGCAAACTATACAAGGTAAACAAAAAGAACATAATAATAAAATAATTAAACAAGAAACCAGAAACCAGAAACCGCAACAAACAAACGGAAGTAGCAGCGGTGCCGCTGCGGAAACGGAAGGAAGTGGACGGACGATGATGATGATGATGATGATGATGACACATACACATAAATAGAAGCATAACATGAATTTAATAAACAATTTTTTCATTTCTATAAAGAAATCCGGTAACGAATTTGTATATTTACTACGACCGAAGCGGCAGAACAGAACAAAACAAAAAATAAAACCAAAAAACAACCTTCATAGGGCACCCGCTGTCCCGTATATATACATATAAAAAACCAAATGATATATATATATATATATATATTATATACATAGTTATATAACCAAGAACAACAAATAAACATATAGTTAAATTCAATAATGTTAAGCATTCGACGATGAACAGAACAAACAAACTGGCGGTTAAAGAAATTCAATTATTAATAAGGACCCTCGAGCAAAAGAGCCGATCAGAAGAGAACTAAAGTATGCGGCCACCACAACCATCAGCACAACCATCACCACAACCATCACCACAACCACCAACATCCCAGCCACAACATCAGCCACCACTACACCTCTCACCAACACCATCCACATTTATGAACACACATACACGCCAAAAAACATACAAGAAATGGTGGAAAGAGAACCAGAACCCACTCGGACGGCAGCGAAATTGCATTAGTTTATAGCAGACAAAGTGAGGGACTCACCCACATCCACTTGAAGTACATCCAGCAGTACATACTATCTACATATATGCAGGATAAAGGAGATACCTTTGGGCCTCGTACGAGGAGTGGGTGGGATGGTAAGCTATGGGGAACTCCTCGAGAGCGAGCAGGTAAAGATCGGCAGATGAGCTAAATGCATATTGAATCACACACACATTGACACACACACACAAAAAGAAGCAGAAAACTAAAAGATGATTTTAAACAGAATGAAATTAAATAATGGCATAATAAGTTAAGCTATGGAACATAAGTTTAAAAAACAAACGGCAAAGAAACGCTCTAGAGCAACAAAAAAATAAACAACAACCAACAACAACAAAAACAAAAACAAAACCAAGACAAACAAATATATATATATATATATGAAATAAAAATTATAATGAAAATAACTGAGAAATAAATAAATTAATTCATAATGATAAATAAACAAATATGAACATTGTTCAAAAACATAAAACATCAATTGTGTTTTGAATTCATTGTGTTGGGGGGGAGTGTGTGGTGTGTTTTTCCAGTTTCCCGATATCAAAGTATTGTTTAGTTAACAAACAATAACCAATTTATTGAACTATAGATGTGGGAGTGTTGGTAGGGGCAGTACATAAAAATGCAACTTACAATATCAGAAATACAACTACGAGTAAGCAACATAATCTGTGGGATAATCCGTACAAATCTCAGCTGGACTTCTTGAGCTTATTGGCCTGTTGCTTCTGGTCCCACCATCGGGCATACCACTTGGCACTGCGCTCGGCACTGGCATCCGCGTCGAACAGTGGCATGTAGTCCATGTGTATCGCGGCGCGGAGTCGATTGTACATCAGCATGGAGGACGTGTAGGAGGCGATGGCACGGGGGGAGTAGTGCAAACGGTATTTGGTGTAGGGATAAGCCACGCGCACCACCACCTCCAGCAGGAAGGCGAGAAAGAAGAACAGAAAGTGGGGCAGATACCACCAGCTGGTCTTCACCTTGAAGCGCTCACCGAGCAGGGCCATCTTCTGGATGAAGCGCGATACGTCGTTGATGCCCGTGTCGTCGGTGACGAACACTGGCAGGCCATTGACCGCCTTGCTGGAGACCTTCAGGGCCTTGTAGGCACAGAGGTGGCCCCAGGCCACGTTGCCGGCGTAGACCAGCTGCTGTTTGCCCCCGACTCCGGCAATCCGTGGGAAGACCCAGCCACGCGTCGACAGATACTCAAAGGTCTTTGTCACAAAGAGCGAGTCACATTCGCCGTAGGTCAGCGGGGCACGAATGGCACAGGTGGCCAAGTAATCTGCCAAGAGAGTTTTAAATGAAAGACACTACCCGACAGCTAGGACAGTGGGCCAAGACTCACCCTCCTGGTTCTGGAGTGGGGCTCCGTTGGAGTTTAGCACAATGTTCTCGCCCCGGAGCTTGCTCGAGGCGTAGCCTGCAATCAGGAACTGGCTGTCCTGCTCCCAGAGCGTGGCGCCGTCCAGGGTGGGTGTGTCCGTCTTGGATTCCGTTGAATTGATGATCGCCGCGAAGGTGCTGCGCCCCTTGAAGGGCACAAAGCACACGGACGTGCAGCTGGTGTAGACCAAACGCTTCACATTGTTCTGAATGCACAGATCCACCACGGCCAGGGTGCCTGAAATGAATCAATGGTAAATTGGAGTTGGCAATCTCAAGCGAACACAAACTTACCCTTCACATTTACACGGTCCAGCTCTTCGTAGTTGGGTGGATATTCGATCTTCACCGAGGCGGCGCAGTGGAAGACGCCATCCACTCCGGCAAAGACTGGGTTGAGGCTCTCGCGATCTACGCCAATGTCGCCTATAAAGGTGCGCAGTATGGACGTTTCCGGATGGCCAATGTTGTTCTTGTAGGGCACAATGTCCAGCGAACGGACCTCCCTGATGCCCAGCTCAGTGCGACGCTCCAGCAGCTGCTTAATGATGTGCTGACCCAGAAATCCGCTGCCGCCCGTTACGAGCACCACCTCGCCGTCACCGCTACTACTACTGCTGCTGCTCATTGCTGGTTGATGGTTAATGGCAACTGGTTGTTGGAACTACAAGTACAAGACAAGTGCTTCAATGAGACCAAATGCAAGTTAAAGTTTGAGAAGTGAAGTTTCCGTCAGAATGGTTTTAATTGATGCGCCATGAGACGACGCGTCTGTCGCAAGTGGTCGAGATTGTCGTTAAACCTGGGCATACACATATAATAAGCCATTTAAACCAGCTCATCACGGCCTTCTTCGAGGGTCAGCAAATCTTGTTTCGGAATGACTAGGCGGGTTTTCAAATGATCGTCTTGTCTTATGCTTACGTGACGCTCCTCTACCGGTCTACCAAAGGTGATACATGAACATCCGAGTATTGTTAGTTCACATATTTAATTCATGCTCTCTGTCTGGCTCAAGTGGCTGGCCTTTTCTCTGATTACTCTCATTATCATAGCTGGAAAATTGGTTTTGTTTTGCATTTAGTTTTACAACATCCAAGATATAGTATCATAACTTTTCCTTTAACGTTCATTTTTCGGCTTTCGATTTCCTCTTTGTGTGTTACTCGGCCACGGTCAACAGTTTTGTGTAATTTTATTTAACAGCACGCCAGTCCAAAGGCCAGCAGCGTCTTTTGTGCAGACTCCAATGAAAGACTCGCTGCAGAAAGTCAACAACAAATGCGCTAATGTTGACGCGGGCTGGCTGACTTCGCGGTTACAACACATGCAGCACAATAATTACTGCGAACTGGTTTCCCTGTCTATTTCGACGTTCAAACGTCAAAGCACTTGATCTAGTCACTTCGATTTTTATTGCAAGTCCAGGAGTCCATTTAGAACAGCAAACTGCTAACGATCGACACGTGGAAGTAGCCACAAACTCCGATCTCAGAAACCCGCTTACCAGGAGATAAAACGCTGTATAAAAGTAACAATCCAAACTGTCTGCTTGCCGACTTTGAAATGTCTGCTGGCCCAAAACAAACCGACTCTCAAATGATAGCCAGACAGATGGGCTTTTGTGAGCTTTCGATAGGCAGCACCGCGCTGTGCTATCGATCGATGGTGTCTATCGGCGCGCGAAAGATAAAACTTTGAACGTGCTGGTAAAATGTAATTTTTATTCAACAACAATTAAATGAATGTGGACAGTAGTAAGTACGCTTAATTATACATAAATAGTTGTCTTCATTTTTTTGTCCCAGGCATTTCGGGACGGGGGTGCATAGGCAATTGCAATGTTCAATAAGTACAGTGATAATTGTTTTCGTTGCGTTTCTCTATTAACAAACTTTTGAGGTTTACAAACGTTAGGGTTAACGAGAAGTAAAAGGCCGTCGATACAAATGACTTTGAATTACGATTTAGGAATAGAGTTTTTTAGGTTTTGTTTTAGGATTAGGTGCACTTAACCATTAACGAACAGATATACAACAGGTATACGGAATACGGTTACGTTCACATTTACGTTTACGATTACAAATACGAATACAAAACGGTGTTTAGTACAATTAAAAATTCTGTTCACATTTCGATTTGGTTTATTACAACAATATCATGTAAATGCCAATGTAAATGTAAGTTCATATATGCAATATATGTATGTTTGTATGTATTTAATTGTAGATAAGTAACTTCCCCTTAAGTACTGCACAACTTTTAAGTACTGTAGGTCTGACTGTATGGATTGACTGCTGCTGACATTGATTACATTGCACGGACAAACATAAATAGTGGGGTAGTACATTAACATTAGATTACACTGATTACAGATTACAGATTACAGATTACACATACGAATAAACTATAATTATCTATCAATTTCAATAGTTACACATACAAAAAAACACATCTCAGTTTTTCATGTATCATTCTAATGCTATTTAGATGCATTTTGATGCATAATTGGAGTGACGTGAAGCGATGAATTTGGAACTCAACTCAAGTTCTATATAGCTATATATGGTATAGGGTAATAGTAATGGTATTATAACATGAATGCTGATTGTGTATATATTAAACTAGCTGTATAATATGTGTATAACGTTGTCGTGTATATAGAAGTACATATGTGGTATTTAGTACGCATGGGCATTATGGGTATGGGTGTGCCTTTTCCAGTAGCAACTTTTCAACTAACATTATTTACTTTGCTATTACACGTACGATTCTTTATTAGCTATTATTGTTGTTATTGTTTTTTGTCGCCGACGATTCCACCACAGTTATCGGATAGGGTATCCAGGGTATCCATCCTATCCTGTCTGCTATCCTTTCTGCCAGTTTGCCAGGCTGCAATTCAGTACGACAATGCCGAGGGCGAGCGGGAGCCGACTGTGAAATCTTTATACACCGAAAACACAGAAATCTGCGGAAGAGTACAAATGTCAAATTAAAAATACACAAATAACTCTTGCTCATATCCCCATATCCATATCCCATATTCCCATCCCCCTCATTGCTGCCACACTTGCCAATCTTCATTTGGGCCAATTTAATTGCCGACTTGCGTCACAGTCAAGAACTGCATGCAGCATGGCCCTGGCAGTCGGCCAACATTTACATATATACAATTTGGCAGCATCTTGTGGGTGGTTCGGTGTTGAAAATGGGACACCATGTGCTCTTATGGGGCGGTACGATGACGATGCCAATGAGTTATCAGTTCAAGAGCAAATGCCCTTATCAGAGCGAAACAAAGTAAATCCCCAAAATGAAGTAATTGATGTGTGGATGCTTGTACAGCATGTTTAAACGTATCTTTCGTTTTAGGAAACCCCGCAGCGGAACACTGTACCTTGTCTTTTAATTGCTGGCACAGTTTCTGGCCATTCATCAGCAGCAGCAGCACATCGTTGAGCCACTGGACAGAGGCTTCCGCCTGCCGGGAATCGAACCGCATCGTGCCCTGGTTGTTCAGCAGCTGATAGACGGCAATAATGAGCTTGTGGCTTTGCAGATAAAAGCTGACGGCCAGATCCTCGGGCAGGTTGGGCACCAGCGACTTCATGTTACGCCCCTTGATAAGCTCGTCGATGGGCTTCTTCTTGGGCACCAGCAGGCTGGTGCGGCCCCGCTGCAGCGCATCGAGAATGTTGCCTATCACATGCAGCACTTCGTCGGAGGTTCTGGCGCGTGTAGCATGGGGGAAATGAATATTAATAACCTCGCATCTCGACAACAATGTCGAATGTGACTCACTTGAAGTGATAAGAATCATCAACGTCGTCAATGTGATTGATTGCTGTCTGTAGATGATTAGCGGCATCCTGAACCTGCTGCAGCTTCCACGGCGAGTCTTGTGTGATTGAGGTACGTTGCGTTTGGCTTGGAGCTTTGCACAGCTTAAAGCTAATATCCTGCAAGCACACAAACACACACACACACACGATTAGTCATCACATACATACATATGTACATGGAATGATTAACTAAACTTACCGCCTGTGTTATGGCATCGCCCGTTAGGGTTAGGACCGCCTTCAGCTGATCGGGCGACACGGTGAGTATGAACTTTTCAGTCTTCTTTCCCTCGTTTTCGTAGAGCGGCACTGGAAATCGATGCGCACACTCCTCCAGTGTGGCACAGGTGGGGAATGGGTGCCAGATTAGCTATGCTATCTCTTGGATTTGTTTTGCTTTTTGCTTTGCTTTGCTTTGCATAGTACTTACCACCAGAATGGCTCGCAGTTGTTTCAATATCGCGTGTACTTCTTGCCGCAGCACCCATTCGAATTCAATTTGCTGTGGCGGGAATGTTTGCATATTTGTTTGTGGGTTTGTTCGTATGTTTTGTGCGATAGCGCCAGAGAGTCGTACAGCACAGAACAGCAGAGCACCCAACCAACGGCCACAGAAATAGGTCGTAGTCGTCGTCCCACCAGACAAATGGCACGTTCCGTGAACAAATCAATAAAGTCAGCATTTTGCGGGTGTTGGCGAGGGTACGAACGAAGAAAGAGCAGACACAGAATCAATCAATAATCAATAAATAGCTTTAGAGGGGCACGCACAGATTAACACGATTAATTGCACTACATTTCGGCAACGGCACTATGTCTGTCTTTGCGTCTGTCTGTCCGTCCATCCATCCCGTTCCGTTGATTGTTGTCATGGTTTTATAATTTACGTACCAGATTCAGGGCCTCCTCCCGCTCCGTGTCCACGAGCATTTTCATTGCGCTCTTCGGCTTTTTCCGCGCTGGGATGTATCTTCGTTTGTTCTCAGCAACGCCAGCAATTTGTATTGTGAGCGCTGTAAATTTTGTTATTATTTGAGTTGTTGTTGTTTAATAAATACTGAAAGCAGTGTGACCGCGGAATTATCTACCAAATATACCGACAGACCCTCGGAAGTATACCCTTGAATTTTCAGAATATACTGTAAATATACCGTAATCTTAAATCATTTTCCTCGACTTTGATGTTCTATTTGATATTACCAGGTTGCAAGGTCTTTTAACACTGAAACAACCATTTAATCCGTTTGAAGAATCAATTTGACATATTTTAAATGCTAATTGTTATTGGTTTGTATTCATTATGATCTTATATTTTACAAATTCAAACAGTCAAATCTCCCCGTCTGTAAGCAAGGAAGCTTTGTAATTGTAT
Organism: Drosophila guanche; assembly: GCF_900245975.1. Taxonomy (NCBI): domain Eukaryota; kingdom Metazoa; phylum Arthropoda; class Insecta; order Diptera; family Drosophilidae; genus Drosophila; species Drosophila guanche. Next base: position 4,043,555 of record NW_022995751.1, on the reverse strand, counting down.
GTTACATATATATACATACATATATCTGTTAACTGATATCATAACAATTTTTGAAAAACAGCGCGCTCAATAAAATAACTAAAGTTCGACAACAGTTCTGGGCGCACTGCTATGTCGCTGTTGTATGTGCGTGCTGTTAACGAACTAAAATGTTATTTGCTGCTGCAAGCTGCCCGCTATGACACTCGCTTGTGACAGTTTGAAATTCAAAAATTGTTTACTTACGCTTGCGGATTGGCGGGGGCGTCGTCAGCAGAGCCGTCTCCGGCACAGTGTTCAGGACATGCTGGTGATACCCGCTGCCACTGCGCTGGCGGTGGAGCGGCTGGAACGACCAATTCGTTGTGGGGCTGGAAGGAAAAAACAAGTAGAGAGCTCAGGAAGACCACGTACTGTTATTATTTCACATTATTTCGATTTGTTTGCGTTGGTGAATTAAGTTTGCGTTAGATTTTGGCTTGATTTGATTCAAACTTCGGTGCTAATTGGCACTCGGCAGCTGTTCTTGTTTGTTGTTGTTGTTGTTGGTGTTGTATGACTCACGTCACACGGCGTCCCACAGCTTTCGGCGCTGTCGTCGGCGTCTGGTTTCCGCGCACCAACTGAAGAATTTACCCGATTACCCGATTCGAACAAACTGCATTCGCATGCGCATGCATTTACGAGTATGCATATACGGCGGGGTTCCCATCGAATCGGATCCACTCCGCTGCACTCCGCAGTCCGCACCGACCGAGCAAGCGGAGACGAGACGGGACTGATCGGATTGCATTGAATCACTCGCCTCGTGGCTGCAGCGCGTGTCAGCACTCTCTCACTCAGACATGGCCAAGCATTACAAAATCGAATGACTGCCTGCCTACCGCCTGCCTTCCCAAACAAAAAAAACAAATCAGCTTATCAAGCCACAAAATGCTGGCCTGGCCAACACATACACTCGCACTCGCACTCGCACTCACACTCGCACAGACACATACGCACAAATTTACAACAGCCGCCCGCCCAGCCGTTTATCAGGTCCATTTTTGTTTTATAATTTATTTGATAAGCCAATGTCAAGAAAATTGAAAAGGCCACAAACAAGAGTATCGCATCGGATTGACTGGGGCTTTTAAAGCATTTATGCCATCATAAATTTTATAGGCACGACCGTTCCGGCGCTTGGTGGTGTTGGAGGCGGTGGTGCCGGCGGCTGCTTTTAGCACGTTCACATTCATTTTTGGCCAAAACAAACAGAACGCAGCGGAGTTGTTATTATATAAATAACGGTAGACTAGAGACACTGTAGCACTTTCTTTTACCTCTGCGGCATGTTGGATGGATGGATGGTTGATCCTGCTGCTTCTTTATCAATTGCAAACACTGGTGGCGCGTACCCACATTCACTCGAATTTGTCACGAGACAAGACAATGTCAAAGGCACTGCGGGGTGTGTGTTGCTCGGGGGAAACTCTGTGGCCCCTTTGGGTTATGTTCCGTTCGGTTGGTTGGAGGTAGAAGCAGAAGCAAAAGCGGTACAAACGCTTTACGCTGAGCGCTCAATGGCAGCGGAGGCCGATGGCAGCAGCAACGGCAACGGCAACGGCAACGGCAGCAACGATAGCGACAAGAGCAGCGGCAACAATGACGACCCACCGACGGCTGACGGCTAACGGCTGACGACGGACGGCGGCGTCCGAGGCCAATGCTCGTTTGTAGACTTGTAGAGTTAACGTGGTTAAAAGTTGTGGAAGCTTTCGGCAGCTTTCTTCAGCTGCTTGTCGGTTGCTTGGCGGTGTTCGCTGTTCGGCGGCTTTCGGCAAGCGGCTGCAAGAAGTGGACAGACAACAGGTTGCTTGGTTTGTTGTCATAGCGCATAACACTTTATTTTTTTTTGCATACACAGCTTTCCGTTGTTGCTGCTCTTTTAGTATAAAAAAGTAGTACAAAAATTTCTATTTCTACTAGTATTTGGCATTATTTCGTTGGATTTGTTTGCACTCCCACCGAAACACAAGAGCATACAGCCGTGGAGGGGGAGTGAAACAAGTGTGCAAATATAAACAGTCAAAACGTGTGCCCAACAGGTGTACCGGTGTGTGTGTGTGTGTGTGTAGAGGTGTATAGGTGTGTGCATGTGATGCAGCTGTGTGTGTGGATGTGTGTATGTGTGTATGGGTATCGGGTGTTCTGTGTGTCTGTGTTGGTGGTTGTGGGCGTGGTCATGGGCAAAAAGACGCAGTGCGTCTATTTACTCGCCGGTCATCATCTCCATGAATTCTGTAAATTAAACGAAATGACAGACATTAAACCGATGGCAGAGGAGGGGAGAGGCGGATAGCGCATATCGCACATAACAACCGCTATATGCATTTAAAAATAAATACTCGTATTCCATAAACACCGAGCGTGGAAAATAAAGAAGCGGAGGCGAGAAATGTGTATGGAAAATGTTGTGCCGGAGGGACGGACAGGCGGCAATCGAATTTTGTATGTCGCGCCTAAAAATAGCCAGCGATATGCTCCATGAGAGCTGTGATCAAGTTGTCATAATCGAGGCGATCTCAAGATCACCCACAGCACTAACACGAACAACCATCATCATCATCTTTTTCATCCTCAGCTGGCCCCAATGATCAGATTCGAATTTATGATTTGCCAGATTGTGTGTGGGTGGGTGAATTGGTGGGGTGTGTGCGGGTATGGGGAAACATTGGGGTGGGGCATAACCGAGACGCAAGCCACTAGAATGAATGAAAATACTGCATGGCATGGAGGCCACGCGACTCACCGTCGAAATCCACTGTACCGGAACCATCACTATCGATCTCCTCGATCATCATGTTGAGTTCCTGATCGGTCAGCTGATCGTCGAGCTCCTTCAGGATCTCCTTCAGGCAGGTGGTGGGAATGAAGCCATTGCCCTGCTTGTCGTACAGGCGGAAGGCCTCACGCAGCTCCTTCTGCATGGCCTCGGCATCCTCCTCCACAATGAATTTGGCAGCCAGCTGCACGAACTCACCGAATTCCAAGCGACCGGACTCTATGGAAGAAAAAACAAATGTATAAATAGCTGCCCAAACTGCTGGAAACTGTCGGAGCTGAGTCGAAAGTATAGATAATTATCTGCCGCGAGTTTACGATGATAATAAATCAATGACACTCACTGACTAAGTGAAATTTGATCATCAATATTCGGACAGGCCCTGCCAGGCAATGCCAAGCAATAATGAATCATATTTTCGCTCATCTTCTCTGAACTTTTGATCACTTACTGTCCTCATCGACCTCCTCGATGAGTTCCTCCAAGATCTTCTTGTCGAAGGGCTGGCCCATCAGACGCAGGATGTCGGCAACCATTTCGGTGGGAATGGAGCCAGACTTCTGGTGATCGAAGCTGTTGAATGCCTTCTGTAGCACGGCAATCTGCTCGGGGGTAAGATCCTCATCTACCTGGTCCAATAGAGGCAATCAAAAACACAATTAATATCACATTAGGGCGAAACTCTTAAATGGTGAGGCCTTACGACGCTGCTCATGTTGCTGCTGGTTTCTGGTTGCTGTTTGCTTTCTGTTTCAAGTTTGATCACAATCTCACGAGCCGATCTCCGTGGAATCTTCGTGCCTACTACGACGCTGCGCGGATGCGTTTTCCAAAATATAGCACAGAAAGAACATCGGGATTGCCCATCTGAACTTGCCACATACAGAAACCCGAGCACGAGCACGAAAACAAGATCCCCGAGCGTACGATCGGATCGGTGGTGTATATACATATGTATATACATATGTTTGTAGCGCTTTTCCACGCTGATGCCTGTATTTTATTGTTTTTTAGAAATAACTGTAAATGTGCTATCGGAAAAAGCAGAAATAAAACGCCCAAAGCAGACGCAGACCCCAGCGTGCTCGTGGACAAAGGAGAGGGCGACGGCTGACCCGACAGAGAGCCGTATAGTGGTTTTCCACGGACAGCAATCGGAGATGGAGCGGGAGTGGGAAGCGAAGCGAGAGCAGCCGGAGAAGACGCCACAGTAGCTGCATACGAGTATGTGTTCTAGCCAGCTATAATGCGATGCGTTGCGTCGTCCGTCCACCGCCATGGAATCAGATAAACAAACACAGACACGCACAGACACATCTGCAAACCGTGGAGAAAATAACACTCGGCATTCCCAGGTATTCCACGGTAGCTTGTCATCATATATTAAGTGCACTTGTTGGCAGACATGCCGGCCCAGAGTGTAGTAATTTGCGTTTGTGGGGGACTGGGAGATCCACACCTCGACTAGTCACAACATCTGCTACGTCACGTCACTCTTTGGTTTCCCCACAATCTGACGTCTGGCGTCTGGTCTGGCGTGCTCTATTTCCCACCAATATTGTTATTAAATGTATCGCATTGCAAATGTGACGAAAGTCGACAAACGCTGAGTCGCTTCATAATGAATGGAAAACGAAACAATTGTAGCGACTAAACTTAAAATAGATTTAAAAGTAGTTTCCTATGGTGGATTTATAGCTATTTAATTAATAATCGATTTAAAACTAACGTGCAGCACTCTGGCGCCCCCACAACGAGCGGTTATAACATGAACTAATCTAATTTACTTCCAGCAGAGGCCGTCGATCTACGGAGTGACGCCACCAGAGAAAAAATGTAGTTCAAGAAATCGTCGGTTGTCGGTAGGGAGCATCGCTGCAGACCAACGAAATGGAAAGAATCGCAGATTTTGGCAACGATGTCAGCCAACAATTACCAACCAACAAATGCGAGCAAATGCGATTGATCGGATTGGAGCGGAGTCTACGTTTAACCTGCAGAACATACACACACATACATACATAAGTACATAAATACCCATATTGTAAATATATGTAATACGATTTTTGTACTAAAAAAAATACGTTTGCATACTTTTGGAATGCGATAAATTTGTGAAGTATCTTTTGGGGGCGGCGGTTGTTCTCATGAGTGTGGCATACTTTTAGGCTGAAAAGAATTACAAATATAATTACAAAATAGCGCAAAACAGCCATACCCTGAGGTCCTTGGGGTGTTTGATGGACTTCAGCGATACAGGAGACTAATCCTCTCGCCAAGAGGCATGCCATGTCCTGATCCGGCAGGAAACAGCCGTGTTATAGCTTTGTAGGGATTCTAAACAAAAACAACACTCAAATGGCATTATCCTTAATGTCCTTGCACCGGAAGTCATTGCGAAGGATCCGGGAAATTGTTCCGAGCACGAGGAGGCATGGCATGTCCATATCCGAAAGGAAACAGCCGAGCTTTAGCGTTGTAGGGATTATATTTAAAAACAACGTTAAAATGGCATTATCCTTAATGTCCTTTCACCCGAAGTGATTGCAAAGGATAAAGGACATTGTGCCGATCACGAGGAGGTGTGGCACGTCCAGGTCGGCCCACAAATAAAGGAGAAAACAACAAAACAAATCTGTCCTGTTGTTGTTGTCAATTTATATTGTTGTACAACAAAAGTTGTTGTACACAGTGGCGCCCCCGATCACGACGGCCACTTCTTGAACTAAAATAGTGTAGTTCGCAAATTGACCGCTCAGAGTTGTGGAGCCACTGTGAACTTTTAAAATTGCTTCGCTCCAATGGCCGAAAACTGGAACATTTTCAGACCGAGTACCAGGCGAACAGAAATCAGCAGAAGGCAACTGGTTTCTATGTTTTTTTCACCGTGTCAAAAGCTGGCTCCTATGAAATTGCAAAGTACACAGTGTCAAGAGCTGGCTGCTTCGAAATGCATTTTTTTTTTCTTAATCGCACATTTTGTCGTTCCCATTCCCATAATAAACACAATTGATTTTTTGTTAAAATATTCATACATCTTTTATTTGATATCTTCGCCTTCTTAAGACCGATTATCTATATGAACAGTAATCTATCAACTACATACATACATACATATTTTGAATTAAAATATTTGGATTACAACTTGAAAACAATACGTGCTACGTGTAAATATTTGATCTAAAAAACATTTTAAACCATTTTGGCCAATCGTTTTCATATTACAGACAATTAAAATACAATATTCTTTACCCCAAATTTGTTCAACACTTCCCCCGCGAATTCAGTTCTACAAATATGTGTCTTATGAAAAATAGAAATACCGGATGCTTAACATGCTATTGATATCAATTTGTATATACTCGTATTTTACTCGTGTTTAAAATGATTGCAACCTTCGATATGGGGCAGCTTCTCTTGGAGACAGACATCCAATGCACAATCGTTTCTTAACAGGAAGAGGTGTATAGGTACTTATTTGTATACGTATTTACTTAGGGTATAAGTCGTTTATGTGTATAATGAATTGAATGAGCATAATGAGCAAAGGTGTATGTATAAAACGAAAGACATTTACAAAAGTCAGGTCGACACTCTGGGTTGTATAGGGCCCCCTGAATAACAATTTACAATACAAATTGAGCATACACATCTTACTGACATATTCTGAACGAATTGACGAGCAATGAAACAATACATACAAATTTGTACATACAAATATATCGAATGCAAGACGCTCATTCTACGAAGAGGCAGACAAAATACATAACTAAAATGCTATCGAATAAATTAGGCTAAAATGCAGACCCTTTAAAATATCATGGTTCGCAGCAGTTGCAACTTAAAACATATCCACGTGACTGTTGGGTGTGCGTGTGTGTGGTGCTTCCTTATTTGCGGAACTCCGGACTGGAGCTGGGCGAGGCAGTCGATACATTGTCGATGTTGGTATTATCGAAACTTTCGTGCTGCGGCTCTGGCTCTGTGGGTGGCTCTGGCTTCGTCAGCAGCACCGTCATGTTCTTCAGGTTGTTGGGTTTCTCCTCATCGTGATTGATGTTGAGCATGGTGTCGTTCATGCGATGATAGTGGGGCTTCTGCGAAGTGCTTGGCCGTGAGTAGTCTAGATGATCGTATTCCCCTATGAAAAGTTGTAAAGAAGAAATCGTTTTAGTTATCAAACTCTGGAAACTAAGTTTCTAACTAAGTTCACATTTGACAATGGACAAGACTGAATAAAAATGGGCCAGACAAAGCACTCAAAATACACAGCATCGCCCGCTTACCCTCTGGAAACAAAATCTTGCTATAAATTTTCACTGATTTTGGCCAAAATGTATGCAAATGTGGAATACATGATTAGTTGCAAAAGCGTCGAGAAAAGTTTGGAGAGAATTATCTGACAGCTTACCGGGATCTTTGTAGCCCTCTTTGTGCTTGATCTCATCGTAGACATGCTCCTCCTTCAGTGAATCATTGTACACGTTCGGATTCGTTAGGTCCGCATTTAGGTTCTTGTTCAGCAGATCGTGGTTATAATTGATCGAGTAGCTTCCCACTGAGGATGGACACATGAAATCGTTAGCCAACAACCAAAGACATATGTAGATCTATCCGATCTTACCTCTGCCACTGGCATTGGAGTCGTCACCGCTGTATTCTGTGCTCAACGTGCTCCTCTGGTCCAAGTTGTTCATCTTTCGCGCATTGTTCTGCAGTAGGCGCGTCTCTGCCTGCATGCCGTAGACGGGATTATCAAAGTTGTGATTGCTGGGCGGCCAGGTGGTTGCCGTGTCGTGTGTGTAATGCACGTGAGCGATCTCCGTTTTCAGATTGGAGACCCTCCTTCGGTAGTAGAAGAAGACTGCGAATGTAATGAAGGCGAAGAGCGTGAGTAGTACCAGGGTTAGGGCAACGCTCGCTCGTCCCGCTGCTGAAACACATGAAAGATAGAGTGGATTAATAAGAGGAATGTCATATGGAGGATGACTCACATTTATCGTTGGCCTCGGCTATGCGCTGGGATGCAATCAGCTCCTCACAGTTCTCCCCGGTGTAGCCGCTGCGGCAGACGCAACCGTTTGCCGCATGGCACTGGAAATTGGCCGATGGACACGCACAGGCGTTCATGCAGTGCTCGCCGTAGAAGCCCTCTGGACACACCTCATCGCAGCGGGTGCCGGTCCAGCCGGTCTCGCAGATGCACATGCCATCGTTCTTCCGACAGACCTTGTGGTGGAGGCAGCGGCAGCGCTGGGCACATCCCTGGCCGTACGTGTCTGTGGGACAGGACTCGTTGCAGTTGGCCCCCGTCCAGCCGGGCAGGCACTGGCACTGTCCACTCACATGGTTGCACTCGCCACCGTGCTCGCAGTTGCACTTGAGCTTGCAGCCGGGACCATAGAGTCCAGGGGGGCACGGATGCTCGCAGGTGAGGCCCAGATATCCAGTGCGGCAGAGTATCTCTCCGGTGATGTGGTCACAGCTCTTGTTACCTACAAAGCAATGGGAGTATTAGCTTTTGGATGATTCATTTACTAACACAACTTACCGTGTAAAATCTCTGGGCAACGCTCCTTGCACTCCATGCCGTAGAATCCAGTCGGGCAGGGTTCGCTGCAGTCGGTGCCGGTCCAGCCGGGTGAGCAGATGCAGTTGCCATTGTCCGGATCGCACGATGAATTGTTGAGGCATCTGCAAACTTTATTACAATTTTCACCATAGTAACCGGTCCGACAGTTGGTCTCGCAATGAACGCCTTGGGTTTTGGCCATCAGACAACAAGGAAAACGGGACGACAAAATATAAACCAGAAACAGAAACACACGAGTGCAAAACCAGAAAAAGCTAATTAAAATTTTGTAAAAACCAAACGACATGCATGCAAAAATTATAGACGATAGATGGGGAGATGGATAATGAGATGCGATGGATGAGTGCAATTTGTTAGTTGGCTATGATCTATCTGTTAGAAGGGGGCAATTCTCCTGCAGGGATTCGATTGGGAACTGTTCTCTTTTGATTCATGAACGAATGGAAGCAAATGATCTGACGTGAGAGGCGGGCGTGGAAGGGTGAACGGGATTCCGAATATTGTACCTCCCCAATCCTGCTTGCAGACGCAACGCCCATTGGTGGCATCGCAGGCCAGACTGTTGTGCAGATCGCACTGGCACTTCTGACTGCACTCGTGTCCGAATTTGCCCGCATCGCACTTCCGCTCGCATCGTTCGCCCATCCATCCGGCCGCACAGGTGCAGCTACCGTTCTGCGGATTGCACGCGGCATTGTTGTGGCAGTCGCACACGCTGCGACAGTCCTGCCCAAAGTGATTCAGATCGCAAGGCCGGTCGCACTTGATGTTCTTCCAGCCGGCAGTGCAGAGGCACTGGCCCGTCTCCGGCACGCACTTGGCTCCGTTCTGGCAGTCGCAGCGCAGGGCGCAGTCCTGTCCAAAGGTCCCTGGTGCGCAGCTCTCCTCGCACGTGGGTCCGTGGAAGCCGGCTGCGCACAGACATGTTCCATTCACTGGGGAGCACTTTGCGCCGTTCTTGCAGTTGCACGTCTGCTCGCAGTTGAGGCCGTAGCGCAGGAAGGTGCAGGGACGCATGCACTGGGCGCTACTCCAGCCAATGCTGCACTGACATCTTCCCGTCTCTGGGTGACACAGCTCCGTGTGCTCCATGTCGCACTCGCAGGTTTGGTTGCAGTCCGGCCCGAACTTGTCCGTCGGGCAGATACGCTCCTCGCACCGATCACCGCGCCAGCCCGCGTTGCAAATGCAGACACCGGTGGCCCGGTCACAGGTGGCGTCGTTCTCGCAGCTACAGTTCTGGGTGCAATTCAGGCCAAATGTGTTCAAGGGGCACTCGTCGAAGCAGCGCTCCCCTTGGTAGCCAGGTGGACACTCGCACTGTCCGCTGATGTGGTGGCATGGGGCTCCCTTGTAGCACTCGCAGGAGAGCTCGCAGCCGGGGCCGTAGCTGCCCACGGGACACTTGTTGGCGCACACGTCACCCGTCCATCCCGGATTACAAATGCAGGCACCGCTCTCCGGCTCGCACTTGCCGTCGTTCTGGCAGGGACAATCTTGCTGGCACTGTGCTCCGTGCTTTCCGTCTGGACAGCGCATATCGCATCTGGTTGGGAGGGAGATTAGTATGGGGAATCTCATCTCGCTGGCCACAATCTGGTGGACACTTACAGGGGACCCGTGAAACCGGGCGCACAGGAGCACTCGCCAGAGACGTGATGACACTTGCCACCATTCTCGCAGCGGCACTCCTCGATGCAGTTGGCGCCAAAGCGTCCCTCCGGACAGACATCGGAACACCTGGCGCCCGTATAGCCCTTGGCGCACTCGCACTCCCCGCTGAAGGGCTCGCAGAGGGCATTGTTCAGGCAATCGCACTGCATCGAGCAGTTCCGTCCGTACCAGCCAGAGGGACAATCTAACGTGCAAAAAGTTAGAGACAATCTGGATTAGCAGCGGCTCTCTCTCGCTTTGTACAGTACTTGGGGACACGTTAGACTGGGTGCTTGGACAGTTAGTGGCTGCTTTATCTTGTTCTTGATCTTTGCTTTGCTGGCGACTAAGCCACGCCACGACCAGGAGTACTGCTCCAAGAACGTGCCGTGTGTGAATAAACACTGATTCTGCGGAGGGAACTGCGTTTTTGTTTGGGTGTGAATTAGAATTGGTTGGGTGTGTGTGTGGTGTGTGTGCTCTTGGTTAGACTAAGATTTCGACTCAAAATCAAATATTAAATGCAAATAAAGCTATACAACAAGCACATACAATAAAAACATAGATATGTACATAGACTACGGTTATAAAGAAGTGGTGCATATCAACGGCATGCCGATGATGGCATGCCCTTGCAGAGGATTTACACAGCTAATAATTCCACTGATATTCCTACATTTTAACATTTTTTATCATTACACTTTAATAGTCCCACATGGAAGCCTAAACGATAAACTTTTTTTGTATTGTTTGGATCTGCTCCTAACGACTTTAGATTTTGATCAAATTTAACTAACAAATAATTAACACTCCCTAAATGAATGTTCAGCTTTGTTGCCTTCGACTCTTGAAGTAGTAATAGCGATTGCCGATGCCCGGATGTTCAATGTGCTCCCGGAACTGCTCCAAGTCGAAGCTATTTGGATCAAAGTAAAAGGGACCTTGGTCCGACACTCTGCTATGGCTGGACACGGAAGCCTCCACCTCTTGGGGGACAGATGCTTTCGTTTTGATGCCCAACTCTGCCCAAATGTCGTACTCTTGGAGCTCCTCCTTTTCCTCCGCCAGGGACTTGACACTTAGCGTGCTGGGCGTGCTTATCAGAGAGGGACGCGCCTTGAGGCACTCCGACTGGCGTAGCCTTTCATCCTCGAGCTTCTGCAGCAGCGGGTGCTTGATGCTCTTGAAGTGCTCCCGTATGTCCTGCTCCGTTTTGGTCTCATCCCCTATGTACGAATGATCTCCCTGGAAGCTATTGCGTCTCACTATGATGGCTGCCTCGAACTCCTCGTCGCTGTCCAGATCACAGCCGCGGCAGTCAAAGTGCGTGACCTTCTGGTTGTGCTCCAGGGCGCAGATAAGTCTCCGTCCCACAGCGCCGTTCAGCGGAATGGCTGCTATGTCCAGTCGCCGCAGTGGCGGATGGTTGCGCAGCAAGTAGCCCAGACTCTCGGCCACCGCCTCCTTGCGGGCCGTAATGGCCGTCACATTGAGCTCCGCCACATGCTCGGTGCCCGTGATGTAGTGGACGAGCGTGGACAGCGCCTTGTCACTTATTCGATTGTGGGCCAGTCCGAGATACTGCAGGTGCGTCGTCCCTCCAGCCTGGTGCTGCTGCAGCAGAGCGGCCCCAATGGCCGAGGCCGCCTGCAGGTCCAAATGATTATACTCCAGCTCCAGGGCCTTCAGCATGTTCTCCCGCTGCAGTAGGGTGCCCAAGGTGGCACCACTTTCATCGGATATCTCGTCGTAGCCAAAGTCAATAACTTCCAAAGCTTTCAGGTCCTTGAGGCCACCGCACAGGGTGTGCAGCTTGAATCGATCCATGCGGCTGTTGCGTAGGCGAAAGATCTGCAGCTTATCGAGTGCCTGTAGACCCCTGGCCAGCCGCATCATATCCTCCAGGGAGAAGCGCAGGTGCCGCTTGTGGTAGTCGCGGCCCATGTGTGGTCCAAGGAACTCTAGGATCAACGACACGAGATTATCGAAGAAGCGCACAAAGCTCAGATCGATGTGGTGGCAGTGCTCCGCGGGGTAGTCGTAGCGTTTGATGCGCTTCAGCAGCTTCTCCTTTTGGCGCTTGTCCACGATCTTCTCCTCGACGTCCTCCTTCTCGCCCTCCACCTTCATGTTGAAGACTCCCACGGTCGTCTTACGGCTCTTACGGCGCTTCTTTGTCGGCTCCTCAACGGGTTTCTTGCGCATAAGGGAACGACGGCGCATCCGCTGCTCGTGCTGCTCCCTTCTGGCCGCCTGCATGTCCCGCAGCTGCTGGCGCACTTCATTGCGGACAGCACGCCCCATGCGTCGATCCTGCTGAATGGACCCTGCCTCAGCGTGTCCTTCCGCAGCCTTCTCTGGCTCCTCGTCGTATGGCATTTCATTAAACATGATTCTTGGCTGCTTGAGCTTCGACGCGGACTGCTGCAGCTCCTCTTTCTCCACTGCAGACTGCTCATCGGAGCACTCCTCCTCCTGCTCATCGGACAACAGTGATGAGGTGTTCCGCTCATCGCTGGAAATGAACAGCTCCTCGGTTTCCTCCGACGTCACTTCCGGCTCTGAGCCGCTGCTCTCCATCTTTTGCTGGAAGCTCTCATCAGTGTGGGACTGCAGATGGCGGATGTCCATGGTACGGACATGTTCCCGAACGAGTGCCGCCAGCGCGGCCATCTCATGCTCCGGCCAAAAGGCCGCCGGACATGCCTCCACCAGTTCCACGTACTTGATACTGATCCCCTTGCCCCGCCAGTCGTACTCCAAGAGCTTCTTCAGCACCAGCGACTTGTCCGAGCTCTTGGCCAGCACCACGCGCCGCCAATAACGCAAATCCTCCACGAAGTAGCACTCCTGCAGCGGCAGATCCACGTCAATGGAGTCGTAGTGGATGCGCAGCTTCAGCGGATCCTCCCGCACGGGTACTGCAATGTGCACAGTGCCCTGGCTCTTGGCCAGCGCCCGCACGCACAAATCCGCCAATGTGCCCAGTCGCTCGTGTTCGATGAAGGCCTCTGGGTAGAGCTCACGATTCTGCTCACTGACCAGCCGCCGTGTGGCCATCGATGGGCGGTAGAGCTCATACACGTCCAGCAGCTCTGGTTCGTTGGGTATCCCGAATGTGGGAATGCTGATGGGCGGCATGCCCTCCCGTTCCTCATCCTCCTGTGTATACATATTGTGTGGATTGTCCCTTTCCCTTCTTGGTGTTTGCTATGCTCCTGTTTTTCACTACTTTTCCTTATGTTTTATCCCCCTGTCCTGGCATTTACAGTATTCGGAATGTATTTATAACTCATGGCTAGCTCTGAATCTGCTCTGTCAGAGCACTCTGCAAGGGCTTTCGTTTGAGGGATTAAGCAAAAGGTTACACCCCCAGAGGCCCCACCCCAAGGCGTTTCATTGTACAGATTTCAACACGCAAAAAACAAAAATAAAATAGGGTTAGGAGGGGGGCTAGGGGTTTAGAAAGAGTAGTCAAATGGTTCAACGAACTTATATCACAGGCAGGGCCGCCATAGCCATGATCGCACTTGCACTTCTCGGGGGCAATGCATCTGCCGTGCTCGCAATGGTCCGTACAGTGGGGCACGCACTCCCCGCCGCTGGACACGTAGCCATCTGAAATATAGCTCAAAAATTAGCAGAAGATTCGCAAAGAGAAGGAGCTCCTCCCACTCACCGCAGCAGTCACGCACAATGCGGTTCTTTATGATCGTTTTGGTCTTGTTTACGATACGATTCTTGATGCGATACGTGGAGCAGCGTGGTGGTATGGTGAGGCACCAATTGGAGCCACGCTCCTGGTACGACTGCATTTCCGTGTAGACCACTTCAACGGGGTAGCTATGGGAATGTTAATGGAAATTATAAGTTTAAGATTAAACTTCCGAGTGGACTACTTACCTCTCACGGCGCTTGCATATATTGGGGCCATCCAATTCTGTGAGCTCCGAGTGGACCAGCAGTGCCATACAGGCCAACAGCCATCCAAATAGTATTAACCGAAACATGATGGAAAGTTTTCCTTCGCCACTACTGAAACTGCAAAAGAAAAAACTGTTACAAAGGTTTTCGTTTGCCCTTTTTTTGTGCATCAAAGTGTGCTCTGAATTATCCTTTTGAAACATTTAAAACTGTGACTGAGAATCAGTTAATATCAACACAGAGGCAGCAGCAACAGATATTGAAAGCAGCTCGAATAAAAAGTAAAACAAAAATCCGATTTTTTTGGGAAAATAATTGACAAAGATAAGTATTTCCACACAGAGTCTAAAAACAGAAGAAGAAAGAAATTAGCAACGATGAACAATCCACGTTCCACTTTCACCCGTACACAGAGGACCTTTGGATTCCTGACATCCTTCAACGCGAATGACCATCCGCAGCAGCAGCAGCAGGGCGAAGGTCCCGGTACCACCGACAAGGATGGACTCAATTCGATGCCATTTCTTAATAATATTCACACCATTCCCCTGCTCTCCCGCACAATGGGTCGCAATGTGTCCTTGTCCCCCATTCAGAGGGGAGATTTAGATGGGTAAGTGGCAAGATCACAGACTTCCCATCTGCACCCCACACACATAACTGAGACTCTTTTGACTTCCTGCAGATTCAATGCTGTGCCACAGATGGCTAGGCTGGGAAGCCAGCAGCCTATGGGCAGCTCCCACCGGACAGAAGCACCTTATACGAGCACTCCCAGATCCACGCGCATCAATTCCTACGAGGGCGATTTCTTGAAGATGCCCAAAGAGGTGAAGGAACAGGATCCCTGCCTCTGTCAGAGCCCGAGCCAGCAGCGGTTCCCTTTGGCAGACCGCATTGAAACAGACTCGGAAACGGAGGAGCTCAGCATCCGCCCACCACCCACAGTCAGCCGTATGAAGTCTCGCCTCGATCTTGTGCTGTCGAAATTCAAGCCGGAGCATCGCGAGCGTTTGGTGGCAACATACCATCGCGCCTCGGAGACCGCTGCGGTCAAGGGCATGTTGCTGGTGCTGCAGCTGCTGTGCCACTCAACACTCGGTCTGACCACGCGGACGGTGGGCCTCACCGAAAACGTCGGATCGGTGTGCCTGCGATTGTGGAACAACAAGTTTAGGCTGCGCAGCACCCAGCGCCATTTGCTGTGGTGCATGGCTAATGCCCGTGGGCCCGAGACTCTTGTCTTTCTCACAGTGGCCCTGGCCACGCCTTGGCTGTTTTGCCTCAGCCTCCTCGGATTCGCACTGTCCATGGTGATACTCCTGAAGAAAAGCGTGCAGGAGTTGGTGTTTCAGATACGTCTGCGCATGCTGCTCTAGAGCAGGAGCAGAGGCAGAGCAGAGGGAATTATATTTAAACACTGAAACAAACAAATAACACAAAGACAGACACACGCTGACACTCGCCTACCCCTCTGGGGGTACAATTTTTGTGCAATTCCATTTGGGCATCTATTTTCGTTGATGCCAAATCTCGCAGCAGCACGGAATCTTTGGCCTGAACAAGAATAAATGCCGGAATCTTCGAAATTTACAGTCCACAGAGAGAGAGAGAGAGAGATAGAGAGATAGAGAGAGAGAGAGAGAGATAGAGAGATAGAGAGAGAGAGAGAGAGAGAGAGCACACCACACATTCCAAATCGATCAGATAAATATGGCCTATATGCATAATATATAAATGTTTTCCTTTCAATCCATTCCACTTGGGTGGGTGGACAGCAGCCACTTGCTCATCCCTCGGCCTGCGTGATTGCATTTATTATTATTATTACTTTTGTTTGTATATTTATTTTGCAATTTATTCAATGATAAATGGAGGAGAGGCAGCATTCAGCAGCAGCAGCAGCAAAAACATTTCCGCTGCAGCAGCGATTGTGGCAGCTGTGGGGCCTTTGTTGCCCCCAATTGCAGGCCACCGCATACGCACTTCGGAGGGATGGGGGGGATCTACTCCAGAAACCAGCAGCAACAGCAACAGCAGCAAATGAATCATTAAATATTCACTCTGTTTATGTTGATTCTGTGATCATTCAGTAAGTGGCAACTGGCAAGTGGAATCCTTATCCACAGACACAAAACAAAACAGAACAGAAGCCTCATCATCCATGATCCATGATCCAGAGAAGAGTTCACATTCAGGGGCAATCCGTTGGTTGGTAGATGCATCCGATTACAATTGAGCAATCCGAGCAATCCAATTTTTAAACAGGGTCAAGTCTACCTCTGTAAAATAGGGTGCCAAGGGGCCACTTCTTGGGATTCAATTACCGAATATATTGCATAAGTTTCGATCCGGATACACATTCGAGTAAATGTGTACAGAGAGAGAGTCAGCCCTTTTCCCCTATTCGTGATTACAGTCTGCTGTGACGTGAAGCATGCCCCAATAATGTCGTTTTCCATTTGCGGAAAATGCCTGCAATTTGAGCTCTGCCTCCCATTCCATTGTGCTCCCATATCTCCATTTTATAATGTAATTTCTAACGCTAATTGTTGTCTTGTGGCAGACCAAGACGTCACAGCAACAGTGAAGGGGGGAAGTGTGGGAAATCAGTGCAAATCTGAATCATTTAATCGTCAGTTCGGCCACATCTGTAGCACTCCCCGCAAGTCCGCTCTACTGGCCATTCCCATACACATACACTCAGCAAATAACACAGAAAAAAGAAACACTCGAGGAATTTAATATAATGTAATTTTAATTTGTATCCATTCTCGGCAGCGAATTCTTAGGATTTTAATGTATTATCAATTAATATCACTTTCTCAGTGCTTTTTTTCGCTGTGTGTAGTTGAAACATCAACAAATATCAGTTCGTTTCGTTCACTGCCAAGGCTGTCATTAGCCCAGAAATCGCGTGTGCTGTTGCCACTGCCAAGTGGCGCCACAAAGGGACTACCTGTGGCGGGGTAGCGGTAGCACGAGCACGGGTCACAATGTTATAAAAAATTCAATTAGAGCAAAAGAACAACGGAATTTGGATGGACAAAGTAGCGGCTGCTTGTGGCTCTAAATTAATAATACAAATCGCCAATTAATTTATATTTTATAATTTGTGTTATTCACACACTTTACTTTACTTTTAACAAAAGCTCATTATCTTACACAGGCGGTAATGCGTGACTGGGCTCTTCCTTCCACCCGGACAACAGCTACGTCAGAGATTTGAAATGATATCTGAAAGGTGATAAGAACTATCAATCCTCATAGTATGTGTCTTGATGACTAATTCAATGTTACCCCCTCACACAAACGAGTGCAAACAAATAAATGGACAAATCGTTGGGCGGGAGGAGATGGGAGGATGCGTAATCCGGTCATGGACTCGAGAGTGTCATAGAATATATAATGATAATAATATAGCTGCTCTCTGAGTAGTGCTGACTGTAATTGGATTCAACGGATCGGAAAACAGAGGGAGAATTATGAGAATTACATATAAGAATTTACAGATTTATCTGCTCGGGTGCTTAATACTTTTATCTCTTAGGAGATAGGAATAGGAATCCCTAAGATAATTTTACATTCCAGCTCGAACATGATTCAATATATTCATACACTTTTCCTTACACTTTCCCCTTTATTGGAGAGAAAATAAATTTATAAGAGAAAAGTTAATTCTTTATAAGGAAAAAACAAGTTTGCTTTTGCCATTTATGTAGATACTTATTTGTTTAAACAATCTGTTGATATTTTGAGGCAAATGGAAATGTCTTGTATGACTCACGCGAATCTCAACGGCTAGACGCTTAGCGGAAAACTATCTGTATTTATGTTTATCTGTATATGAGACACATTTAGATGTACATATAGAGAGATACACAGAGGTGTGTGAGACTTTTTTCAATGGAAAAACGTGCATGTTAATATCTGCTACATTGACTATTCCATTCATTCATCGATTCATTATGGACAGCATCTGGTTTCCATGAATCATTACGCACTCCAACTGATATCTCGCTTATGTTTATTCATTTATTCAGTTATTTTCTTCGAACAAAGTTCGATTACTAAAGGAAATGCTACATCTTTATATTAGCTGTTGCTTGTGAGACTCTTTGGCTGCCTGCAGGAGTGGTTTTCCGAATCTTGAGGGTTTCTTTTTGTTTGCACAAATACTAGTATGTGTATTTGCTTTTACAAAATAATGAATCACTACGAATGATTGCTGATACGGTACTTAATAAGCGAGGGATGGTAAATTGATAAGTAACACCACAGTCCATTAAAAGCTTGCCACTCTGTCTGTTCCTTGTCCCACTTCGTAGGAAAAGCATTTGAGCACTAATAGAAGGAAATGTGTAATTGAGAGATCAATAATAAATTCTTAGACAACATCAAAAGTTTGTATAATTAACGAAGACACAACCTTTGCCAAGTATTGTCTTTGGCAGAGTTCATTTACTCCTTTTACATATGAATTAAATAAATATATCTCAGACATATTGTGTTTACATGCTCATAATCTTGTCGTGTGTGGGTTGTGTTTCTGGCTGGAGACGGGATATCCAAGTCAGGCATATACACTACTCTGTACACTCCCTCAACATTGCGCAGTTGATTAAAACTCAAACAAAGAAGGTTGTACTTTATTCCATATAAATATGTAGTACATATGGACGTACTATGTGCACATTTACACATGTGTTCAGTAAATAAGACACACAGATTATTCCAGCTTCAAGCTTTACTTAGGAAATCAAAGTCTTAGAAAAACACAACCCAATCTTAATCTCAAGTGTGAATCCGCCACAGGCAACGCAAATGTTTCATATCCACACTTGTTGGTAATTTAATGCCAAGGCAAAACCCTGATAAAACACATTTGGAAAAACACACAAACGAATGCAAAATTTTTAATAATAATAAACAAAAATTGTTTTGGCCGCAGAACGTGAGCCAAAGGCTGTGCTGCTGCTACTCGTATAAAACTAAAGGAATTTGATTTCAGAGGTTTCCACAACATGAACTTTGTCTAGCAATATATTCCGAAGTTAAATTACAAATAAATCCCACTTAATGGAAGCATTTTGGGAGCCAGCCGAACTTGACAATTATTCAAAGTGTGTATAGCGATGACATCAAAACTTCCATTATAGATCCAAAGTACAATATGAAAACAGATGTACAGCCACGTCAGCAGCAGCGACAGCCAACAATAATTTCTAGACGCTTTGTGCCAGCTTTCCAAATTCATTTCGCATACAGACAACAAACACCTCTTTACCCATAAATGTAGCCCCATAGTATTGGCCAATTAGCACGGGGTTCTCACATTTCCAGCCCCAAAGTTTCCTAGATTTATTTGCAACAGCTTTTCAGCTGTAACCAGCGAACACCCCACAGAGACACTAGAAATAGGTGGAACCCACGCCACGCGAAGGCATACCATGACCGGAGATATGTATAGTACATGTGCCACCACCAGACAGCCATCAAGAAGTGCATTTTGCATAATCAGTGCACTGCAACTGCAACCTGCAACAATACGGCGAAAGCTCAGCCATGTTGGATAATCTATCAGGAAAAAGAAAACTGACAATGGAGGCTCCATCCTATGAGTCCTTCATTAACTTTTAGAGCGTCACGTAATGGATAATGTAGGAGACTCCTGCCTCATCTTGCAATACTGCAGACGCACCCTTCCGCTGTCATCAGTGTTGCAGAGCATTATCGAAGAAAGAGTACGTTGTGTACACTCGGCACCCCTGCAAAACCCTCCCTTGAAGGTATATTCTGATGCATACCAGACCGACGACACACCACGAGTATGGGGAGTGCTCTGTTTAGTGTAATTTCAGCACATTTCTTACTTTTTTACGCAAGCAGTGGGTATTTGGGTTTGGATAAGCTATTTGTTACACAGAGACGGCCATGAATATTAATTGAATATTTGCTCTGTTGAATCCACAGATTTATAGCTTCTTAATTGATTACTGGATTTAAGATGAAAAGAGTATCTACACTGCGGCATGCTCATGTTATCTTTCACCTCTTTGTAACTGCTTGTGTTGATTTTCTGCCGTGCATTGCACTTTTAAGCTCAAGTCCTAAACGGGCGTCATTCACACATGCACCATGCAAATGCTCATGATCATTAACATAATGATATTGATAATGAACGAATGAATGCTGATTGAAGCCTCATTGTCAATGTCGAAAATTATGAGGATTGGTTAAAAAAAAAAACAAGGTGGGGAAATGAAAAAGTATTGCGTTTCAGCAAAGGATTCCAGCCTTCAAATGGAACACTGGGGGTCGAAAGGAGGCTAAGGAACGGTATGACAATCAGCAGTCATTAATTTATAGTATGTAGCTATAATCTTTAAACATAAGGACTCTGTATATATATAATATATATTTAACAACAAGCCATTAGATTAAATACCGGCCAGCGGATAGCGTAGACACCCTGTGCACCGCCACCCCCCAGAGAGAGAGAGTGAGAGAGGGCTGAAGAGTATGTATGATCTGTATGTGCGTACTCAAACCATTGAATAAATATTTCATTCTAGACCGCAACTGTGTGCGTTAGTTGGGCTGCAGACACAGACACACACATGCACATAGTACATTCATATATCATACAGATATGCTGGCAGCGTTCCCATTGAATGTACTTGAAGGCAGATGCAGCCCCGCTGGAAGCTTCCGCAGATTCTGGAACGAAACGCAGAGGATGCGGGCTGTAGGCGGCTGGGGAATAATACTGTGCTGGATAGAGAGAGACAGCGAATTCATAATATTGCCAATTGAATGCAAGATAAAGAAAACGAAAGAGAGTGGAGTGAAGTGGGCGAAATCAAAGGCAGAAGAAAGAAAGGCCAAAAACAACAAGGCGCAGAAGAAAGAGAAAACCAGAACAGGTTTAACTGTTCTTGGAGTGCTCGAAAGCGCTAATTGACACACACACAGAGGCACACACACAATCAAGACGGTAAAAACACACTCTAAAGCCAACTGGAACTTTCGTAAACCCTATAAATGGCGAAGAATGTGTCACATTTCAAGAGCTTCACTTATTTGTATAACCAAATGGCATTAAAATTAACTGGTTTTACTTACATTAACCACAGTTTAGTGGCCTGGGGCCTGGCGTGCCTTTGTTCCTCCACTCAAAACAACTGCACTGCAGGCAAGGAATGCACTCAATTCACACTCAATTACTTTACACGTTTTGCTTTCGTGGTTTCCAGCGACCTGGCTGATTTATTTCGGATGGCACTGGCACCTTTCGTTCGCCGAATGAATATATTTTTAAATGCTTACAACATCTCGCCAATCTGTGCGAATTGTTTTCTTTCATCCACTACTAACACAGATTCGCACTCAAACTGAAACTAGTTTTGATCATTTCTTTTGGCACGAAACTTTCCGCTACACCACAAATGCTGCATTTATGTACACATTATGTACATACTTTATTTATGTGATCGTCGTGTACCCTTCACGAATTTGTTTAAAAATAAGTATTTCTACTTATAAACCCAGCCCCAAAGAACAACAACAAAACGCACGACACGACGCGACGCAGTTCCGAAATGCACTTCAATTTAGTCGCTGAAATCAAGCTTATTCGCAGCCCAGCGGCAACTTTTATTTATTTTATTACCGCACGCATACGCATACAATTGTTCATCAGCGATTTGAATTAATTTAACAATTTAAAAAATTGGATTCGAGAAGAGTGAGTTGCGAACAGTGTGACCGCGGATTTAATAATGAAATATACCGCATGATCCTTAAAGATATACCGAAATGTACGGACTCATTTTTAAAATATACTGTAAATACACCGTTTTCTTAAATCACATTCTTTGATTGTTATGTTCAAATTGATATTACAAGCTTGCAAAGACTTTTAACACTGAAACAATAAATTAATCCGATGGAAGAATCAATTTGGCTTATTATACATACTCCTTTTTGTTGGATTGTATATCTTTTGACCTTATATTTTACAAATTTGTATTTGACTTTTTCATTCAAGGGAGGCAAGGGAGCTTTGTGTTCAGTATTTAAGTGTATGTAAAATGTAGAGATAACCGATCTCATTGAAAATTATTTAAAAATAGCGTGCGGAACAAAGGATAAAAATAAATGATATTGTTTTCCTGAAAATTGCAGAAAGGAAACACAAGTAAATATTATAATAAGCTTGGAGTCGTTTGGGAGGCATTTCGCCCTTTTTACGTGCTTGCCATACCTTCATGTCACATACCTTGCTCAGAAATCCCACAGAAAAACACCAAAAATAATATACGTAAATCTTAAATCATTTTCCTCGACTTTGATCTTCTGTTTAATATTACCAGCTGGTTAGGCATCTCTGCTTTAAAAGTGTAATTTTACTTAAAATATCATTCAAGTCTCCACAACATGGGCTAGTTTTCATGACTTTCTTTTGATGCATTGCTGGCAAAATAAGGTTAAAAACTTAAACGACAATATAAATATACCGAGGCCTGCTCATAAATGCAACACGATATCGAGCATTTTCACTCAATTACTCGCGATAGCACTATCGATGGGCAAAGTATCGTGCAGAAGGCGCGATTTTTAAACTTGTTATTGCCTATGATTATCTTATTATTGCAGAATTCCGCTGCGAGTTACATTTACACCGTCATGGAGGCAATCAAACTGTGGCACAAGGGACACGCCCGAAGTCGCGAGATCTCCATGGGCGAGGCACAGTGGTGGCAAGTGGTGCATATCCAAATGTTGTTTGTCGGCTGCAGAATGGGCTTTCCCGAGGAGATGCAGGCCGGGAACCGGGCACCACACTCCACGCAGGCGGGTGAGCTGTCGGGCACGGGTACGCCGCAGGAATAGCAGGGGACCGTGTCCAAATCGGCGTCCTCTGGCTCGTACTTGGAGAATATGCTCCGCGCCAGCTGCTCGTACTCCTGCAGAGTCTTCTCGGGCAGATGGCTGAGCGTCTC
Organism: Drosophila guanche; assembly: GCF_900245975.1. Taxonomy (NCBI): domain Eukaryota; kingdom Metazoa; phylum Arthropoda; class Insecta; order Diptera; family Drosophilidae; genus Drosophila; species Drosophila guanche. The sequence continues at coordinate 4,020,577 of NW_022995751.1, read as the reverse complement.
CAGCTTCAAGAATGCTTTGGAGCAGGTGCCGAACGCCCTGTCCGCACAACTGGCGAGTGCCACCAGGCAGTAGATGTCCTCCAGGGGCAGCACATCCTCGTACTCCCGTAGACGGATGGCTGTGCTGAGGGCACTGTGGATGATCCCAAAGCGCAGCTGCCTCTGGGCCAGCAGCATAAAGTGATATGCCTCGGCACAGTGCCACATGCGCTCAATGCAGGCGGCATCCTCCAGGCTGATCGAGTCCAGTAGTGTGTTCCGTCCGCTGGCATAATCGATTTCAGGCGTGGCCACAGCCTTGAGGTGCTGCTCGGCGAGCAGGGCGGCCAGAATGTAGATCTTCTTGATGCGCAGCATCGGGGCGCGCTTCTCCAGCTCGCGTTCTGCCAGCTGGGCGAGTAGCCGAGCAGCGTCCAGGTGGCGCCCAGCATTGCGCTGCATCTCAATGGCCTCTGTGAGGCGTCCCTCGTTCAGCAGCTGCGCCGCGTGCTTGGCAATCAGCGTATTCACCTGCGGCATCTGATACTTCTGGGCCAGTTCCACAGCCTCGCCCCACTGGCGGAGATTCACGCACGTGTTGACGGCAGCCGTTTGATCGCCGAAGCGCAGATGCGCCTGCACCGCCTCCGCGCACATGCCCACAGAGGCCAGCATATCCGCCAGCTTGGGCAGCAGCGGGCTCTTCTCCGGCAGCTTCTCCACGCACTGTTCCAGCTCATCGAACTGCTCCAGATGGTACAGAGCATCCATGAAGCCCTCAATGTAGTGGGACTTGTCGTAGTACTCCTTGGCGCTCTCCCATGACCTCAAGTTCGCAAAGTGATGCCCAATTTCGCGCCAGGCCGTCTCCATTTGCTGGTCGGAGACGCCCGAGCCGCCCATGCGGTAGAGTTGCACTACGCGGAACCAGTCACACAGCGTCATGCGCAGCTCAATCGCCAAATCCCTGCGATCAGCGTCCAAGTAGAGCTTCTCGGCCTCCTCGAACTCTCCGTAGAAGGCAGCCACCTCGGCTCGCTGCAGCTCCTGGGTGTTGATGGTGCGCAGCCGCTTGATCAGCTTGATGCCCGGATAATTGGCGCACCTCACAAACGCATTCTCGGCCGTGTCCAGCTCGAGTTTCTTAAGCGCCGACTCGGCCAGCAGGCGCCACAGGCGTGGATGAGGATTATCCTCGATAAACTGCTTGGCATCCTCGAGTCCGACATGCTCCAGGAGGTCATCGGTGTCTCGCAGCGACTTGACGCGCAGCTGAATGATGTGCGAGGAGTTCTGCAGCTCGCCGATGCTTATGATGTCGTCCAGCAGGACGCTGGTGATCTCCAGATCCTCGAACGTGCAAATGTAGCCAGAGCAGGAGATGGGCTCCTCGGGATCGTTGCCCCGAAAGATGTACATGCGGGTCTTCTCCATCAGCGCCAGCAGCAGCGGATTATCCTTGGCCCAGCTCACGGCCCACACGTCCTTGCGCTCCACGCGACTAAAGTTCAGCTGCGTCTCCCGATTGTCGTCCAAATCCAGCAACGTCATGACTCCCATGTGGTCTATGATGGCCGCACGACTGAAAGGAAGTGTGTGAATTGAGGCAGCTCAGGGGAACATCTCAGAGCTTACGTGGAATTGCAATTGATGGCCATCTTGTACACCTTTGAGCTCATCATGTGGCGATTCCGCAGCGCCACATTGGCAATGCTGTACTCGTTGATGGCGCCCGATTCGCGGGCCACCAGCAGCAGCTTCTCGGACAGAGCCAGCGCACAAATAGGATCGCTGATGCGGCGATGCGAATGAGCCTCTCCAGTGCCAGTGCCAGTGCTGCTGCTGCCCAGCATCAGATCTTTGGCCATTTCCACGCCCGTTGGGGTGTCGTCAATGTGGAAGCGTTTCTCCTTGCGCGCCTTTACGCTCTGCAAGTTGGAGGCGCTCTTGGGCGTGTGATAGTGCCAGATGAGAATCTCCTCCTGCGAGGCAATGGCCACATAGCTCGAGTTGATGCCCACAAAGCTGGGTCTGATGTCCGTGTACTTGGCTGGGGTAAAAGTAAAAGATTAAAGCACACACGAACGTAGTCCGAAATGGACTTCAACTCACAATCCACAGTGGTGCCAATGGAGTTGCAGAGCAGCAGCTGGTAGACCTTGTCGTCAGCCGTATTGCTTTGATTCTCCAGCGTGCTCAGAGCAATCTCCTTGATGTTGCTGCTGACACACTCCACGCCCAGCACGCAGTGTTCACTGCTCGCAGCCAGGCACAAAGTTGGTTCCACTTCCTTCAGAAAGCTCTGATTGGAGACCGTGTTCCAGAAGGTGATCACACTCATGGGCGTCTCCCTGACGCCATTACCGCTGCTGCTGTTGCTGTTGAGAAACACAACCGTCTTCTCGAAGTAGCACCAAATGTAGTCCGGTCGGATGTTGGCAAAGTAAATAAACGAGTCCACGGCCATGGCAATGCGCAGCGATTTGCCCTCCCAGCTGAGCGAAGTAATGTCACTTCCTGGCACCTTCAGCGTGCGATAGATCCTTCCCAGCGGCGAGTAGAAGCAAACCTGGTTATTGTCACGCTGTGCTGGCGGCACTGGCGTCTCCAGCGTGGTGCCACAGATGGCCAGAACGGAGCCATCATGATTCCACTTTGCATCCACATTCCGCATTTTAGTGTCAAAGATGGCGGGATCTGAGCGAGAGTGGATACAAAATTAACATCTGGACAGAAGAATTCCCTTAATCCTCGCACTTACCATCGTCGTTTTCGTTGCGCATTATCTGCACCCTGCCGATCTCGTAGCAAATGGCCAGCACGGGTCGATTGCGACGGCTGGAGGAGCGACCGCTGAACCAGCAGATGCTGGCAATGCGCTGCACCCGAGACGCGTTAGATCCATTGAGCCGCACGCACTGAATGTTGAGCTTCATCTAGGGAAACAGAAGAGAGGATTAGCCAAGGGGATTACTCTAAATCATAGCTCTGATGCTCACGGCAAAGTTTCCCTGATTATCGTACAGATGGCACTCGCCGTTGGCCAGGGCAAAGAGTATGAGACGATTGTCGGGACTCCACTGTACGCCGGTGAGATGCGTGCCCTTGAGTTCTTTGCCAAAGATGCGATTGCCATCCACGGAGCCCACGATAATCGCTCCGTCCTCGTAGACAATGCAGATTTTGGCCCCGTCCGAGGTCCAGCTCATGCTGGCCACAGTGGATTTCTTTCGATCGTTAGTCATCTCCTCGTACCAGGAGCCTTTGTACAGCATCCAGACCATGATGACGCCGTCTGTGTCCGACGAAGTCAGCTTCTGTTGTGCATCGTTCCAGGTGACGACCCGCACAGACTCCTTGTGACCATCCAAAGTCTGATTCATGGACAAATTGGAGACGGCAGCCAGTCCACCTTTATTTTGGCCATTTGACCCTATAGGGGAGATGTGAGAATGTTAATATAAGCCAAATATATTCCTATACCTTTACCTTGATCCAATTTCAAGACTTTCAGCAGACCCTCGGAGCCGGCCACCGCAATGTAACCCTCCTCCTTGTTCCAGGCAATGCAATTGAGCTTCACATTGTTGGGAATGGCAATCTACACACAAAATAGAATTCATTTATAGCCATTTATTGAATATATTTAGTTTACTTACCTTTTTGCTCAGGTAAACAAACATTTTGGGCACATTCAAAGTCGAAATTTTCACTTCTTTTTTCGCTTTGGCCTCTTGTGTTGACAACTAAACGGTGGAGTTGCCATGGATACGGAATAGAGTGGTGTTTGAGCCATAAGGTTGCTGCTTCCCCCGCTGCACCCCGTACCGAAGAAACAGGTAAAAACCTGTTGTTTGAGCCACATTTGTTCCAACCACTAAAAATCTTGGCACCGAGTGTTTTGCAGCGAAGAAAAATCGATTACTTTGCAACACTAATATGATCAGTAGAAACGGTTACGAAATGACTATCGATGACTGTTTGTTTGAAATGTCAAGTTGTCTATCTGCTTATCTGCAAGGGAAGGCAAGGCAAGGCAACAGGTTAGAATGTAATAAAAAGTTAATATTGCTGTCTAAAACAACACCCCATCGATTAAGCAAAACTTAAGATTACAATTTAAGCACTTCGCAAGAAACTAAACACTTCCTATCGGACCCACACCTCCATATCGAGTCGTAGAGATAATAAATTTTACTTTTCGTTTCCGGGCACTTTGCTGTTTTCACAGTTGTAGGGGGAATGCAATTAGAAATCATTATTTATTAACTAACCTTAAGGTATTTACTGATAAAACAAACATAAACTAATGCAAATTCAAGGTAAAATTCAATGAAATAATCACAGAAAGCCTGAGAACACTCAGGCCAGGCGGACACCTCGCTGGAGCAGCACGTGAACTGCCTTGGTGGCCAGCAACATGTAGACGAGCAGAATGAGCACCGATTCAGCTTGGCTGCGATCCTCTGGCTTGAGGAATATGTTGACCCCACCCGTCAAGAGGTTGGCCAGCAGAAAGAATGTCAAACCGTTCAGGTTGATGGACTGGCAGATGGCAAAGCTGCCGATCCTAGCTGAGGCCTGGCCCTCTCCCTCTGCCGACTCCAGCAGCTGTCCCTTCTCCTGGCTATCGACTACCTGGCCATGCGGATCCCAGGGCAGGACACTGTCTATGACAAAGTCCACGCCAAACAGGCCGAGCCACATAATGGTGCTTATGATGGAGAGCGTCCAGACAACGTAGCCAAAGTTACACGTCACCCGGGATATGCCAATGGCGAAGGCACTCGCCGCGAACAGGCACCACAGCAACAGCACCAGGAGGAGCAGTCGCCGCAGCTTCTTGACCATCTCCGAGTAGCTGAGCAGCGTGGCGGACATGAGCCAGCGGCTGAGGTAAATGGACAGCAGGTACATGGCCACGAAGCCGGGCAGCGACACCAGACCCTCACGGTTGGCGCTGAACAACGTCGCGCGCGGCACATCCTCATCCATCACGTAGTCGGAGAAACCGAAAACACTCAGACCCATCTGGTGGACCACCAGGAGACCTAAACCAGGACTAAAATTGCCATAATTTTCCAGCATTACTTCGGTACACGAACTTACCCAAGCCCAGTGGCAGAAGGTGCACATCTCGGCGTGCCAGTAGGCTGGCCAGCGAGCCAAACAACTTCGTCAGTCCGAGCGTGAAGAACGCGTTCATGTCTCGTCCATACTCGTGCTCATCCTGGCCATAGCCCACGATCAGCAGTGCCACGGTCCGCGCCAGTCCCAGCAGCAGCAGCGGCAGCGCAGCGTAAACCAAGCTCCGGCGAAGATCTTTGGTGTGCCGCGTTCGATGCGACACCAGACCCATGGTTACCACAAACAGCCCGATGCCCGTGTCCATCAGCTTGGCGCCGAACGTTCGGCTCTTGCGGTAGGGCCGATGGAAGCTGTGAAAGTCGATGGCTAGTATGCAGACGGCGGTAATCAGGTGCGTCAGGGCACGGACCAGAGTGAACACCGTGGGCCGAGTGCCGCCCAAGTCGAACTGGCTGCGGGTGCAGGCGCGCTGAAATGCTTGGCTGCGGAACAGGAACCACAGCGAGGAGATGAGCATCAGCAGGAGGATGTGGGTGCAGTAATCGCTTGCCACCGTAGCCAGCAGAACGACAGGCGGAATGATGAGGAGAAACTCCACGGCGTAGCCAACACTGGGACTGGAGCGAGGGCAGAACTTCTGTGTGGCAACGCGGGCCACCAGAACACACCAGAATGTGGCCACAATGAGCTGCATGGACTCGGCATTCTGGGAGAAAATCTCCGCGGGCTGCCAGTCGAAGACCACGGCCTGTTGCAGCCAAGCATCGCTTCCGATTTCTAAATTTCCGTATTTTTTTCCGTTGTTGGCGCTGCTGTTGTCCATCGGTACTGGAATCGAAGCTCCCGCGCCAGGAACGGCAATCGCTTGACTGGTCATGTCGACTCACGGACTTCTGAGGCAGCGACCGCCCCGTCGGCTATGCACATCAATATGCTGATAAAACTAAAACTTAATCTACCCACTGATAGAACGTCCAAAACTTATCGGAAACCCAAAAGATAGCATAGCCCACAGCCACAGGTTAAAGCCGAAATACAGCAACACACACGAAATATTTGTTTCGTTCATGTTTAATAATAAAATGAAGTTTGTCGCTTGTTTACGTTATCATCATCAGGTGAGCCCCACAGTATACTCAATTTCTTATCTATGTTGGGCATAAAAAAATCGTTATGAATTTCACGCCTTTTATTAACAGATAAACAAGGTGTGCTATACAGGTGTAGCTACTCTGCTATGTATAATAATTTACCATGCTAAATTCCAGACACTATACAGCAGGACTAATTCCTTTGAATCGGCACACTAAAGCGCAACAAATTCAAATTTGAAACGCTGATTAGCGGGTAAATAATCGGTAGGTTTCAGCAACAAGTGGTCAAATTACGTGTGCCACTTACGCTAATCGAGAAATATAAATCGAGAGAACGATTAGCCCATGTCGGCCCTCCAGAATTGGAACTGTTAGAAATTCCCGATCCTTTTGGCACGGAAGAAGCAACATTTAGAACCCTTGAAGGGATAAGGTTAAGACAAAGTCATTGTTTGGAATTTTAATATTGGTTATAGCAAATAGGGTACACAAGCACTAACCAAATAGTATAGTATACTAACCAAATAGTATAGTATACTATTTGGTTAGTGACATAAGTCAATTGTCAAATGACAACATTCTATTTTCACCCGCGTGATTCTTAATGCTATTTTTGTGGTTGACCTATTTAGTTTTAACCTTATTTTGCAATCAATCTAATACAATTACAAATAGGTTAGAATGAAATGACGATTCGAGTAAAATTACATTTTTAAAGCTGAGAGTCCTAAACAGCAGGTAATATTAAACAGAAGATCAAAGTCGAGGAAAAAGAATCAAGACTTGCGGTATATTTACAGTATATTATTAAACTGAAACGGTATATTTCGAATGGTCTGTCGGTATATTTTATCGATAATTCCGCGGTCACGGGAAAAGAGGCTCGTCTTTTGATAAAAAAAACAACAAAGAGTAGCAATAAAATGTTGTTTAACTTGCAAATAAACAAAACGAGAATGTGGTCGGATATTTAATGTTAGCAGTCCATAAACCAGATCAAGTTTCCACGGCGTGGGTGCGAAAGGAGAGTGGCGGAGGTGAGTGTCTAACGTCTGTTTAGCGGCGCTCACGTGTCTTGGCCTCCAGTGATAAATAAATAATTAATGATGCTCAATGGGATGCTAATGGTTATGTCATGGTTTACTCATTAGAGCATGTCTGTGTATAACAGTGTTCAGGGAACTCCCTGCTTATAGGTTAATTCAACTTTGATTACGTGTTGTTGTTATGCGGCTTTGCCAGACGTGATGTGACGTCATTAGCTGCAGAGGGGCCTGTCCACATACTACGAGCATGTATGACGTATGCAGCGCAATGCCACGCGGTGTCTGTGTATTGATTTTTGCTCTCAGTGGGGCGTAAGGGAATCACGTGAGTTGGCTCTCTGTCCGCCCCCACACTGCGATCATTATTGATGGCAACAATCGCTGTTTGCCCCAAGCACATCAATGTGTCGCCAACTGTGAAAGCGGTAAGAACGCAATGCGGATGCAATGAAAAATGCATTTTGTAATTGTGAATTATAATATGTGAAGTTTACGTAACTAATTGCCCAACAAGTGTAAGCACAGTTCGAAATATAAACAACAGGGCCCGCACCTTTAATGTGCGTGTGTGTGTGTAAAACTATGACACGTGCGCCTATAATTAAAGATGCTACTGTCCGATTAAAAGTTGTCGGCGCCACCAATCGCGTGACCTTTGACCTGGCGTAATGGAATATTACACTTCGGAAATCTCTCGTGTTTCTGTCGATTCAGCTGTCAGTTATCATATGTCAGCAAAAACAAGCGAAACTACACTCATGGCAAACAAAACCCACAACAGTGTTTTTTGCAATCGCATCGAAATATGTTCCAAGTTTTTTCATTCGATATGCGACATGGTGCCATATGATAAGGCTTCAGCTATATATAGCCCCATGGGTCATATAAATGTGTAATTATTCATGTGAATTTTGGATTGCGCACAGTTGATTGAACCTTTGATCCACGGGGCGATGATTTATAGGACATGGAATGATCATAAGCACCTGCACCTGTTCGAATTTTATGTAGTGTTCTAGCACATAATGTGGCATGTAAATCAGTAGGTATTGCAGCGACTTATTTACTATCGTAATCACTTGGATTACGATATTCGGTATAGTGAATACTCTGCTCAATAGACAATTTTAATAACAGTCTTCACATTAACAAGCAGCAATTCGCTTCCCATCCGAGCATTCACTGTATTTTTGTTGTAGACCCCCAAATTACACATCAAGGAACTCACACAATTCATTATACTTATTGCTGGCCATCAGGCAGACACGACTTGTCCTATACCCTCTACAAAAGAGCTGACAGATGACAGATAAGACTTAAGTGTCAGCTTTTGTCCCATATGCCCCACACTGCTCCACCATCGGGGCAACAGTTGAGGCCATTAAGCCTGAAGTGCTATCATTTGTGGGCCAACACAAGCGCAAACCCTACGTTTTTATACGTGTATATATTCATGAGTTATTCACGCTGACATTTCCAGATTATATACATTTATTTTAATGAAGTCGCTCGCTCCGATCACACAATGATTATATTAAGTTCGGTTGCCGTCTTTATGTCTTTGTTTATATAAGAAAACGACTCCCCCGTTGTCGTTTTTGTAAACAAAAGTTTAATGGATTCACAAATATTCAAATATCATAATTTGCATTTGACTTTATTTTTGCTTTGCTTTTGAATTTGTCAAGCCGATTCTGTATTTCCCCGCCGTCAATGGAATATTTTTAATAATGGTAAAACTATTTATAGAATAAAGAACATTGGCCCAGAGGCTGTTTGACTGAATGAACTGACGCCCACACGCGAGCTTGCACACAAATATAGATGGTTTTTCGAAGGAATTAATGTGTGGAGATCCCATCAGTGGAATATTTTCCTCACTAAAGAGTAATAAATATTTTACAGTTTATAATTGTTGAGAAAAAAGGGGGATAATGCCTTTTGCCGTTGAATATGCAAATCAAATGCCTGAACAAGCCCTAATTGCATCGTAAACATGGTTAACAAATTCATTGGAAGTGCACTTTAGGTACAGTGGGCAATTGCACAGTTAGTGCATGGAAATTTATGAAACAGAATTATGGGATCATTTCTTATATGTGTCTCCTTTCGGACTAGTCCGCATAAAAGGGTAATCTGCAGAAAGCAGAACCATTCGCTTGCCAAAACAAATCACATTTGACCACTGTCCCATGGTAGATCCGTCTGGCAGATGCAAATGTTTCTGGCGGGTTTTTTAATGCCAAGGCTGCCTGTCTGTCGACTGTCGTCTGTCGCAACCAGTTGGCAGTTTATTGCACCGAGAAGAGGCTCTTCTGCCACCCACAAGAGAAGGAGACCCCGCAATGCTCCACTCGCTCTCTCTCTCTATGTCTCTCTCCACTACCGGCTGTGGGGCCTGTCTTATCAGCTGTTGCTGCCACCAGTTTTGTTTGATTTGGCCTGCTCCGATGGCTGGTACTCGCGTCGTTTCCAATATACAATATACGGGAACATATACGGATGGGCGGACGCACACTCGTAGCTCGTATGGAGACCTGCGGCTGTGTATTTGTTAGTTTGTTTTCAATACACACACGGGGAATAGGGTAGAGTAGTATATTGAAAGCTCTTTCGATGTATTTTCACTGCGCTGCCGCGCCTTCGCCTTGATGGCGACGATAGATTTTTGACTTTCAGATACAATTTGGCGCTGGCTACGAACGGTTCGGTTGTGATTCCATTTTGTCGCGCGCATAACGTACTTTTTACACCTCACACAAATCGGCTACCGCTCTCTCTCACTCTCTCTCTCCGTCTTTTTTCCGCTGCTCTCTCTTTCACTTGCACCTTATAATTTATAGTATTTAAATAAGTGTTGAACGCTCTCTACGTATCGGTGTTATCTAGAGGAAGTACCGCCAAACAATCGAATATCAAATGTGCGTACAATCCGAAGCGAAGCTAACCACCATCCAAAGTCTAACAGTTCATCAAGCACTCAAATCATCGAATCGAATGTTTTTTATCGTTTGAATCTTATCCACCCATAATTGTTTGATTTTACCTCCCTTTTTGGGTGGGCTATGGTGTAACCCATGCCGGTCATCAAGGGATCGTGCGATTCTGCCATATCTAATCAGGGATTGTAGCTAGACATCCATTGATTGTCGATGGTTCTTTCTGGAAAATGGCAATAAAAACCCAAAAACACCTAGAGGACGTTTCAAATCTCCCTTATCTCGTGATTTAAACTCTGTTCAATCCGGAAATTCTCGAAATAAGTGGAAAGTTTCAACTATACACGGAATCGTACTGTTTGACGACACTAAACGCACGCGGGAAAATAATCAAATTTAATGGTTGACACAACCCATGTATTTTACGTATATTATATGTATTTTAATCATACAGTGCACTCAATCATCGGTCTGTTATCTCCCTAAGTACTTGACCTTGTCGCCGAGACCTGCGATCACAAAATACCAAACAGTTGACCATAATTTATGTGCTGGAATATGCTTTGCACCACAAATGGCACTTCGTAAAGCGAGAGAACACAGCTCCCAAGCGATGATAAGTCTTTGGGTGGCGGCACAGTTTGTCTATGTGTGCGCCGAAAGAGGGCTCGACCGTTAGACCTGCGTCAAAATCAAGCCCCCCCTTCAACAGGCCAACAGCCAGCCGCGCACGGACGCCACAGCCGGGTACAAAGTCAAACAATAGCGACGACAGGTCCGTCACCCAGTGGAACGGGACTGAAATTTGGGTGCTAGTGCATACAACAAACAGAGATCTTTATCTCGAGTGTTAAACAAGGGTTCTTCTACACTTCTTATACCATATGGACGACTGTTATTCCTCACAGATTGATCTTGTATCCACAAGAAGCGATCTTTATCTATCTATTCGTACCATAAATAACTTCCTTCCTATTATTAGATCCATGTTTCATCCCATAAATTACATGTACAATGAACTCTCTCGAAAAATGAAGTAAATTATGCAATAATGGGGTGTTGCCTTGCCTTCCCCGAATACTTAACTAAGTAAATGGTTATCTAATCTTACAACTGCGACTCTTATCTTGCAGCCAGCAACATGACGGAGGGCAAGAACATACCAAACTCCAGTGCGGATGTACCGTTCCGCAGCAAGGAGCTGCGCAAGCAGTCGCTGATCCAACACACGGGCCTAGTGGGCGTCATTGATGAGGGCACCAAGACCATCGGCTTCTCCATTTACACGACGCCCGACTTCAATGAAATTGCAGCCCATCGTGTGGAGCTGAGCGTGATAAGTCCGCAGGATGGCTGGTACGAGCAGGATCCGCTGGAGATCATGGCCTCAATCAACAAGTGCGCCGAGGAGGCCATCAAGCAGCTGCCCGAGCATGGCTTCAGCTCCAGCGACATTGTCTCCGTGGGCATAACGAACCAGCGAGAGACAACCATAGTCTGGGACGCTGTCACAGGCAAGCCGCTCTACAATGCGATCGTGTGGAAGGACATACGCACCAGCAGCACTGTGGAAAAGATTGTGGCCAAGGTGCAGGATCCAAATCATTTCCGCAACATCACTGGCCTACCGATCTCCACGTACTTTTCGGCCCTGAAGATCCGCTGGCTGAAGGACAACGTGCCCGAGGTGCGACAGGCCATACGCGGACAAAGGTGCAAGGCGGGCACCGTCGACAGTTGGATCGTGTGGAATCTGACCAACGGTAAGAGATTCTCAATTCTAAATGTAACTCAAAAGGTGACTCCCCCTTGCTCTTGCGTTTTAGGTGCACTACATATCACGGACGTAACGAATGCCTCGCGCACACTGCTCATGAACCTCGAAACCCAAAACTGGGACCCTGTGCTGCTCAAGACATTCGCCATCAAGGAGGATATGCTGCCCACCATTCGCAGCTGCTCGGAGATCTTTGGCAAGATCACCTCGGAGCGGAGTGCACTGCGCGGCATGACACTGAGCGGGATTATGGGCAACCAGCAGGCCTCGCTGCTGGGCCAGATGTGCGTCAAACCGGGCCAGACCAAGAACACCTATCGCTCTGGCTGCTTCTTGCTGTGCAACACGGGCGACAAGCCCGTCTTTTCGCGCCACGGACTGCTGACGACTGTCGCCTATAAGCTGGGACCGCAGGCTCCCACGATCTACGCCATCGAAGGAGCCGTATCGGTGGCGGGACATGCCCTGTCCTGGTTGCAAAACAAAATGCGAATTCTGCCCGACTCACGCGATGCAGAGAAGTACGCCGAGATGGTTCCCACGTCGGGGGATGTCTACTTTGTGCCCGCATTCACCGGACTGTATGCTCCCTATTGGCGTCAGAATGCGCGTGGCATCATCATTGGCCTCACGCAATTCACACGAAAGAACCATATTGTGAGGGCAGCTCTGGAGAGCATTTGCTTCCAGACACGCGACATCCTGGAGTGCATGCATCAGGAGTGCGGCTACGAGATAAACAAGCTGCACGCCGATGGCAAACTCACGACAAACAACCTGCTGATGCAGCTCCAGGCAGACACCATCGGCATGCCTGTGTTCCGCTCTCAGCTGATGGACTCGACTGCCTTCGGGGCAGCCATGTGCGCCGCCCAAGCGGAGGGCATCGATCTGTGCAAGTTTGAGCCGGAGAAGCGCTACTACGAGAACGTGCACTACGACACGTTCCTTGCCACCACCACGGATGTGGAGAGAAAGGAGCGCTACGGCAAGTGGAAGCGGGCCGTCGAACGCAGCCTGGGATGGGTCATCAAGCAGAAGAAGACGCGCGAGCATACAGAGGAGAACTACCGCATGCTGTCGTCGCTGCCAGCGAGTATATTCCTCATCAGCAGCTTTGCCATGCTGGTGCACTCCTTTGCAGCGACAGCCCAGTAATACTGCCAATCCTATCGTACCCACTCCATGACATTTCGATCGGTTCTCGGTTGTGATTATAATTAATTCTTCCCTTGACACACTGCACTGCCCTGCAATGTTTGTACATAGATAGCTCTTCAGGAAATCCCCTCTAAAGAGTCTAATGAGAAAGATGGTTAATTGTGCTTTAAACTCTGTAAATAGTTACGATAGCCTACGACCCCTTATCTTAGGCAGAAAGTCATTTGCTCTAACCTATTTTAAGTGTATTGTATACTATACCCTATCTTTGTTTTATCGTCCCCTTCCCCAGGTGCGTGTCCGTTCTCTTTAACAATGAAATTGTATATAGCCAAAGGGCACAAGCAATGACTCTTAAAATAAGTAGGTACCCCGCCCCATATTTGTACGTGTACGTTTATATGTATAGTATGTATAGTGATTACGTCCCCTAACTAATAAACATTGCTCTTCATTGCGATTTACCAAGAATTCTCTTATAATCTTTATATATCGCTGATTAGGATTCCTGCGTTTTCCGTTCTCTGCGATAATATAAATGGAACAAAGCTGGAAAAGAGGATTTAAAACGAAGAACTCTTCGTGACTCGTGACTTGGATAAGATTATCTGTGCTAAAAGTATTGGTATTGCTAGGTATATGACTCAACTTATATTTAATTTAAAATCCTTGTTGTGAAATATGGCAATATTACGGATCTCATCTCTTTCCACATCACTTTGCAATATTTCAATCTTTCTTCAGGTGTTAGAGCCCCCCTGGCAGTGTCGCGTGTGTTATCAGCAAACGGAAATGTCAACAACAACAGGCAAATATTTATGACACAAGTAATCGATTGATTAATAGATGGTGGGTGTGTGCTCTGAACTCAATGAGAAGGGTGTTTTTTTTAAACAAATTAACAATTTTAAAGGTGTGTAATAGCTATTAGCGCTATTCCCAGTAAATATCGGATTACAGAAATTGAATAACATAATCTACGTCGTTGCTGGTTAACAGGTAATCTTCGGGAAATCTCAGAAAATATTCGAGCTAAATAAAAAATGAGTTTGCTGGTGGCACCTAGAAGTGGTTCGACGATCTGTAAGGTGTTTAACCTGACGAGTACGAAGCACGTGTACACAGATTCAGTTGATTCCCATGATAATCTTGAGAAGAGGATGGATTGACCAGCATGAAGAATGGTTTGGAAACAATCAAGAAGTTCACATGGCAATGCGCCAACGAGTGCTGTAAAGCCTCTATAAAGACATATCTTTTAAGAGCTGTGGAGCCTCGAGCTAACGGAGTTCTTCCCACACTCTTGTGTGGGACTTGCCAGATATTTATATAAAGGGAAAGAAATATTTGAGTTGATATTTACCATGGCGCTCTATACACATTACAGATCCTATTCACCTTAGCCAGTTTGGACTGTGAGATGGATCACATTTAAATTGGATCTCATCAAACCCAGATCCGCACACACGCTCAGAATTGGTTCTCAAACACACACACACACACTTGTATGAAGGAGAGTTCCAACAACAACAAGCCCTTTACCAGATACAGGTAGACTCAGGTAACAGAACAAAAATAAAAGGTAACAAGAACCATACAAAGAAATTGATTTTCTCTGTTCGGACTGCGGGTCTTCATACACAAACACACACACACACCTACAATGAATCAGTGCAACAGCAACAACAAGAAGCAAGACACCAGAACCGGAATCGAATCCGTTTGATGTTGAAGCGCAAGCGCGCCGCACACCTTTTGGGTCTGTCTTCAAACAGGCAACACACCAACAAAAACACACTCATGTGCACACGGACACAGGAGTGCCTCGCTGGTGTGTGGGTGTGAGTTGGTTGAGCTCGAACCAATTTGATTCACAATTCCCATCGCAACAGGTTCGTTCGATCGTTTTTAGTGCTAGTGCTGGCAATAGTTTTGAACGAAACAAAGCTAAATTGTCTAAAATAAAATAAAAGAATAACTTAAAATTCAACAAAAATAAAGCTGATAATAAAGCTATCATAATAAATGATACCTTGAATTTGGATACCCGTTAATCAAAGGTTTTCTGGGTATATGAAGCGAAAACTAGTTTCCCTTTTTCCCGACATTTAATGTTGAAAAAAAGCTAGATCGGGCGGGAAAGCCGAGCTAAGTTTTTGGCAACACTGATCATTTGTTCTTCAGCTGCGGAGACTCTGTCAGCCGTGTTCGAGTTGCGTGCGCGGATCGGTTGGTTTGTTAGTCTGTTTGAATGGTGTTTTGGATTGGATTGGATTTGGATCGTCTTTTCTTGTTTTTTTGATTCTCCCCCGTGTTTGCTGTGTGTGTTCCGCGTTTCGAGTGCCTTGTTTATGTAAATGTGCAGCCGATAATTATTTATTTATTCCAAATGCTGGCAAATATTGCAGAATTAGCAATAAATTTTGTGAATTCGCGGTGCTTGAAATTGGAAGCGTGAGACCCCGATCCGCACATCGATTATGGACGGTGGTTGCATGTGTGCGTGCCAGTGGTGGTATGCAACATAAATAAGCATTTCGAAGCTAAAGGGTCAAACCGGTTTAGCCAACGCAGACGCCACTGGGGGCACCACTTAGTCATGGAGGAGAAGGAGGAGGCAACATCATCCACAACAGCAGCAGCAGAAACCGAAGCAAAAACAACTGCAGCAGCATCAGGAACAACAACATCCTTGCAACGTGTAGGCTCCCAAGCGAGTCTAGAACAAGCATCTCCCATGTCCCCCAGCAAGTTGGTTGCACCGGCGCCCCATCACTATCATTACATACAATATCCGGCACATTATCACCAGCAGCAGCAGATGCAGTTACAGCCGCCGATCCAGCAGCCAGCCAGCCAATGCCAGTGCCCCTGCTCTTGTGGCCGAGCGCCACAAATGACCCAGCTGCCACAGCAGCAGCAGCAACAACCAACACAGAACGGTTCAATGGCTGTAGCGGTGCTGGTGCACCAACAGGCCTCGGTGCCTGCCACAGAGCAAGCGACGCCAGTCAAGACGCAGTCCGCCCAGTCCCTGCTCAATCACTCCTACCAGGCGCTGCACGAGGAGCAGCAACAGCAACAGCAGAGGGATCGTCTCAATCTCCAGCTAGACACTTCGGTGGGAGCTGGCAGCTGTGACTGTGACCTGGAGTGCAGCTGTGCCGCCAACGGAGGCTCTTCGCTGGCCCAGCACAAGCGAAGCCTGCTGGCGGATGCCATGCTCGGTGCGGATGAGATCACGGTCAGTGAATCCGACAACAACAGCACCATGATTAAGAAAAAGAAGCCACGCTCCAGTGCTGGGCAGTTGCCACCCAAGACTCAGCCCACGAGCGACAGCTGCAACGACATTTATCACGACACGGAGCTGGATGGGGCAGGAGGTTCTGTGCTCTCCTTGGGAGGAGCTGGTGCTCGCGGCAGAAAGTCCCAAAATCTGGATGACAATCGACCGCCACTGCCGCCACGCCCACCGCCCAGGCCACGTAGCAACGGAAATGGTTCCATAGGTGAGTGTCCCGCAGCGCATCAGCGATGCCAAAGGTGAATCACGTATCCATACCCTTTGGGGGATATTCACTGATTTGTCACCCTTTTTTTTTTCTGTCCCAGCCTCCGCGTGGCATTCTGATATCTTCCTCATCCGCATATCTGGCCCCAGCGCCTGCGCCTTGTCTCCATATCTCTCTCGGAGAGAGCTGTTGCAGGTCCCAAATATTTGCTTGGGGGATGGTTCCTTGGCTTCCATCGGCTCGGTTGAATGGTTGGAAGTGTGTTAATGTCAGTCGGGATTTTCAGTTGACACCGTTCCGTTCCTGTTATTGCAACAAACGCACAATCCCCAAAGCACATCCGCAGGTCCCAGCTTTTCCGTACCCCCGCTCCTGCCTCTGACTCTGCCTCTGCTTCCCGCCTCTCGTTTCGCGCAGCTGCCACCAGCAGTAGCAGCAGCAGCAGCAGCAGTGGCATCTCCATCAGTGCCATCAGCGACTTCTGTGTAGATATTTTTCCGTTTCGTTGAGGGGCAAAAAAAAAACAAAAAGAAAATCAAGTGACGAGTGGGAAGGCGAAAAAAGTTGAAATTTGCGGAAGGGAACTGAGTTTGCGAAAACGTGTTCAGGAATCCTCTGCTGCTTCATGCTCTTCCGCGTCCTGTCCATAGCCACTATGTGGGCATAGGGGCAGCCAGTTTATGGCCAGCGAAACGACAGCAAGGCTTCCAGCAATAGCAACAGCAACAGCAACAAATCCCTGCCAAAATGCATGGCTATCCGGTGATGCAGTTCGTGCAGTACAGCATGCCGCCGCCCTGCTCCTGGGTGCCCGCTCCGCCACCGTCCTCCGGCAATGTGGAAACCCATCATCGTGGTACTGGCTTTAGACTCCTCTAATTCCCCATCTTATATCCGTTTTTGTGCTGTTCTCTCCCACTGCAGCCCATCGCCATGGAGCTGGCATCAAGAAGTATGTGGTGTGGTGCCTCATCTGCGGCGGCTTTAGCTGCCTGCTTGGCGTTCTCTTTCTGGGAGTCTACTTCCTGCTGCACTCGTACACCATCACCGTGGGCAACTTTGAGACGGTGCCGACCTTTGTGCCGGCCACACTGCTCATCCTCACGGGCATCTGCATCATGAGCCTGGCACGTCGAAGGAATCGCTATAGCTATCTAGTAAGTGGCAGCACATCATTCCACTCCTCATAGATTATTTGAACCTCTGCTCTTGCAGATTAAACTGTCGGGTGCCTGTGGCCTGGTCTCTGCCCTCACCTGTGCCTTGGTCACGGTCACCACCACCGTGCTGCACATGAGTCGCCTGCAGGCGCTGCGGGAGTGCGAGTACGCCCAGAAGACGCGCACTTGCACCTGCTACTCGGACCTCATCGAGTCCCAGGTAGATCGTGTGGACAAGGGTAAGCATTGTCTGTCGCCTGTGTGGTGTTTAAGCTCCTCCATTTATGCCTTGCCTGTTTCCTCAGAAGGAGTGCGTCTGGTCTTCGACTCCCTCTCCGATTGCGGCGTCGTCCATGGATCGCTCTACTCCTGCCTGCGGGCCATCTTTGGGCTGTCAGTGGCCGGTGTGCTCATTGCCGTCTTCAGCTGCATGCTGGTCTATCAACTGCTCAGTCATGAGCGCAAGAAGATGTACTGGGAGCAGCTGGAGCTGCGTTGCCGCTCCCTCTATGCCAGCCAGGCGCCGCCACCTTCAATGGGAGCTCTCGGTGCACCCGGACGTATGCTCAATTGTCGCTGCTGCGAGCAGTGCCACGCCCATCGGCAGATGACGCTGCCGATGCAGACCACAGCCTATCCCTGGGACGAGGCCACGGTGGCGGCAGCAGCCGCTGCAGCCGGAGGCGGAGGAGCGGAGCAACGCTTTTGGGCGTCACAGCCACCGGGAAACTTTTACTCGCCTAATCCAGGCGGTGACGATGCCTCCGGACAGTGTCGCGGCGGAGAACGGGGAGGAGCAGCGGCCGGCGGACGCAGCAGCAGCGGCTGGAGCTGGCCGAGAATGCCATGGCAGCGCACCACACCGGACACTGGACGACGCTTCCGCCAGGCAGCAGCCAGTCCGGACTCCCAGTATGGTTTCAGCTCAGCCACGGCCATGACGGCGGACGGTAATCAAATGCTGATCGAGGAGCCTGCGGTGGGTGCCACCTATAATGGAATGCCGCCGCCCAATGCCTTGCCCTACGGAGTGTGGGGTCCTCCGCCGCCGTACAGCGATCCCAATAGCCCCGCGAGGCGTGGCTACTACCAGTATCTGCAGCCAACGGCCTGTCTGGCTGGCAATCCCTCAACCACGACGGTGGCCCTCACCCAGGAGCAGCTCCATCAGCAGGCGATGCAGCACCAGCACCAGCATCAACACTCGCACGCCCACGTCCACGCACATCCCCAGCAGCAGCAACAGTTGCAGCTGCAGCGAATCCAAGGCCAGTCGGCCACTCTGGAGAGGATGGATGGCCTGAGCCTGAGCAGTATGACTGGCAACATGAACGGCATGACGTCCACACGCTCCTCCGCCTACAAGTCGAAGGTGGAGTACGAGAACACGCCCTCGGACAGCGACGGAGGCGGAAATGTGAGAGAGAGGGATCGCTGCTCCAACACGCTGCCCACGCGGAAGCTGAAGAAGCGCATCGAGGCGGGCACCGGTGCCAAGAGCATTGGACCTCAGAGCAATCCTAGCCAGCAGCGGCCCAATGTCCAGCAGCTGTTTGCCAAGCAGGATCATCAGCAGCCGCCACAGCAGCAGCAGCCCGCTCAATCGGGTGCGCAGCAAGCACAGACGCAGTCTTCGACAGGCGTGGAGAACAGCGGATATCAGGATTCGAACGGAGCCATAGCCAAGGATCAGGTGGTGGGCTCGCTACTGCAGGACCCTGCTGAGTCGGAGGTTTACTTTGCGGACGTCAGCAGCTGCTGCAACATGTCCGTAAAGAACGACAACTACTACGACAACGCCCATCGGCATCAGGGGCACCATCACCATCAGCATCAGCACAGCAACTGCAGCCACAGCAGTAGCCAGAGCAACGCCAACACCAACAGCAACTCCAACTCCTCAGCGAATGAGGATTATCTGGCACAGAGATTCGGAAGACGCGAGCATTCCATACGCAGTCGTCTGCCCATTCCCCCTCAGGCACGGCTGGAGGACGACTATGAGAGCTCGAACCTCAATATGCCCACGATGAAGGAGCAGCAGCAGCAGCAGCAACAGCTGCAAAAGGAGATCTCGCGCCAGAGCATGTGCTCCGTGGAGTCGGAGGCCAAGACTGAGTTCACTGACCTGTCGCCATCGACGCCCTGCGGTGGATCACTGCCACCGCCACCTGCAAACTTTGCCAGCGATCCGCCGTGCACGCCCTGCACGACGGGACAGCAATCGCCAAGCTTTGTGGCCTCGTTCCCATACTCCTCGGAGTCGCAGTGCCTGGAGGCACATCGTCGCTCCACTAAGAACATCCACGAGCTGCTCATGGCCGGCGGTGGTACGTCAACTGTTGGCGTAGATTCCCACTACGAGGTCATCAACGATAGGAACAATCCAGTGGGCAGTTATCAACTGCAGCGCGCCATTGCCGGCGGCAGCCACAAGCACAAGTCCAAGTCAAAAACGCGCTCGCGGGAGCAGCTGGACATCTATGGCAGTGGAGGCGGAGCTGATCGCTCAGACTGGTCCTCGGACGGGGGGCGTTTGTGAGACAAAGCGTGCGACGAGGTGTTTGTCTAGGCGGAGTGGCGCAGTGGTTTCATTATCATCATTATATACTCAATACGAGACTATGTACTCGTCGATTCTTTAGTGTCCTCTCCACGTCCACCCGCACACACACACACACCCACAAAATATCGTCGCATTTGTAATGTTTGCCATCCAACAGAGGAGCAGCAGTTCCTCCCTCTCAATCTCTTTCTCTCTCTGTCTAACCAACTCAAAGGCCCCCGGCGGCCGTGCACACTTTGCTTTAACTGTTTTACGCGAAATATCCTTTGCATATAGTATATACACATAGTTTATATTGAATATTGAATATTGACTAACGTAAAACACAAATATTGTAGCATTGAATTGAATGTTGAGAAATTGTAGAAATGACAAACACTGTGCAACGGCGATTTGTACTTGGCACTTGGCAAAAATTTGTTTGTAGCCACATCTATTCCCCAATCACTTTTAAAATCTTAAAAAACTCTTCCATATCTACAAACTAATTTTTGCGACGTGCTAACGTACACTAAGAAATTTACATTTTGTCGCACAGTGTACGAATATTATGAATATTATTATTATATACAAATTATGTTATATTTACCTGCGTATTTACATAGTTGCATACATATACACACACACACTTACACACATATACATCCATATATAGCATATACATAGTTAGTTAAATGTTAGAGCGCAAGTTAAATTTATTAAAGAACAAACTATATCCGAAGCATTTTAACAACAACAAATCCGCGAGTGTTTTGAAATTGCGGTAAATTCCCAGACCAGGGCTGCGGCATCAAAGCTTTGCATATCGATAGTACACTTGGCTACTATCGATCAATATGAAGATCGTTAAAAACAAAGACGCTATTAATTAAAATTACAATTTGGAATTTAATGACTACGTCGTACAGTACAACTGGGATTACTATGACTATGGCTTCCTTGCGCCGCTCTGTCAATGGGCCAGACTGTGCAGCAGCATAAAGAGAGCCGTGGCAGTGACACTGAGGCTAACAAGAGAGGCGGCCGCGTTCTTCCGATCCGCAATGCTGCCGTGAGGAATCTCATTCTCCGAATCATCCGGCACTGGCTCCGGTACGGCCAGCTCTTCTAGTGCCAGCACTGTGGCCTCGTTGATGGTACGTAGCAGGGGATAGCTCTGACTGAGTCGCCGGGGCGCACTGCTAACCACCTTGAAATCTTCAAAGGTATCGCTATCCAGCTCACAGTTGCCAAGGAAGTCATCCGTGTCCGCCGACCAGACCATGACGCCCGCCAGACGCTTGGACATGGCATACAGCACCTTGTTGGCGATGGAACGCGAGCTGTCGAACGTCACAACACTCACATCTTGCGTGAACACATTTCGCTCGGAGCGAGCCAGCACCTGGCTGGTCTGTGGGTCCCACTGCTTGGTCCAGCCCGAAGTCTTGTTGCTCAGTATATTGCAGATCTCATTGTATCCCAGAAAGCCATCCTCGCGCGTGTATGGTCCGCGGAAGCCCACACCATCGCTGGCATCATTGAGATTTCCCTCGGAAACCGTCTTGAAGGTGCGTCCATAGAAGGGGAGACCGAGAACCAGCTTTGATGGCGGCGCCCCGAGCTTCAGCAGATAGTCAATGGTGAATTTCTGCAATAATTCAGGTACAATTAACATCTTAAAATGGATTACTTTGTAGCAAGACTGTTACCACACTCAGGGGATCCTCTGCGGGTGCTGCAAGTGGAGAATTGTAGCCCACCCGCTGGTCCCAGCTGCCATGATAGTCGTAGCACATGATGTGCAGATAGTCCAGATACCGCGATATTTGTCTCACATCATACGCCTCGTCAATCACCTTCTTGGCCGCACCAATGGCCGAGGTGAGCAGCAGTCCATGGTTGTCAAACTCATCGCGCAGCTCCTTGGTTAGAGCCACAAAGTTCTCGCGATCGCTGGGCTTGCCACCGCGCTGCGTGGGATACTCCCAGTCCAGGTCGAGGCCATCGAAGTTGTATTTGCGCACAAAGCTGGACACCTGCTTGACGAAGCGCTCCCGCAGGTAGCTGTTGCCCACCAAACTGGAGTAGTTGGCCGAGCCCTCGTTCCAGCCGCCAATGGCCAGAGAGACTTTCAGATGTGGATGGCTGCGCTTCAGGCCGGTCAGCTGCTCGTAGCCACCCTTGCCGTACTGCTCCTTCAGGTCCTGCCAGGGATCTAAGCAAAACGAATTAGCATAAGGCAATATATCAATCGAAGTTACTCCCCCTCTTACCCAGCGATTTGATGGACGCCTGCGTTATGTCGAGGCCGGCAAAGGCATACACCACATGGGTGCACAAGTTGGGATCAAAGTTGTCTATGGCATAGGCACCCTGCTCAGGCCGGTACACAGCCCATGTGGATATGTAGCAAACAACCACCTTGTCGTGCGAGGGACCTGCAAAAGTGAGATGCAAAATATGTCAACCCCTTTTGCGGTTAGCCACTGCCATCGCACTCACCCGTCCTGGCGTCCACTGAAGCCCACAGTGTGCACGAAACGTATGCCAGCAGCAGAAGGAGCCACAGCTGCGGTGCTTCTCCCCATACCTCTCTCTGACGCAACGTTCGCATCTATGGAAGAGAGACATGAGAATTGAATTGAATGAATTTGCGTGGTCAAGCGCCACTATGTAGCGACAATGTGCGACAGAAACATTCTCATAATTCCAATTCCGTTCAATTACGAACTTTAATTGAACGGCGGCTTGAGGCGGGAATGAATGCAGAAAAGTGAAAGGCAAAAGAATTCTTAGAGAGTAGAATCAGTGGAACTGTGAGTCATTCACTGCCATTTACGAGTACTCCGTGTGCTAGAATCTCATTTCATCATCGAACTGACAGACAGCCAGCCAGCCAGAATGTAATCAAAGACTTCTCTTTGTTGCCGACTCTCCGGAATACTGGTATTCCATGCAGTTATCACGAATTCGTTTCGGCAACCATCTCAGAAGGGGAATACTTGAACCCAATTCGCATGGGACTGCTGTGTGGGTTGTCGAACCTGATTCTCAACTTTCGCCTGAAGGCCCTTAAATAGCTGACGACCGGCGGTGACAAGGTGCATCGCACAGAACGGCAACGCAATGACCAACTAAAGAAGCTGATGAATCACGTTGTATCATGCATTTGCCAAACTACAGACATACCAAGCAAGTTTTTCCACCCAGAGCTACTACTTCTGACTGTGTAAAGTTCGCTATCTGCTTTGGTTCGGGCTCCGTAAACAACTTAACTTTTGATGTTTTTCGATAAGAAATGGCATGAATGTGCACTTAGGTTTTGTTGTTCGAGTGGAAATTGGTTGGAAAAGCAACTCTTAAATGGTTTCACTTTCCGGCTTGCTTTTACAAATTTTTCATTTTGCATATTAATTTGTGTTTTGTTTAGCCTCGAGGTTGGAGCAAACCGGAATTGAGCGTTCATCACGCGTTGAACCCCCTGACAAAAGAAGCCGCAAAACATGTGAAAACGGAATCAGAATACGAATATCAACGAAATCGAGAGGAAAACAACATCAGAGCAAAAACAAATTCCACAGAGGATTGAACTATGCACATACATAAATAAAAATGTAGCTATGTATGTAATTATGTATTATGTATAGGAAGATTCACGAAGATTCTGTTTAGGGATTCGAACTTCATGTACGTAGATTGCATTGCGCATGCGTAGCTGGATGAGAGGGAGAGGAAGAGGAAAGCCAATTAGCACGTAAACACACACACACACACACTGGAGGGAGACGAAACCTCAACTCCGAAATGGGCTGGGCGAAGTCGTCGCACAAGATATTCGTTAATGGAAAGCATAACAAGTGGACCGTCGTACGATGTGTCTTCGATTTGAATTGCTTATACACGTACAATGTTTTATTGCCTGATGCTTAAGTTTTATTTTATTTGGAGTTCTGTTCCGCTTAAACTGTCTGCCACGCACGCGCCGTCGTAAAACTTTGTACCGCCTCCGTCGCCTTTCCGCATTTAACTGAATAACAAAACTCGTCGTCGTCGCCGTCTTCGTTGTCGTGGTCTTCGTGGCCACAGCTTGAAATATATATATGTATAAAAAGCAACTGAAGCCGAAGTCGAAGCCGAGCCACCATCCCCCAGCAGTCGCAAGAGCTCATGTCGCCAAAGAGCCAATTCCAAGACGGAGTTAAGTTACGCTCGGAGCAAGCATGGAGAAAAACCTAAGAGAACTTTTTATTATGTACAAAAAACATGTATTCTGGAATTAATAAATGGCAAAAATTTCAGATTTCAGTAGGCTAACGTTACTCTAACCAATATGGCTTTAGAAAACATTACTCAAATGTAATCTTTAGACTCTTATCATATTGAAAAGTAAAAATAATTTCGTTTGCATCGTAAAACTTTAAATTTATTTTTGTTTTCGAGCATTACGAAGTTTTTAATTTGGGGAACAGCATTTCTTGCTTTTAGGAAACTTTGCTTCAAAATCAATATTTCGAATCGGAGTGTTTCAAAAATCACTGAAATCACGGCGCGAGAGTAATGTTAACCCAAAGACATCGATAGTGCGTCCGTCGGTATCGATCCATCGCGGCCAAGCGATTGAAGCTGAATATTCCTGATAGCCCTGAATATTCGTTTGGTTTGCCATCACTGCCTTCGTTTCGATCTTAACGCTCAGCACCATGGCTTGTGCCGCCATATGTTCTATAGCAACAATCTTCTGTGAGTATGTCTTAATGATACAAATTCATTTTACATTTGATAGGCACACACTTGCCAAAATGCACGTAGTCGCAAGTAACATTTGTGATACTTGCGATACTATCGATGTGACGCATCGCATATAATTTTTAATTGTACCAAGCACAACACAACAAGACTAAACTACCCATCGCTAAGGAAATATAATAATATCTATAAATTCTTCGAAAAAGAACAAATTAGCTCGTACCAAACTTTAATCGAGTTCATCGACAAAATTTGAGTAAAACTGTAACAAGTTACATATCTCGACGTGGCGATTTCCACCTTGTAAAGGCGGGCGGCAAAATAAGGCAATTCTACCCAAGGGTAGAGCGGTAACATAAAACCTCAAAAACAAAAAAAAGGGGAAGTCCAGAATAAAGAATCACGGTTTGATTGACACATTGTGACGTTGCAGAATGGATACGGATGAGGATAGTAATGCTGAAGCGAAATCCGCGCGCAAGCGCCAGAAGCGCCATGATTCCGGTGACGAAGATGAGAGCTCCAGCAGCCGCACCGCTGCAGGAGATGCCACCATGGACTCCCCGGCAGCACCAGCTGTGTAAGTACATGGGGTTATACGCCCCAACAAGTGCGTAGTTCTTGATTGATTTTTGTTTGGATTTGGCAAAAAGAATCGAAGAGAAAAGTGCAGTCGTAAGCGAGACTGAAATAGGAACCCACAACAACAACGTCACCAACACAAGCAGCAACGTCGATAACGGCGATAGCAACAGAGAGGGAGGAGTGAGCTGCAATCTAATTTTGCCGCAGGTTGAGACTGCAGAGGGCAACGACGAATCAATGGCACCGCCCGAGGAGGCTGGCACAGAGATTAATCTCTTGCAGGGTGCGCTGTCGCCAGCGGCAGCCAGTGCTGTGCTTGCCACAGAAGCTGTGCCTCCTGCCAGTGATGCCATCGACAGAGATGATGATGATGCAGTGCTGCCCAGTGTAGACGAAGAGCCCGAGGTAGCCGCAGAGGCAGCTGAACCCAATCCCATACCCAACGACGACGACGAGCAGTCATTGAGTGATGCCGATACCGTCAACAGTCGCGTGGAGGATGACTTTTGGACCCACAACAGCAGCTCCAGCAGCTCCAGCAGCAACAGCTCCAGTGATGGTGGAATGGTAAGTCCTGTAATAATAATTTCACTTCTGTTCTCTTCTGACACTCTTCATCATCTTTGGGCGGGCACCAGATGGACCACAGTGATTCGATTGAACCGGAGCCAAATGCGACCAACCGGGAGAACATTGACTTTGCCGTAAACGAAATAATGTACAAGGAAAAACCGCCATACACCTGGATCTCGGCCAATGAGTTGATGCAGCGCGAACACAATATTATCAATCGGATTGGATGGCGCGGCGGGCACACCTCGGTGCAGAGCTTCGGGCGAGGATTTTACGGATCCAGGCATGTCGTGGAGCAGATGTCACTCCGGCAGACAATGAAGAAACACAATGGCAGCGTGAACTGCCTCAACTTCAATCGGGCCGGAGATCTGCTCTGCTCTGGCTCCGACGATACACGAATCATCGTCTGGGACTGGGCCAACGAAAAGAAGCTGCACGTGTTCAAGTCGGGCCATCACAAGAACATATTCCAGACCAAGTTCATTGACAGTGCCGGCTGCCTGGACATTGTGTCCACCAGTCGCGATGGGCAGGTGCGACGCGCCGTCATTCCTCCATCCGGTGGCGACACAAAGCCCACGCGACTCTACACGCACAGCGATGCTGTGCACAAGCTCGTTGTGGTGCCGCACACCAAGCACGAGGTTATGAGCGCCGGCGAGGATGGTGCCGTCAAGCACTTTGATCTTCGCACCAGCACATCGGCCAACACCATGCTGAAGTGTCGCTACAACGATCCCAACAGGCGGGACCAACGGAGCCGCGTGCGTCTCTACAGCATTTCGCATCATCCGTTTGCGCCCGAGTTTTGTGTCAGCGGCGCTGATAACAATCTGCGTGTCTACGACAAGCGCAAACTGCCAGAGCCCATCCACGAGATGACCCCCCGAGGCGTTCGGGAGGTGAGCAAGTTCACCGACCAAACGGGAGACTTTTCATTTGTGTTTACTTCTCGTACCCTAAGATAAAAATCACGGAAATCACTTGCGCCGTCTACAATCACAGTGGCAGCGAGATCCTGGCCTCCTACAGCGATGCTGGCATCTTTCTCTATGACACCCGCAACTACAAAGAGGGCGAATATCTTCATTGCTACGAGGGTCACGTGTAAGTCATGCTCTAGATTATTGTGGTCTGTTCTCCTGCTCACCGATTGCCACACAGAAACGATAGAACCATCAAGGGCGTCAACTTCTTTGGACCACGATCCGAGTACGTCATCAGTGGCAGCGACTGCGGTCACATCTTTTTCTGGGACAAGAACACAGAATCAATCATTAACCACATGAAGGGCGACATGGCGGGTGTTGTCAACTGCCTGGAGCCGCATCCCTGGATGCCAGTTCTGGCCACCTCGGGCCTGGAGCATACTGTCAAAATCTGGACGCCCGATGCACCCGTAAAAGTGAGTGTGTTCCAGCTGCTGCCATTCAATTAAATCATTCAATCAAATCTTTCCTTTTGCAGCAAATCCCAAAACCCGATGGGCTGCGTGAAACGCTCTATAGAAACTTTCGACGCAGCATTAGGGACGACGATGCCAGCCAACAGGGCCTATTATTTTTTCAACAATTTTTGGATAATCCCTCCACCATGGCACACTTGCATAATCGTCGCCTTCGCCGTCGCAATCGTGCTGGAGCGTCTGCTGATGCCGCACCTGGAGCCTTGACAGAGCACGACCAAAACAGTAGCAGTGACACCAGTTCCATGTATCGGCGACGCGACAGCAGCAGCTCGGAGAGCTCCCACGTCGAAGCATATTCATTGCGCTGCAACACGCAATAAGCCAAATCCAAAGTTTAGCTACAAAATATCTCAACATCTCGAGTGGTGGAAGTGGAAATAGATACACAGATGCTGCAGTCAGATTCTGAAACGAGCTGATCTGCGAGTTTCTTTCCTTTGTTTGTTTTCTTAGAAGCGTTTGGAATGCTGTGAATTTGTACTTGTAAAGAATAGGCCTGCATATATTATATTATTATATTAATTTGGAATAATGTTTAATAAACCACACACACATGTATTGAAATCACTCAGTCAGTCCCTCAGTTCAGTCGTTCGTCTGGCAGATGAGCGCCACGCTACGCTTCACCCAGTGTGAGGGCTTCGCTTGGGTATTGAGCAGCAGCGGCACCACATAGTTCGTCGAGTGACCTGTGGTGGAGAGCGTGCCCTTGCGTTCGCCTGTCTTGTACAGGGGACAGCGATAGCGCGAGCCCTCCAACAGCTCCACAATGAGCACGGGCCGAAAGAAGATGACGGGCATGGCATAGATCAGTATTTTGGGATGCTGCTCCACCAGCATATTCTGCTCCCACTCCCAGCGTGCACCCTCCACGAACAGGCCGTTGCAGTAGACACCATCATCCGGGGGCGATGCCTTCGTCTCCACCTTGAGCACATCGTAGTCAAAGGTCAGCGTGTCAATGGGAATCTTGTACTTGCGCGCAAAGTTCTGCATGGCTCCAGTGAGAAAAGCCTGCGTGAAGAAGAACCCAGACAGCCAGAAGGTGGGCGGCTTGCCGTGCATATGCCAGTGGAACAGCCAGTTGAGGCGCTTGTACAGATCCTGGACATACGAACCCAGTGGCTTGAGACTCGGATACGACTTGGACATCCACTTGAGCGGTATGCGATTGAATTTCATTGCTGTCATCACATTCTCCAGATCGGGTGTCATCACAATGATGCCCTTGATGCCCATGGCCAGGTCCCTGCAGGAGGCACGAATCTCCTTTTGTAGCTTGAGGAAACGTTCCATTTCCTGCACCACAACCGTGTTCATGGACTCATTGTAGTCCACGGGATACTTCTCGGCCGCAGCCTCAATGTCCATGTCCGCCGGCATATCCCCCTCGATCTGCTTGATGGTGTTCAAAATGATCTGCTCCACGCTGACTCCAGCGCCTGCGGTGCCTGCCGCCTCGCTGCCCAGCAGCAGGATCATCGAATCGAGCAGCGTCTTTGTGGTCTGCAGATCTCGCGTTATGCCAGAGTTCGCATGCAGACCGTAAACCTCTGGCGGTGCCAGCGAAGGTATATTATCCTCCAGGTAGCGCAGCATCTCGCGGTGCTCCGTTTTGCGTGGCAGGATGTAGCGATCGTCTGTGGCGAATCTATAGCGATTGTCGGACACCACCTGGGGATTGCAAAAGTCTGCCAGAATCGTGACGATCGCGCGTCGATCCCAGTTGTCTGTGACACGACCCCCATAATTGCACTCGCTGGTCAGATACGAAATGGCATCGTAGGGCACGTGTTCATATTGATTGAGAAGCATCTAGGGTAAATGAAATCTCAACTGATTGATGTCTCATGCTAAAAGTGCACTCAAACTCACGCTCAATTGCAGCACAGAGATCTGCAGATCAGACTCGTTGAATCCGTAGGCAATGTTCCAGCCGAGTGGGCCGTACTTGCGTCGTTCCTGCACCACCGCATGGAAGAAGCAAATGCCATAGAGCAGCCGCGTGAAGGCGCGATCCTGCTTGGCACAGCCCGCATAGAACTCGTACTCATTGATTGGCTCCGAGTTGTAGGAGCGCATTAGGTTCTCCCTCAGGCCAGTGGGCGGTTCATTGGTCATCTTGACGCCATTCTGCAGAATGGTCACCGGGAACTGTGGCGTCGGATAGGCAGTCAGCCAGAGGCGGAAATTTGCTGCGGGAATTAAAGTTTAAAAGAGAATACAGAGTAGCCTTTCCATCACTTACGAACTGTGTTGAAGGTGTCCATGTTCTCCCACATGTACTCCAGGGCGGGCATCCAGGAGGCAGCCAAGTGGCAGTTCTGCAGGCACACCCAGTAGCCCATCTCCTGAGCGCTCTTAATGAGCGCAGTGGCAATGGGGCCCTGACCCTGGCCC
Source organism: Drosophila guanche (assembly GCF_900245975.1). Classification (NCBI taxonomy): domain Eukaryota; kingdom Metazoa; phylum Arthropoda; class Insecta; order Diptera; family Drosophilidae; genus Drosophila; species Drosophila guanche. The sequence continues at coordinate 3,990,495 of NW_022995751.1, read as the reverse complement.
AGCGAGATGCTCTGGAACGTCTCCTCCTGGCCCATTTTCTCGGCGAATGCTAACAGTGAGCCCAACGGATCAGCGCCCGGTGAGAGGATAAACACGAGCGGAGTCAGCGCTGTGGAGTCGGCGTAGGATTTGGAAATGTCAAACTCTGGCGGCGACACATACTGATCCCCGATGGTGATGGCAATAAATTTGCGCACCGCCAGGAAGACAGAGTCCGGGCGCAGGGCCTTCAGCACGATGATCTTCTCGAAGGCTGTGGTCTTGTCGTGCCACGGCGCAGGCAGCGGCTGCACCTCCGGCGAGGCATGATCGTAGATGGTCTGCCAGGCGGACAGATTCCTACGGAATGCATCCACAATGCCGCGCAGCTCCTTTAGTTCCTCCAGCCGCAGCACGTTCAGCCAGACGGTCTCTGTGATCCAACTGGGATCAGGGTTGGGCGGCATGTGTGTGGACTCTTTGGCATTGGTGACCAAATGCGCCAGATGCCGCATCTCCACCTGGCCCGTGCCCAGCAACACGCGTGCGGTGAGTATAAACGAGAAGAGCAGCTTGTCCTTCTCGAAGATGGAGCGGCAAACGTTGTTGTAGAGATTCTTGGTGAATCCATCGACCAGAAACTTGATGCGTCGCGGCAGATCCTTGGACTTGTTGGCCGTGTCGATGGAGTACATGTACAGATTGATGTACCAATTGAGCGAGAACTGGTACATGGGATCGATGTTGGGCAGATCCGTGATGGAGTAGTACAGAATGGACGAGTGCACGGCCACCGGTTTGTAGTTGAGTCGGAAAGCCTCTATCTTGGCGGACGTCTCCTTGGCCGCCTCTTGCTTCTCCTGAATATCCTTGGACAAACCCTTCGATTCGCCCAGTATCTGTATGGCAGCCTCATTCTCGAGTATGTCTCCCTCGCTGGCGGAGAGTGTCTTCAGGATGAGGTTCTCGGCATCGCGCAGTGCGCCCTTGTTGGCTGCAGCCTCTGTGGTGAGTGTGATGCGCAACTCCTGCAGATCGGGCCGCTCCTTGGCCACCACAATGCTCAGCAGCTGGTCCATCAGTGCATTCTGGGTGAGGGCAAAGTTAATCACCGTCACCTTGTTGAAGGTCTCCGGCAGAAAGTGCGGATTGCGCAGATTGCAGGTCATGTACAGCCGAAAGTTGGGGGACAGCGGCACCACCGACTCGCCCAGGCTGATGTGCTTGACGCCACCCTGAATAAAGGTCTGATGCATGAGGATGGGATCCAGCGGCACCTCCAGCTCCTCCTGCACATTCTCAATGATCACAGGAGTGCCGTACTCCATGGCCTCAGCGATGACGCGCATGTAGTTGCCCTGATTGAACTTGACGCAGTTCAGACGATTCTTGCGCTCCATATTCTTCAGCCAATTGTTCGCTTGGCCCTGCGGATCAATGAAGAGACTGTAGCGACTGGAGCTGGACACTATGATGGCATTCTCGCTGGAGAACTCATCGTTGGGCAGGCCGTCCAGCTGCCAGTTTTGGATGGTCACCTCCAGTCCGAGCACCTCCGTGATGGAGTACTTCTTGGAGCAGGGAATCTGCAGGCTCGTCACCTTCTGGAACCAATCATTAACGCACTCGGTTCTCGCCTGCAGATTCACCGCGGACAGGTAGGCAATGATGCCGCACGAGAGCAGCACATCGCCAGGCAGATGGTCGTACAAATCCTGCAGGTCATCCGCTGCCTTGTTCCAGCGCGACTTCTCGCCGCCCAGTCCCCCGATGAGCGCCTCAGCGCGCAGCAGCTTGTTGCGACAGTTCTCCGCGTGCTCCTCGGTCTTCTTCATCTCCTCGTTGGCCTTGTCCAGCTCAATGTTGAGCAGCGCCACCTTCTCCTCGAGCGCTGCGGCCAGGGCACGCTTCTCCGCGAGGAAGCTCATGGTGTCCGCGTATTCCTTTTCGGCACCGGCCAGCTTTGCCTTTTTGGGTGCCACTACCTTGGCCACATCGTCGTACATGTCCATGGCAATGATCCACTGGCAGAGACCCTTCGCGGCACTCGAGGCCTTGGCCACCACCTTGGGATCAAAGTCCTTGTTGGGTATGAACTCCTTGCGAATGCGCTTCATGATCTCCACGGGAATGTTGTCCTTGTCGAACTCCTTAAGAGCGGGCAGGAAGTTCATCTCGCCCAGAAGCCGCTTGCTGGGTCCCCAGTAGTCCATCACCATCTTACCCGACGCAGGATCTGGCACACGATCCGCCGGAATGGCCTTGATCACGCACACCGCTGCCATGACCAGCTTGATGACCGATGGCGGATTCTTCATGGACTTTACGAGCGTGATGTCGGCGGGTTTCAGTGTGTTGAGGGCAGCCAGGGCATCCTCCAGCACGGGTATGGCCTTGGCCAAATCCTTTTCGCATTCGTTCTTCAGCACCTGCGCGGCCACAGCCTGCACGGAGGCCACCTCCTCGTCCCGCTTCACCTGCTCAGCGGCAGCACTGGCTGCCAGCGTCTCCTTGTTGATTTCGAGCATCATTTTGCGCGAGGCCTCCGCCAGAGCCACCAGCTTTGGCTGCAGGGCATTCAGGTCACGCTGCATAATGGAAATGGCAGCCGCTGCATTGGCCAGCGTGTCCAAGCCCCCAATGTAACGCATCTTGGCGAACATTGTCTCGCTCTGCTTGCGGTCGATGAGTGTCTGAAAGGAGCGTATCAGCTCGATGAAGGAGGCATTCGTCTGGTAGATGTGACGCCCCGACTGTTGGCAAAAGGCGCGCGTGGCGCGGGCAGCCGTCGTGTGGAAGTACTGGCAGGTGTCGACAATGGCCATTTTGATCTCCTCCGAGGGCACATTCACATCCACCAGCGACATCTTGGCAATCATCTGCAGCGCCTCCTCCGGCCAGCTGTCGTACCAGTCGATGGTGCAGCAGTTGACAAGCGACGGGTAGAGGCGAACGCGCGTGCGCAGTGCATCCCCAATGGGCGAGAAGCTCAACACCATGTGCAGCTTCTGCTTGCACCGATTCACAAAGAAGGAGAAGACTTGCAGCGGCGACACATCAATGTTGCGATTGCCGCCCTGTGCGGCCAGACGCACCATCTCCAGCACCTCCTGCTTCTCGTCGATGGGGAAAATGTTGGGCACCTCGCCCTGATTCAGCAGACAGTCAATGTCCTGCAGGAAGAGCTCCATCTTGATCTGATTCTCGGTCATCAGAAAGGTTGTGTGTTTGTTCATTCCACCCGCTTCCTTGAGTATCACTTTGATGTCATCATGCCAGTCATTGGCGCCGTAGTTCTTGGTAATTTCCGGCTGAAAGAACGAGGTCTGCACCATGTTGGTGGCCAGCTTCGTCAGCGATTGGCGACCTGAGCCACCCAATCCGATAAGCAATGCGCTCGCTCCCTGGATGGAGATGATGCGGCAGATGCGATTCAGATGCTGAAGCGCAAAGGTGAAGAGAGTGATGTCCATCTTGGAGCGACGCGTCGAGTTGTAGTCGTCGAGGCTGTCCAGAGCCACCTTCAGGAAAACCTCCACGCTGGGCACCTCCTCGTAGCGTCGCTCATCCGGCACACTGTCCTCGTCAAAGTAGACGCCAAAGAAGACATTGTTAGCGGTCTCCATGCTGAAGACTTGCTCGTCTCCCACCTGCACGCAGTACTTGTCGAATATGTTCTCCACTTTGTCCTTAAAGTTGGCCTTCAGGCACTCGTTCAGCTTGTCAAACATCCACTTGCGATCGGTGTCGTCCACGAGACGATCGTAGAACACGCGCATGGCCTCGTGGTACCACACTCGCACCAGTATCTTCTTGTCATTGACGGACTCCTTGCGCACCAGCGTGCAGCCAGTGACGACGCGTGAGATGTCGCGCAGGTTGAAGATGTAATGGCTCTTGGCTGGCGTTGCTCTTATCTCGGACTGCACACTCTTGTAGATGCTCTGCGTTGCGCTGACAATCTGATTGGTCACCACAAACACATCCTGCCCGTGGCCGGAGCGCCTCAAACCGTTGAGTGCCACATTCAGGAAGATGCGGAACATGCTGTCATCGCTGAAGGTGTTGATGGAGAACACATTAAAGTGATTGAGGAAGCGCGCATAGACATCCTGGCGACTGCCGCCGGGCAGGCCACAGGCAGCTACGATCAGCACATCGTTGATGTACAGCTTGGAGGCATCCTTCAGGTCGTACACGTGCCCATAGTCAAAGTACTGGCGCAGCAGCTCCAGCGGTGGTTGTGCCCCATACACCTCCTTCACGGGCATATTCATGTCGTCGACAAAGAGGACGCTCTGCATGCCCTTAGGCGGCCCATAGATGCCACGCTTCAACTTCTGCAGCTTCGAGATGAGCAGTTCCTGACACTGATTGGCGGTGATCATGACTGTGAAGGTGATGAAGCCCGTCTCGTACTCCTCCTGGTTCAGTTTGTTCATCAAATAATTCTGCACGTAAACACTCTTGCCAGTGCCCGTGGGTCCCACCAGCAGCATGCGCTTCTTGTGATTCACATGCATCTTGAGAAGATGTACATAGCGTGCCGTGTCCACTGTTGGCACAATCACACCCGTCTTGGTCTCCTCCACATCCATCCGCTTGGCCAGCTCCGGCCAGTAGCGCCAAGTGCCGCGCTGCTTGAAGACGTAAACATACTCCACGATGAGACCCTCCACGGGCGGAGTGACCTCCATTTTGCCTAGAGCCTCGGGTGGGTGTGCCTCCTCGCCGTCATAGATCTGCAAAAGAAGGAGATTGAAGGAAGGAGACGTTAATCCCTGCTACAGCCTGCCTACTCCCTTACCTTTCTCAAAAATGCATCAAACTTATCCCTAGAAGCCGTATCCAGAATCCCTCCAACGCCCCAGACCAGCGCGAACAGAATGGCCGCCTGGAAGTAGCCCACAATGTACTTTTGATAGTCCTCGGGATTCTCCTCGATGGCCTCATCCAGCAGCATGTCAATGAGGTCAAAGGTCGTCTGCATGCAATTAAACTCCCCTGAGCGAACAAACTGACTGCAGTGGCGACGCACAAAGGTCTGGCACTGGGGCAGCAGCCACTGCAGCATGGCCGTCACATACTCGACACCCTCCGCGTCGGCCCAGCGTGGATCGGCCTTCTTCAGCCAACTGTTGGCAAAGGCGCGCCAGCCCAGAGTCGAGGGTTCCATGTAGATCATGCCGCAGCGGGAGACGGTCGCTGGCGAGGCCTGCGCAAGGTCCATTACCTCAAAGATCATGGACATTTCGTGGGACATGGTGATGACCTCGCCGCTGGTCAGACACAGCTTCTTGTTGTCATCCAGCACCGTGTTCATGTTCTCAATCCACACAGCATCCACGGGCCCATCGAAGATCACCCATTTGCGGTCCGGCGTGGGTGTCATGGCAAACTCACGGAATATCTTGGCCACCAAGCCATCGGTCCACTCGTAGGATATGGGATCAAATGAGCCGTACAGCTGGTTCATGGTAATCGACTTGGGATTCATGATGCCCATTAGAACGTGCTGGAAGTAGCTGCTCTTGTCCGGCGCCTTGATCTTCAGTGCAGACATGACTTTGGCGAGCACCTGCAGCGTCTTGGACTTGCCCGCCAGCGGTTCACCCACCAGCATGAAGCCATGCCGCACAATAATCATCTCGTACGTCTGGATGACTTTGGTGAGGAACGAAGGGGCTGGTTCCAGCACCTCCTCCTTGCAGACGCGCTTGAACTCGGTCTCAAAGAGACTGTAGTCGATGTGCGGCAGACTGATGCCCGGAAAGATGTCCGAAATGATGCCCTCGAAGAGCGGCACATCGAACGATAGGAACTTGGGCAAATTCACATCGATCAAGCTGCGCAGGAGGAGAATATCCTCCAGTTCGTCTGGGTATTGCTTCTTGATGTTGCCGCAGGCAGAGAGCACCGTCTTCACCGCTCGCATGCCGTAATCGTAGTGGTTCTGGCTGGACAACTGCTCCGAGCACAGCCTGTAGGTGGTCACAATCTTGACGGCCAGCTTGCGGGCATCCACAAAGCCATAAGAGTAGAGAGAAATCTCACCAATCATGGCGTAGTCCGGCACCATCATGGCCACGGATCGGAAGAGCACCTTCAGATTGTCGGGCAACTCGGAGCGACCCGCGTAGCCGGGATTCATGGTGATGCAGACATAGACAGCGGGATTCAGCATCAGTTCTGTGCCCTCGAACATAAACTTGCTGACATTCGCACGCACCGCTTGGATGATGAGCAGAATCTGTTGGGCCACCACCGACAGCACCTCCAGCTCAATACGATTGAACTCATCGAAGCAGGCCCAGGCGCCGCATGAGGCCAGACCCTTGAAGAACTTGCCCATGGCCTTGTAGTCCAGTCCATCAGAGCAATTGAAGACTTTGCATTGGACGGCCAGCGCTTTGGCTAGATCCTTTGTGGTTTCTGTTTTGCCAGTGCCCGCGGGACCCTCTGGGGCGCCGTTTAGATGCAGTTGATAGGCGCCAACCAGCGTGCGATAGCAGCGATCGGTGAGTGGTGTGATCACCAGGCGATCCGAGTTGCCCAGATACTCATTGGCAAAGGGCACAGTGGCGTTGATGATCCGCACCAGAGTCTGCTCCTCCTCCCAGTAGTAGCGCATTTGGGCGAGCCACTGGAAGTCATATTCGCTGCTGATCTTCAGCCGAATGAGCTCCTCGGTGACATCCTTGGCATGCACATCGATGACGATCAGCGACTTAATGGTGATCCTGTTGAGATTGCTAATCACAGGCGAACGCACGAGGGCCACAATGTCGTTTAGTTCCTTGGACAACTCCTGGAAGAAGTTTGTCATCACGGTCTGATTGCCGCCAAAGCTGCGACGCAGGCAGCCATGCATTTTGGCTGCCCAAAAGACCTGCGAGATGGCCAGCACCGTCATCTGGGGCCACTCCAGCACCCACTCGTGGCGCTTCACTTTCGGATAGTGGCCGTAGGAGAGCTCGTTCTGGTTTCGCACCGCCTTCAGCATCTCATCCTCCACGCCAATGAGCCACTTCTCCACGCTGCCGCCGGCTGCCAACGTGGACACAGGCTCAATAAACTCAATGTACTCCTTGTCGCTGCTTATCATGGCCAGCACATTCTTGTTCGCGTCAAACTCCAGGCTGTTGATGCCCTCAAAGCACTTGCTCAGATGCGGCAGCACGCGCAGCGGATCCTTCGTCTCTGAGAGTATCTCCAGCATCTCATCGTTGGCGAGGAAAAAGAAACGGGGGAAAAACAAACGCTTCTTCTCAAGATAATTGCTCACACCCGTGGATATATCCTCGAGCAGCTCGTTAGCCTTTTGCAGAGACTCGAGCAGTCCGGATGCGGGCGCCGTTTCCATCACCAGCGGCTGTCGCAGCACCAGGCCCATGTTACGGGAGTATGTCTGCTCCACAATGGTGAAGAGGCGACCCTCCTCTGGCATTTGTGCTACGATATCCTTTGAGGAGAATATGGGCAGCAGATACAGATAGTTGGCCTGCACCTTGCCCCACTGATCGAGCGTCTCGTTGACTCGCATTATCTTCTCGTACCAGGCGCGCACCTCCTCCTCGCAGGGCTTCATGAAAGCCGAGCCGCGCATCGTCAGTGTCTTGAGGATGTGATCATCCAGCAGCGCCTGAATGTCGTCCAGGCTATTGAGGATCGTCACTCCCGTCTCCTTATACGGGCCCGTGGGGAAGACCTTGTTCTCCCACTCCTTGATCATGGCCTGCAGGGCATTCCACAGCTGCAGCTCCTTGTTGGCACTGATGCTGATGATCTCAAACTGATCGAGGATGTGATCCAATCCAGAGTTGAGTATCTTCCGCAGGGTAGTGCCCGCATCTGGTGTGACATCAAAGCCGGCAATTTCAGACATTTCCTTCCAGTGGCGCTTCCTCAGTGCCGGATTGCACATTATATTGACCACAAAGACGCCGGTGGTGAAGTCTTTAATCGACTGAATCATGGACGTACACAGTCGCAGCGGCACTGGATGCTTGGCCGGATCGGGATCCTCAGTTTGGCCCTGCAAAAACAAGAATTAGGGATAAGAAATGCTGCGGGAAATGCTTGAACTCCGCACCTTGAATTTGCACACGGGATTGTCAATGAGATCCTGTTTGATCTTGACGCGATAATATTTCTGATTCTTCTGGAACTCTTTCAGATAATTATCCGTTGTGGATTCCACAAACTTGGGCTCCAAATACTCAAAGGGTCCATCCTGCCACACATTCAAGTAGCGCTGCCAGTCAATGCAGCATCTGTGGGATAACAAAAAAGGGAAACCATCAACCAAAGCCCATCCTTATAGAGGGTATGGACTGCCACTCACTTCATGATCTCTGCAAATGGATAGACAAACGACTTGATCACCTCCAGCGTAGGATACTCCGTTTGTGCCACTTTAAACAGCTTCTCCTCCTTGTTGATCCACGCGACGTAGTCATCAAAAGTTTTTAGCTGATCGATAAAGTTCTGGAGTATTATGTAGCTATCGCGAAACTTCTCTGGGCGGCTCATGTCATCGATGATGGCCAGCTTGGGCAGCATTTCCTCAATGTCAGAGTTCAGCTTCTTCACCACCTCCTGCAGATGCTCCTCGAAGAGGAATTTGAATTGCTCCTGCTGTGAGGCATTGTACTCGCATATCTCGTTGATGTCCTTGATCCAGTTGATGGTCTTGATGGTCAGATCAAAGTGATACTTGGACATCTCTGTCAGCTCGACAATGTTGGTGCCCACCTGCAGGCAGTACTGAATGCGATCCGTCAGCTCTGCCAGCTTCACCGTCTTCACGTGGATCATGTAGTCGGCGCTCTCGAGCAGCTCCTCCGTGGACTTGGGGATCTCCAGGGCGCGGTACTTGATCTTCTCAAACTCCTCACAAATCTCCTCCTCGGCCTTGATGTGCTCCCTTATAATGATGACCGTGATCTCGGCTATCAGATTCTCGGCCAGGTTGCGCAGCCCCTGGATCGCTGGCTCATTGTGGATGACGGCCATGACAAAGTACTCAACTGCCGGTTCACTGCGTAGCAAATTGATGAACTCGTAATAGACGTCGATCCGCGCAAAGTACTCTTCAAAGGCATGTGGCTCGGCCAGGAAGTTGTTGAGGGCATCCCGCTCTTCCCACGAGAACAGAGCATCGTATTTGTTCCTAAAGTTGTCAATGTAGGCTGTAACCTCAGCGTAGGTGGCAATTATGATCTTCTGCACCTTGTCAATGACATCCTTCAGCGAGTTGTCGTTCATCTCGATCTTCAGGTAATCATTGACCTTCGCGTACGCGGCCATTGAGGTGAGCGTTTCCACCTGCGGCTGCAGCGACTCCATGCGATAGCCGACCATCGAGATTTCCGTGGATATCTCAGCAAAGGTGCGTAGGATGCTGTACAGATTGGGCCGCGTGTCCAGTTCCCCCGAGACCTCTGTCCACTCCAGGGACATGCGGAACATGGGCATCGTGCGCGGATTGCTGCAGATGCGAAACATTGCGATGAATGTTCGCATCTTCATGTTGTTCAGCTCCCGATTCATCAGTCCCTCCAGGCCGCTCCATGCACGCTTCCACAGCGCCGGAGTCATCACTCGCTTGCGCAGCATCTTGCGCAACACAATCACCAGCTTGGGATACCACGTCCAACGCAGAAAGGTGTTCACCTTGTCCAACTGGTTCTGGATGTACTTGCGGTAGAATTTGTAGGAGAGCGCTTCGCGTCCGCCCAGACCCATCTGCTGCTGCTGGGCGCCAGTAGCGCTTATGTACTTGAAAATGCAGACGACGTCTGGCAGATCCGACACCGAAATGCTCAGCACGGCACGCATGGGCAGCTGCAGGATGAGCAGCTTCTGGCCAATCTTCCGGCGGTTCTCCAGATAAGCGCTGTAGTTGGCCGTGCGACCGGGACGCTTGAAGTGGAAGTCCGCTTGCGGCAGTTCAAATTTGGATGGATCCTCGTCTGAGAATTCGGGGTGGCGCAGTATGTTCTTCATGCTGTAGATCTTCATCAGGCGGTTGTACTCCTCGTGCACATCCCTCATGTACGAGTCCACCAGGTCCGGGTATCTGTTCCGCAAGCGTTCTGAGGCGAAGCTCAAAATCTTGGCCTCCGTCTTGCGCAGCATGGGTGGAACGATGATCTTGCGTACCTCCCGTCGCAGATTGTCCACGTAGTGGGACTGCGGCAGCGGTCGAATGTCCGGTTCGGGTGGCCAGTTCTGGCGTGCAATTCTCACCTTCACGTCAGCCGCCTTCTGCTTAAGGAACTGATAGTGCCGACGCTCGTGCACATCCGAAATGCGAAACTTGAGCAGGGGATTCTTCATGTACGGCTCATTATCGTATTTGCTGGTGTCCGAGGGCGGCCGGTGCATGCGGCTCAGCTTGCGGCTGTACATTTTTTCAAATCTTTTTCACAATCGCATCCAAAATTCAATGCAGTATTCTGCAACTGGATTCGATTCTATTCATGGAAAGGTTTTCGACTCTCAATGCCTGACAATTTTCCGTATTCCGTATTAATAGTTGTTGCCCAGGCAACTTGTTGTGTTTGTTTGTTTTTGCGTTCCCGTTTTGTCTGCCCGGCATTTGAGCTGACTCCAGGCTCTCTTTGAACTTCTTTACAAGTATTTACACATACATGCACTCACATGTATGTATGTGCAGTCGTGTTTGTAGGTTCTCCCGCATTATATTTTTACGCTCTCTTATTTGTGTGATCGAAATTTAGCGAATTTCGCCGTTTCCTCTTTTCTTTCACAAATGTCCAATTGGAATGGCCCCCTTCCAGCCATCAGAAGTTTCGACTATAAATTAGGTATAATCCGTGTGTTCCTCGCCTTTGCATTCTTCCTGTTCTTCCCACTCCTAACGGACAGTTCCACAGCCTGCTGTTTCCCATAAATAAGGCCTCCGGCATTTGGGGACGGGGCAAAATATGAAAAGGCCCAAAACACACAACCTCCTAGCGAGTGTGCCTCGCTGTGTGTGTGCGTGTAGAAAGCCACCAGGATGAACCGAAAAATGTTGACAGCCGTTCTACGTACACATTTTGCTGCGAACCTGTTCGTTTGACTTGTTTGATGGTTTTATGAGTGTCAAAACTTGACAGCTTAATAGACATTTTTATGGCAGGCAATCGCACTTTCATTGTTATTGGGGAGAGAGATGCACAGTAGCGATAGAGAGAGAGAGAGAGAGAGAGAGAGGGAGCACGTATACATATGCTGGTCTGTTTGTCCTTCCTGCTCTATAGAAAGCAAGGGATGGATGCTGTGAAAGCCCAGCTAACGGCGAAAAAGCCTTTGCAAGCACAAACACACACACCCCCCCCCCAAATTTATATAGAAAACTGTATGTACGTACGTATGCATGTATGTATATTTTTTCCTACGCACAAGCAGAGACCCTCCCCAACAACAACAAGCAATGGGCCGTTTTGTTTGTTTACCGTTATTTCGTATCGTATTTTCTCTCTTTGGCTGCGCGACATCTTTCTCTGTTTTCTGTGCACCTGTTCGCATGTTGTTTTTTGTTGTAGTTGTATGTGTGTACGTGAGCCGGCAACTACGACTGCTGTGCGGAGGGGTACTTGGCGTTTGCTTTGGTCGGTCCCGTTACTTTGAGTGGGCTGTGCAGAAGTAGGGATGACACTGGCGGCTAGTGGTGACACCATCGGCCGTTCACTTTAACACGGTTTCAGGTACATTTTCTGACTTTATACTTGTATTTAAGCTTCTCCTGTAGGGCTATATACAATTTAAGATGGCGAAATTGTTCTTTATTTATTGATTGATCGTTATCAATTCGATTGAAAATACATTATAGATACAGAGATTAACAACTTTTTAGCAACAATAATGACAATATTTATTACATAACATCTCGTCAATTGCAAATACAATACAATATTCTAAAAAACCCAATATTCATCAGTTCAAAAGCCTCAAGTTAATGCAGATCTCCGACTCCGATGTACGGTTACGGCATGAGATGGTATCAGGGGAGGGGTATAGGATCGGTGCAGATAGGAAAAAACGCTCCGTCCCTGTCGGCCAGCGGCTGGGCACTGGTTGCGGAGCGTTCTTTCAGTTTAGTTTACAATAAAGCGCAATGCAATACATTATACAATAGCTATACAATCTGAATACGTATACAATATAGATACAAAAAACATACAAGTAGATGAGCGTTCTTTTCTTTTCCAATAATAGATTCGTATCAAAGAAATTGCACAAGTTTGATTTCGCCAATAGTACTTTTAGGTGTGTTTCTGTAGTTGTTGTAGTTCTCTAGGTACATACGTTTAAGCGTTTCCATATATCATATTCTGTAAAATATGTAATTATTGTTTAGCCCCACATACGATACGATACTATACCACGTCGTAGGTGTATTAGTATGCGTTAAATATGTATATTAAACAGTACTCGTATATATGTACTATATAGCTTAGGGGCAACATAACAATTGCAGTAATGATTGATTTTAGTTCTTTGTTGTGGTTGGGTTTAATTGGTCGTTAAGTAAGGGGTTAACATCGACGACGCTTACTTGTTATCTCTCAAACTGCAGTACATAGTCCTTCAGTGGGCCGGGCAGATTCAAGCGATTGACATTTGGGGCCAGTTTGCGGTTCAACGCCTCGTAGATGGCCCAACGAGCCAGTTGCTTGAGGCTGCGCGGCTTGCGGTACAGCGTGGATATCAGGGCAATCAGTTGCTCGGTCTTCTTGCTGGGAACTTGGGCAACGTAGAAATTGTGCAGCGACTTGAGGCAATTGTAGAGCGGCTCGTGCTCCATGGTCAGGTAAAAGAGGTGGATGATGCGCGTAAACGTCAAATGCGGATCGTTGAGTATAAATTCCTTCTTCGTTATCAGTATAATATAGTAGAAAAGCAGATATCGCGAGTTTGTGCGGAAAGAGTTGCGGAACGTGTTGTCGCCGCCCAAAGCAGCGGCGGCCCCACCGGCGCCCAGGGCCTCGCCATAGCTGGCTATTTCGCTCGAGAAGATCGCTATGCCCGGCGTGGTCTTGCTGCTGAGCACAATATTGGGATCGGCCCCGTACTGTATGAGCGTCAGCGTCAGTTCGTAGATGCACTCCATGTCGTGGCAAGTGCGCACATTCTGCACCATATCCATGACAGCCTGCAGAATGTGCTGATATGTCTTGTTGCAGTCCAGGCCATGCTGCAGCAGCAGCAGCAGAATGTTCTTTATAAAGTCAAAGTTTGTGCGCTTCTGTGCATCACAATTGAGGGTAAAGTTCTCGCTCACCGTGAACACGAGCACGTGCAGCGGCTTCAGATTGGCGCGATACGAACAGTTCGGATTCGCACCATGCTGCAGCAAAATGCGTATGCAGTTCAGATAGCAGACCTAAAATTAAAGGTTATACGATGCGCTGTGACAGTACTTTAGCTTTAGCTTGGACTCACCTTCATTGAATGCGTAAAATGGTGCAGATGGTCCTTGTTGATCAGCGGCACCAGCAGTACCATTATGGGCACGGACCCATCCCTACCCACAATGTTTGGATCACCTACAAAACAATGTCCCAATAAGTCTCAATAAATATTCATAGATGGTTTCCCTTACCATCCTCCTTGATGAGCATGTTGAGTAGCTCGTAGCAGACCTCCCAGTCACGCAGGTGGCGAAACACACAGGCCATCGCACTATTGCCCGCCTGATTGATGGACTGCTTGGCTCCGTTTTGCAGCAGGAAGCGCACCAAATACAAAACGTCCCACTTGCTCCACTTGTCGTAGCCGTAGCGAGCCTCCTCCAACGCATAGCGCACGATGAGTGCATGCAGCGGTGTATTCCCCAGAGAGTCGGGTGCATTGATCAACTCCTTGCAGCCGCGTTCCAATAGGATGCGAAGTGTGGCCAGCGTGTCCTCGGCCGGCTTGCGGGCAGCAAATATAACTGCAGAAGGGAATTTTGTTTTTATGAAATTCTGCTGAGGGATTAATTTAATTTAGAACTCACCGACATGCAGCAGTGTCATCTGCTGGGTGCAGGTACGAACAGTGGTCACCGCCCCCTGCTGTATGAGCAGCTCCAGGAAGCGGCCATCGTGCAGCACGGCATGGTGGATCGGATAGTACTCATCCATGATGAGATTTATCTCTTCGGATCGCGTCAGCACCAGCTGCTGCACACAATTCCATGCACCACGCTCGCAGGCAAGATGCAGGAGAGGTTTCTTAGCCCGAAACGGTATCCAAGGCTCCTCCATCTTCTGTGTGAGCAGGCTCAGGACATTGTACTGATCGCCGTCGATCGCATAGCATAGAGCATTCTGCAGCTTGTTGTTCAATCGCTCGCTGACGTCGTCCACATTGTTGTGCCACTTGCCGCTCTCCTCGCAGTTGTGCGTATGTGCGCCGGGGAAGCACATCCGCGTATCCACATCGATACGGGCACCGTGGCGCAGGAGCAGCTCCACGCACTCCTCGTACCCTCGCAGGGTAGCAATGTGCAGCGGCAGGGAGCAGGGAGAACGATTTACATCCGGCCGATGGCGGTGCAGCAGCCACTTGGTGAGATCAATGTGATTGAGGCCGACACTGCGCTGCAGGATGTTGTACCCGCAATCGTCATGTATGACCAGGATATTCTCGTGCTTCGGTATCTGGATGAGGAGGCTTTCTAGTGTTTGCAGCGAGATTTTTGGATTGGCACGCAGTATCTCGAACAGCGTCTGGATATTCTCCTCCGTTGCCTTCGACACTTTGTGGCCATCGCGATGTGAGAGCAGGGCGGACCCAGAACGGAACACCTGGCTCACAGAGCCACCCATGTCGCCTCACTGGCTGGCTTCTCGCTCTTCAGTCCAGCTGACAACCCACTCTCATGTTTCACCGTCCTGCGACGCAGTTCTTGTTGTGGGCCTGCCTGCTGTGGAGAACAATAAACAACAATATGCGTAGCAGTCCAGTCCCCGCAGTCGTAAAAATCAATACGCTCTGTTAAACATTCGCCCAAATCAGCACAGGACACTGAGCAGGAGGCATAAGGCACTCCATTCACGCTATCACATTGTTCCGCATCTCTTTTGTGCCTTTATAGACTAAATGCATTGCATTAACACATCCAAAACTCTTTTTTTCCAAAACACAATACACTTTTTCGCTGAAAATCAGTTGTGCGCTTCTTCTTCTTTCGATAAATGCAGATTTAGCAACTGTGCGAGTAACGGATAACAGCTGACAGACACCGATACATATCGAAAAACTACCAACAAATTTTGCGCCAAATTGCACAAGAAAATTAATTGTTTATCCCGCAAGAATATAACCACAATCGTAAACAATGGCTCTTCGTTTGGAGAGCTCCTACGAGAACTTGAGCAGCCAATATCGGCTGAAGGATTACGATTACCAGAAGCAGTTCTGTCACCTGTACGCCCACCGCCTGGTCGAGATGACGCGCCTCCTGACGCCGCTTGTCCAGAAGAAGTGGGGCAAAACGGAGCCCATCAAGAAGCTGTGCGAGCTGCGTGGCGAACAGGATGTCCACTGCATCTTGATTGGCACCATCTACAAGCACCAGGCGCACAAGCCCAGCATCCTGAGGGACATATCCGAGGAGAATCAATTGGCACCGCAGCCGCCGCGACAGAATTACTCGGAGCCTGAAGACAAGGTGATACTGGAGGATGAACTGCAGCGGGTGCGCTTGCAGGGTAAGATACTGCAGACCCAGCTCATGGCCACAGGCGTCGTGTGCGCTGTGCTTGGCGGCACCGACAGCGAAGGCTTCTTCAACGTCGATGATGTGATGTACTACGAGAGTGGGCCACAGAAACCACTGTCCAACAAACGGAACCGACTGCTAGTGCTTGTGTCTGGCTTGGATCAGCTACAATCCCACACCTATGTAGACGCCCTGAATCTCTTCCAGTACTGGCTTAGCGGCAGTCTGGGCAATGGAAAAGATGCCAAATCCTTGGTGCGACTGATCATAGCCGGAAACTCGGTGCGCGGCAGTGCAATGGCGCATGTTCCGACCCTGCAGGTCGCACGCACTCAGGCGAATGCCAACGACACTGTCCAGGCGGTCAGCCAGCTGGACAGTTGGTTCGCATCGTGGGCGCAGTGCCTGCCCATCGATGTGATGCCGGGCGCCTTCGATCCGGCCAACTTTATGCTGCCACAGCAGCCATTCCACAAGTGCATGTTCCCCCAAGCGGCGCAGCTCTCATCGTTCCAGGCTGTGACCAATCCGTACAGCTGCCGCCTGGATGATGCGCTCATTGTGGGCACTGCCGGTCAGAATGTGGCAGATCTCCTCCGCAGCACGTCGCTGGAATCTTCCCTGGAGGCCCTGCGCTGTACCCTAACATGGGGCCATGTGGCGCCTACTGCTCCGGACACTCTGGCGTGCTATCCGTACATCGAGAGTGATCCATTCATCATGCGCGAGTGTCCACACGTGTACTTTGCAGGCAACTGCGAATCCTTCGAGACGGCCCTTCATGTTACCGCAGAGGGAAAACGCACCTGCCTCGTGTGCGTGCCCAGCTTTGGCAAGACGAAGAGCGTCGCCGTGGTGGATTTGGACACGCTCACCTGCCGGCAGGTTAACTTTAGTACTGAATCCGAATGAAATGTAGAGTGGATGTCTTGAGGAAGTAAATGCAGTTTAGTAAAGTTATAGAGTAGAGTCTTGTTTTTATTCGCTATTCATTAGTGCACAACGGGTCCCAGGGGCTCTCCTCGAATGTTGGCGAGGTCCAGGCGGGAGTCGATGCTCTCGTCAATCAGTCCAATTACAGCAATGTTGTCGCCGCGGATGATGTGCAGCCCCAGCACAATCTGCTCTATGCCGGACGACGTTGAGAAAACCCGCTCATGGCACTCGTCGATGATTATGTTGATGGTCTGGTCGAATCCCTTCAGTGTCCCGATGAAGTTACGTCCATCCGCAGTGATTATGGACACGGTGTGGTTGATGTAGGATTCCAAGCCGGACATGTTTTGGTTTATTTATGGAAAAACGCGACAAATACAAATCAAGATTCGGCAAACGCTAGCGACGCGCTCTCCGATACCGATAACGATTGCCGGCCAATGCAACTCGCGAACATCTGTTCGCCCGCTGCTCATGTAATCGGGGCTGGATTTGGATTCTTTTTTTTTCATAAACTTTTAAATTAAAAACTAAACAATGCTGCGACGCTTTGTACAAGTGGGAGCCAGGCAAGTGGCCCGCGCCCAGTCCACAGCAGCCGCGCAGGAGAAATGGGATCTTTACGCCGGCGTTCTCGTTGAACGCCTGCCCGTCGTATCCAAGTCACTCAGCCCTGTGGAGAAGCAGTTCCAGGACTTGCTGTGGCGTATCGAGTTCGAGAACAGCCTGAAGTCTGACCATGAACTGAAGAACGAAAGGGAATTGGTGCAGGCCGAGCTCATCAAGCAGGGCAAAGTGCAGGTGGATCTGGACGACAGCATGACCAAACAGACCGCCCAAGATCTGAAAGATGCGTACGTCGAGGAGCTGAAGAAATTCCAATTGGGCTCCCGTACGACGCCCGACGATGCGGCCAACAAGACCAGCTCCACGGACCGCTGCCTGGAGGACACGCTCTATTTGCTGGTGCAACAGAAGCTCGGCCAGCAGCAGCACATGATTCTTCCCCAGGGCAAGCGGCAAGATGGTGAATCCATGCGCCAGACCGCAGAGCGTGTGCTACGAGAACAGTGTGGCAGCGAGCTGCAGGTGCTCTTCTACGGAAACGCACCCGTGGGCTACCACAAGTACAAGTACCCAAGCAATCAGCGTGCCGAGAGCGTCGGGGCCAAAGTGTTCTTCTATCGCGCTTCCCTACTCAACGGCCAAGTGTGGGACAAGAAGACGCCCGCGCCCAAGTACGAGTGGCTGCCCAAGGCTGCACTCGACGGAAAGCTAACGAATGCCGCCTACGCGGATAGTATAAAGAAGTTTTTGTTATAATTGTAAATGTTAATCTGATTTGTAAAGAATAAACGGGAAGCAACCCCCTTAAAATGTTTGTGAAGGAAACTTTCGAATTTTTTAACATTTTTAGACATGCAGCAATATATTTATTTGCAACTCACGAATTGTAAATATATGTGTTCAATACAGAGGCAATATTTATTGTTTGTTAAGCTTTTCATTTTGTTTTTTCTATAAAATTGCATTTGCTCAAGAAATTTTCTACTTTCGTTGCGAATACACCGTAGAAACTGGACAAGGAAAACTGGGAAAAGGCTGGATTATGTATCTATATGTATTTAGATTTGGATAGCAAGAGTATCTTAAACGTTTTTGATATTTCGATTACAGGCATTTGACTATAGAAAGTTTATGTAATGCTCGTTAACTGGAAGCTAAGCGTTTATATGCAAAGTTTCATATGTATTCAATACCGAATATGTGTATAATTATTCGATACGGCGCTCTCGTGAAATCCTCCAACTGAAATTTTCAAATTTAAGATACTTTTCGGTTAGGGAACGGGAAGCTGAACTGGTGATACAAATATTTTAAACGCAAAAAACTTTAAACGGATTTATAGTCATGTTGATAAATATATAATTGTATTGTATGTATTGCAGGCAGGGGGTGTGCTATTACTGTTGTTGATTTTAGGTTCATTGTGGCATAAATTTCTTAAATAAGCTTTTAAATTGCTTTCGACTTAGAGACTAAAATTACCAAAAATAATTGTGTAAATATATAATTTTTGTTTTGTTTTTGTTGTTTTTTAGATTGTAAGACATATTCTCAGGCGCCACTGAACAAAAGATCGCAAAAGCCCCATTAGTTCTGGAATAGCGTTCGCGTGAAATCGATATAGTCCAGAGCATCCTTGATGGGCTGGCCGGAGCGCGGTTCCGAGAAGGGTTTCATCCGCTGCACACAATAGTCCGCCATGTCCTTGGTGAGGTTCTGTAAAGCCACAAAATCAAATGAGATAAAGGAGCAGTCGGAATGCTGATAAAAGAAAAACGTACGCAGTAGAGCTCCTCCTTGGTGACGTAAGGGCGGTCGGCGGCAGTGATGGCGCGGAAAGCATTCTCAATTTCTTCGTAGGATTGCACATTCTCGGTTTCCTTGGAAATCATGAAGGCAATGTACTCCTGCAGGGAAACGTAGCCATCGCGATTGGGATCGACCACATCGAGTATGGCCTCGAACTCCGGGTCGGGTTGTCCCTCCTCAACCATGGGCAGATCGTAGCCGAGGGCGCGCAGGCATGACTTGAACTCCTGGTGGTTTAGCTTTCCGCTCTTGTCCTTGTCAAAGTGCTTGAACATCATCGAGAACTCCTTGAGCGAGTCCTCGGAGACGCCCGAGTGATTGCGTGCCTGAATCTGTTGCTCCAAATTGTGTTGCATGCGCATTGACAGTTGATCCAGCTGATCCCACTGCTGGGCCAGTCCGACTGTTGAGTGTTCCGTGTAGCGATTGTCCAAAATGAGATGTTCCTCCAGTAGGGCGCCCAGTTCCTCGATCTTCTTCAGATCGACACGACGAGCACGCACCTCTGTGGCCTTGACGCGAAGCGCTTCCAGTTGCTGTTCGAGGGAACCAGAGCCTTCCATCATTGATGTTCTGTGCATGTGGATGGGAGTGTTGTTGGTTGAGAGATTTGCAGAAAAATAAACAAGGGCATTCGTTAGTACGGCACGACAAAAGATCAGCAGATCGAGTTTAGTTCTCACAAAGAAATTCAGAACGTTACAGAATGATATAATAGTAGAATGCATAATAAAAGCAAATCTTGTTAGAGGTCTGTTATGGGGCAGCGAATAAGTTCTTCTTGTTGTTTTCTGGGCGTGGGGCGGGGCTCACAACTAATTTGTCGTCCCTTTATGTTCATATTTACAGGTGTCTGAATTTTGTTTCATTTTTATTGCGGAATATTCAAGGGAATTCACGAGTATCGGAGCAGAGTTTTGTGTAGTTTTAGAATTGTTTTCTTTTTTTTTCTCTTTGGATTCATTGAATTCAGCAACTAATAAAGATAAATTCGTCTAATGGCTATATAAAGCGAAGTTGAAAATAATGAAAGCGCCAAAGATATTTTAAAGTTTGTAATTTCAATAAAAAATGGCTACCAAAAAAAATTGCTTAAAGTTCTACATATGATGTTCTGTACCGCTAAAAAAAGGATTTATTTATGTATTTAATTTATTATATTTTGTTGTCACATGCTCAAGAATTAATTTTCAAATAATTTGAATCGAATTTGGAAATACATTTTCAAGTGTGACCAAATGTAAAGAAATGCAAAATCACACAACAGCTGTTTGGCACTAAAACTAAACTGTTGAATTTCAAAACTATGATTGCCGTTGTTGTTGCTGTTGCCGCTGCTAGACCCTAGATTGAGGATATTTACAAAGAGCGCGTGGCACAAAAGCAAAAGACATTATTTCCCAAAGAGGAGAGGCGCTTTGGTTAGTGGAGCAGCTCAGCTGTTAGGAGAGGAGTGGCCTTTGCTGCTGGACAGACACACGCCAGTGTGGCCCTCTCGAACGAACGAGTACAACAAAATCAAAATAAAATACACAAGAGACGCGCGACGCCTTCTTAATTACCCTTGACGATTATAACCCAGCATATAATATCTAGAAAAATAGAATTGAACGTTTCAGTTACGCTTTTCATGGCTCGAATGGATTGAGAGACCACCAAGAGTTTGTTTTCATTGTGTGTAGTGGGGGGAATGGTGGATTGAGGTTAGGGCGGGGCAAGGGTACCTTTGATCATGGAGGAAAAACCTCCAGCTATGTTTTACTAAAACTACGCCCACTCACCTTGTTTCTGTCAGCCATTGATGGAAGAGATTGGCATGCTTGGCAAACTCCTTGCGCAGCTTGTCGTTCTCCTCTTGGCGCTTGGCCTCCTTGGCAAGTTCCCCATCGCGTTCCTCTATGATCTTTTGCAGGTTACGCCAGGTCTCCTCAAGAGCTTCCATGGTGAACCAGGTGTAAGGGTTCGGTCCAACATTAAAGCTCTTGATCTTCTGGTCGAGTGCTGCCAATGCCTTAAAGTCAGCTTCGGCCGAGGACAGAGACGCTTGGAATTGTGCGTGGGCGTCGCGCAACGCGCGTATTTCTTCGATCGAATTGCAGCGAACAGGATCTGTGAGATCCTCTTCGGCATTTTCGAACCAAGAATTGAAGGCCGAAGCTTTCTTGGCAAATGTCAAGTAGAGTTCCTCGATTTGGCGGAACTGCTCCTGCATGGCCAACAGACGCTGCTTGCGCGTATCCGAAGCATCGCGCAGACTCTTCCAGCGGGCAATGACATCCCCGTGACGCTTCAGTATAGCCGGCGATTGGGCGTGACTGGCATTGATCAGTTGGTCCTTCAGTGCCGTGATGTTGTGAATGCCCTCCTGTTCGAAGGCATTGAGACCTAAAAAAACAAAGGAAGAACAACATAAGCAATTATAAGCAAATTCCTCACTGCAAGCCACAGCCTAAAGATTCCCACTAACCTGCATCGAATGTCTCCTGTTTGGTCAACAGCGTTTGCACCGTGGACAGATCACGCCCGAACTCATCGGATCGCACATAATTCTCCTTGTCATCGATCCAGCTCTCGACCACATCGGCCTTCCACATGAACTGCAAATAGGCAGAGTTGTCCAGCAAAGCGCCCTTTCGACGGGCGGCCAGGGCATTGAGGTTCTCCAGCTTGTTGCGCAGCTGCTGGCAGCGCTGGGCAATCGACTCTCCGTGATGATTCTTGGCCTCCACCAGATCGCTGCCCTGATCGCAGATCAGCGAGCAGCGGTCCTTGTGTGCCGTGAAATCTGTCTCGAAGGCATCGTGCTTCTTCAGCAGTCCCTGTACAGCGGCCATCGAGTCGCCGTAATCCTCCACGGAGAGCAGCTGCTGCTTCTCGGTGATCCAAGCCTCCTCCTCCTCTACCTGGGCCAAGAACTGCTGATAGGTCAGCGACTCATCCAGCTTCTGGCCACGCGTGGCAGCCAAATTCTTGAGCTCAGCCCAGGCCTGATTGAGGGCCTTCAGACGTTGCTCGATTTCTGGCACGCCCAAATTGGATACGTCCATCAGCTTCTCGCCGGCCTCTTGCACGGCCTGAATGGCTGGCTCGTGGCTGCCGAGCTCGGCCTCGAGACGCTTGTGCTTCTTCTTGAGGTTCTGGACGCCGGTGAGATCGCGACCGTAGTCATCGGAGCCGACAAGCAGCTTCTTCTCCTTGATCCAGCTCTCCTCGTCGGCAATGTCACGGAAGAATTGGTGCAGGGTGAGGGCCTCATTGAGGCGGGCCTGACGGTGGGCGGCCAGGTTGCAGATGCGCTCGTATCGCTCATTGATGCTCTGGCGCTTCTCCTGGATGCCAGCAGTGTCAAACTGACCGCTTTCGACCAAGGAATCGGCCTGGTTGTTCATGTCCTTGATGCGGTCTTCGTGCGCCACGATATCCGCCTCGACCAACTGATGTTTCTTCATGAGGTTTTGGACCGATGCCAAATCCTTACCAGAATCCTCAGTGGTCAGTAGGCTCTCGACTTCGCCCAACCAGAAGTCCAAATCCTTGACAGCAGCGATATAAGTGCGCTGCTTGTTGGCCTCCTTCAGCTTCAGCGACTTCTCAGTCGTCTTGTGCGTCAGGTACTCCCACTGATCGGCGATCTGTGTCAGCCGCTTCTGCACCGCATCCTCCGAGCCGCTGCACTGCTTCTTGTCAATCAGATTGCCGCCCATTGCCAGCACACTCTGTATGCGATCCGCATTGGCCGCCAGCTCCGCCTCGAATGCCTGGTGCTTCTGATGCTTTGACTGAATGTTGGCCGGATCCTTGTAGCTCTCCTCGGTGGCCAGCTGCAGCTTCTCGGCAATCCAGTTCTCAATCTCATCGGCATCGCGCGAGAACTGCTGCAGCGTCTGCTCATCGCCCAGCCGGGAGCGCTTCTCGATGAGCCCCTCCTTGAGGTGACGCCAGCGCTCCAGCACCTGCTTGCGCTTATCGTCCACTGCCGCAGAGGCGTAGTGGTTCTGTGCAATCAATTGATCGGCCACCGTCTGCAGGGCCGCGATCTTCTGCTCATGCCCATTGATGGCCTTGTCAAAGTCCTCGTGCTTCTTGATCAGAGCCTCCACATTGCCGCCGGCATTGGCGTCATCGTCCGCATTGAGGAATGCCTCGCGGGCCGACATCCAGGACTCGGCCAGCTCGCAGTCGCGCATGTACAGCTGCAGATCCAAATTCTGCTCCAGCTGCAGACGGCGCTCGGTCCAGGCCTTCTCCAGATCCTCCCTGGCCTTGGCCAGATCCTCAATCTGCTCCTTGATTTCCGGCGACGCATAATGGTTCGCCTGCAGTAGCTCGTTGCCAAACTGCTCAAAGGCACCAAAGGTTCCAGCGCGTGCATCGATCTCCGTGCGGTGTTCCTAAGGGAATTCCGAAGAGCAAAATATTAGTTACAGTTTTCAAATGTCCAAAAGAGATATCAATCAACGCCGTGGGGGTTAGAACAACAATATGCAACATTGGTTGTGGCTGTGGCTGGCTGCCTGAACTGCGTTTTATTTAGCAGCAGCTTCAAATTAGTTATAAAACAAATAAACGTGGAAACGAATTTTAGTTGAAGAAAGAATTCAATGTAGATGAGTGAAGCAAGGTGAATTTAATTGCAAGGTGACATTGTCCGCTGTGTCCACGCACACAGAGACAGGTGAAGAAGTACCTTGTAAGTAAATTCCCCTTGGAGTGGAGTATATGAACAGTATTGGTAAATGTTCGATGTTCGATGTGTGGCAGGAAGAATCCAACGTGTAAGCTTTGATTTTCTTTTTACACAATGTTTGAGCAGCTAAAGCCATGATTTCCAGAGTGTGTGAGCGTGTTGATGAATGTATCCCGTTATTAGATGATGTAACAAAACAATTCTTGGGGTTATTCAACCAACAAATATGTTCTGTCTGTGTGTGTGTGTAAGCAAAAGCCAAGGGATATGCTCGAGAATTTTGATATTTTATACACTGGATATTCAGAATGAATGGCACACAGAGAGAACGGCAAAACACACACAGAAATATAAAACAGAATATCACTGATGATAATGGGTAAACCGAAGGAACTTCTACCTCGTCGCCGGATGCGGGTGATGAGATGCTTGTGGTCAAGGCCCCAGTGACTTTCGGTGCGGAGCTGCTGCTGCCCAGCGTAAACTCAATCTCAGCTCGATGTGCCTGGTGGGGATAGCCAGGATTCAGGTTTTGTAACGGTAACCATATGATGTGAGTTTTGTTTTGTTTGAATGTTGTTTGTCATGAGCCATGAACCATTGTTGTAATTTGATTTTCGATTGATTTATTGATTGATTGATTGATGGTTGTTGTAGGTCGTCGATAAATCGATAAATCGATAAATGATGTGAAGGAACACGAACCGAAAAACCAAAATGAAATGGTCAATAGAGAGGAATACAGAGTCAATTAAATGGGTTGGCTCCATGGATAGATCAGGCCAACAGTTTTAACTGAAAGAAAACAACAGCTTCGGCTTGGCCGAATCATTGAGTACCCCTGCAGACACAGCATCAATCGGCAAAGATCTCTTCCCCTCTCCTACTGATATACAACTCTTACCTGATGACGTTCAATGAGCGCCTCGGCACCGGTAACATCATTGGCCAGTTCATCGGATGTGACAAGGCTCATCATCGAGTTGATCCAGGCGAGCAGATCGCGATAGTCGCTAAGGAAACGCTGCAGATCGTACGAGTCGAGCAGCTTCTCCTTGCGAGCGGTGGACTTGGTAATGATCTGATCCCACATCTCGTTAATCTCCTTCTGCTTGGCGTACGTCTGCTCGGCAGTGTCGGGATGCGACTGCATCAGACGGTTGGCCGTCTCGTCCAGCTGACGGATCTTGTCACGCAGCGCGGCCAAATCACGCTCAACACCCTCATGCTTGCGCTGAAGGGTCTGCACGCTGCGGAGGTCCTTGCCCAAATCGTCATTATTCAGGGCATTGGCCTTCTCGGCGATCCAGTCCTTTGTCTCGTCAATGTCGCGATGGAAACGCTGCACCTCGTGGGCGGAGCCCAGCTGGCTGGCCTTCTCCGTGGTGAGGGTCTGCAGGTTGTTCCACTTCTCGTTGAGGTCCTGCATCTGGGTCTGGATCTTGAGAGCGGCCTCCGTCTGTCCCAGCGACGTCAGTTGCACGGCAATCTCATTCATGTTGGCCAGACGCACCTCGTTGGCCTTGAGGTCATCGTTGAAGTCGTCGAACTTCTTCTGCAGCACCTCCACCTCCTCGAGATCCTCACCGACCACATCGGCGATCTGGGCATGGTTCTCCTTGTCGCGGATCCACTGAGCCAAATCGGCAGCCTCACGCACCAACACGTACGCCTTCACCGTCTCGTTCAGCTTGTTCTGACGCTCGCGGGCGAGGGCCAGCAGGTTGTCGTACTGCGAATTTATTTGGTTCTGGCGCTTGGCAATCGAATGATTGTCCACGAGGTTCTGCTGCGAGGCACTGAGCCCTGCCTCGATCTTCTTGATGTAGGCAGCCGGCACGAAGCCCTGACGATCGTTGACCTCCACCTTCCACCAGTCCTTGTTGTTGGAGTTGAGTAGAGTGAGGACATCGCCCTTCTTCATGGACACCTCACGCGGTGACTTCTCCGTGTAGTCGTAGAGAGCGACGACGCACTCCTTGCCAGTGATGTCCACCACGGGCGTCTCCTGCTGGCGACAGTTCTTGGCCTGCTCCTGCAGCGCCTGAATGGTGTTGCCAAAGGCCTCCAAATCAGAGACGAGCGCCTCATGTTTCTTCAGCAGCGCCTCCGAGGAGTCCTCATCCTTGCCGTAATCACTGCCCGTGGCAATGGGCTCCTTCTCGCGCATCCACGACTCGGCCTCGTTGGCATCGGCGAAGTACTGATGGGCCTGCAGCGAGTCATCCAGATCCTGTTTGCGCTGATTGGAGCGCTCCTTGAGGTTGTTCCACTGCTCCTGCAGGGCCTCCAATCGCTGACGGATATCGTCGCTGGCAAACGGCTGATCCTTGAGCATATTATCTCCAGAACTAATGACATTCAGCAGCCTAGCCTCGTGGTTGTTAATCTCCGCGAGCACGGCCTGATGCTTCTTAATCAGATTCTGCACTCCAATCAGATCACGTCCCCGATTGGTCGAAGCGGCAATGGGTTCCTTCTCGCGTATCCAGGCAGCCTCGTCCTCGAGGTCACGGAACAGCTGCTGCACGTGCAGCGAGTCCGAAAGATGCTGCTTGCGCTCGCTCATGGGCGCTGCGAGGGCAGCATAGCGAGCCGACAGATTGCCCTCCTTGTTGCGAATGTTATCCGCATCAAAGTGTCCCGATTCGATGAACTTATTGGCTGCCACCTTGATGCTTTCAATGCGATCTTGATGCGCCATAACGTCGGCCTCGAGGAGGGCGTGCTTCTTCTGCAGATTCTGCACAGAGGTCAGATCCTTGCCGTGATCCTCGGACAGCAGCTGGCCCTCGATCTCGCTCAGCCAGAGCTCAATGTCCTCGATGGTGCGATTGAACTGCTGCTGCTGGCAGGCCTCGTTCAGCTTGCAGCCCTTCTTGTCCGAAGCCTGGACGAGCGTCTCCCACAGCACAACAATCTCCTGCATGCGCGTGTTGATCTGATCGGCGGCATAATGCTTCTTCTCGATCAGCTCCGTGCCCACATTGGTGATGTCCTCGATACGCGACTTGTTGGCATTCAGCTCGTGCTCGAAATTCTGATGTTTCTGCATCTTTCCATTCAGATTGGTGGGGTCCAGGTAGCTGTCGTCGGTGGCAAACTTCAGCTTCTCGCTGATCCAGCCCTTGGTCTCGTCGCAATCCCGCTCGAACTGCTGATAGCGATTGGAGTCCTCCAGCAGCTGGCGACGCTTGGCAGATTTCTCCTGCAGTGCGGCACGGCGAGCCAACAGCATCTGGCGACGCTGTGCCACATCATCGGCGGCATAGTGCTGGCCATCAATCAGTTTGGTGGCAAATATGTCCAGGGCCTTGATCTTCTCTTCTTGGGCGGCCAGACTCTTCTCAAAGTCCTCGTGCTTCTTGATCAGCGCCTCCACGGAGTCGAGTGAATCGCCAAGATCCTCATTGGCCAGGAATGCCTCCTGCTTGGCCATCCAGGTGTCTGCCTGCTCGGTGTCGCGGTAGAAGAGCTGCAGATCCATGCACTGCTCGTACAGAATGCGACGATCCTCCCACAGGGACAGCAGCGAACTCTTGTCGTTCTCCAGGGCGCCCAGTTTCTCTTGGATCTCGGCGGCAGCATAGTGCTCACGCTCCAGCAGCTTCTGGCCCGATTCGGTGGTCAGCTTGAAGCTGTCCTCACGTGCATCAATCTCTCCCTTGTGCTCCTGGTGACGCTCCAGCAGCGCCTCAGCGCCAGCAACATCCTTGGCCAGTTCATCGGCCGAGATAATGGCCTTCATGCCATTGATCCAAGACACCAAGTCGCGGAAATCAGCGAGGAATCGATGCAGATAGTAGGACTCGTCCAGCTTCTGCTTGCGCTCGCGGGCCTTGGCTGTCAGACTCTGCCAGTAATTGGCAATTTCCGATTGCTTGTCACGGATCTGATCGCTGTGATCGGCATGGATGGAGCACAGACGCTGAGCCTCAGCGCCCAATGTCGACACCTTGTCCTCAAGGGCAGCCAGATCGCGTTCGACGCCCTCGTGCTTGCGCTGCAAGGCCTGCACGCTGGCCAAGTCGCGGCCATAGTCGTCGGAGGAGAGGACCACGTCCTTCTCGGCAATCCAGGCGACAGTCTCATCGGCATCGCGATTAAAGCGCTGAATCTCGTGGGCACCGAAGAGCTTCTCCTGGCGCACTATGGCCAGCTGCTTCAGGCGCTGCCAGGCCTCGTTTAGCTCCTCCTTGCGCTTGGTAATGGTGTCGCGTTCGGGATGACCATCCTGGATGAGTTTGTCGGCCAGCTGGTTGACCTCGGTCACACGGTACTCCTGCGAGGCCATGTCCTTCTGGAATTCATCAAACTTGCGCTGCAGCACCTCCACGTGCTCCAAATCCTGACCAAACTCATCGGCCGTGACAAAGGTCTCCTTGTCCTTGATCCAGAACATGACCTCCTCGCACTGGCGCAGGAATTGCACAAGGACGAGCGCCTGCTGCAGCTTGAGACCCTTCTCGGCCAGGCGGCTGAGCAGCAGCTCCCACAACTGGTGGAGCTCATCCAGACGTCGCTGAATGGTCTCGGAGGCAAAGTGCTGCTGGTTGATCATCTCCTGGCCGGTGTTGTCCAGGGAAACGATGGCATTGCTATGCGCCGAAACTTCGGCCTCGAAGGCTTGATGCTTCTGGATCTTGGCCTGCAGATTGGTTGGATCGCGATAGCTCTCCTCGCTGGCCGCTTGCAGCTTCTCGTGGATCCACGATTCCAGCTCGTCGGCATCGCGCTTAAAGTACTGAAAGCGACGCGAATCCTCAAGCTTCTCGCGCTTCTGACGGGTCTCGATCTTGAACTCATTGTAGCGCGAGAGCACCTGCTCACGACGCTCCTGAATGTCCTCGACAGTCTCGAGGATTTTCACCTCCTTCGGTGTAAAATTCTCCATTTCGTGGCTTCGTTTGGTTGTCTTCTATTCTTTAAAAAATATTCGTTCGTCTTTTGGTTTCGGTAAAGAGCTGCAAAGTGCAAATTGTTCATTAATACATTTCCATTTTGCCTTTTGTTTTGCAATATTTACCGTAAGCGGCTCTAGGCGCTGCCAACTGGTTTCAAGTTAATACTGCTGCTGGTTGTTTGCTGCTGCTTCTTCATCAAATGTTTGACCGTGCACAAATGTAAAATTGTAGAGGGAAAAATAATCCATTAGTTTTTATTTAAATATATTAAACAGTTTAAAAGTTTAATTGAACATCTCCAGTTCTGTTTCTTCAACAAGTTGGCACGGCATGTAGAATGCATCCCTGGCCCATAGCGTTGCCAGCCATCTGAGAGAAGGCAGGCTGCAGCTTCTGCATAACATTCAGCTACATATATAAATTAATGCATATACTAATAATAATAGTTGCAATCACCGCTTGTTGCGTTGCCAACTGCTCCTGGGTCCGATGATCGAATCGTTTCAGAATGCGTGACAGCACTGACGCACACTCATTCTCGCGCTGATTACCCCAGCCCCAGCCCCAGCCAACGTTATCTTATCGACAACATTACCAATAAAGACAAATTCCCCTACACAAAGTTGGAAAGAGCAACCTCCTTTATTTAGGAAGGCAAAAGAGTACACGCACACATAACTTTAGAGACACAAATTCGTTTTTTGGGGTTTAAAAACTATCCATATCACGGGACAAATCGGCCAGCATCTCCATAAACAAATGCGACTTGGCCTCGTCCTCGGGACTCTTGATCTCCCCCTCTTTGTCGGCAATGTATTGCCCCTGGGATAGGTGCTGCAACATTTGGGAGAGGGCACTCCAGACAGTCGGTGGCCAGTTCTCCTTAAAGAGCGGCAGGAACAATTCATTTAACTGATCGACATTCAGTACTCCCTCCTCCAGCATTGTGAACAAGAGTTGCTCCAGCAAGCGTAAGCTTATCGGATTTTCTCCCACCTCATGGATAAAGTTGACAGTCAGCAGAGCATCAAAGATCCCCGGAGAAGCTGGCTCGCTGGCCGAGTACTGAGGTGTCCGCCACACGGCGCAGCTGGCAGAGAGTATCTGTGTGGTCAGTAGCCGCGGCTCGCGGCTGATCAGCAGCTGGACAAGTCGCACCAAGCAGGAGCCAATCAAATGATAAAAGACGGTGGGCAGCTGCGGCAGCTGAACGGCGTGTTGGATCTGCTGGAGGAGTTCGCACAGCTCTGGTGCATCGGCCACGCTCTGCGGACGCAGACTGACGCAGTGCAGCCACTGCTGCAGCTGGTAAAGCATGTCGGAGAGACTGAAGCCCACGTCCAGGGTCAGTTGCATCTCACTGGAGCTGCCGCTGCCAGCTGCTTCCAATTTGTTCTTGTTGGCGCGGCACACCTTGGACGTCAGCTCCTGAAGATCCCCGTGGTAGAAGCTGGACTGCATCACGTTCGACTGCAACCACTGCTGCAGCTGAATCTGCGCCTGGCCACGTATCAGTTGTGCGTACGTTGCTCGCAGCACTTCGTTGGTGCTTTCCGGGAGCAGTGCCTCCAGCGATTGCTCAATGCGTTCCTTTAGCATTCGCGGCACTCGGTCCGCCCAGTGCTGGCAGGCCTGCGATTTGGTCTCTTGATAGATCTCCTGTATGTTCCCAAACACCTCCTGATACTGCATGGAACTGATCTCGTTGACCCGACTATCGGCCGCTGCCTTCGAGGGCAGCAGAATCTTCTGCTGGGCATCCTTTACCACGCACTTGAAGCTGCGCTCCGTCACGAACTCGATGAGGCGTCGCGTTGAGGCGTTCTGCGAGTGGAGGAAGGCATCCGCCAGCTTCCGCTGCTGTTGTTCCGCCGGGCTGAGCTCCACCGCGACTACCGCCGGATGGCCCGTTGCAGAGGACGTGGCGGCAGCTGCACTCTGAGTGAGCTGCTCCAGACGCGTGGTTATGTACCGGAAACGGCCGCTTCGTCCAGTGCTCTGGGATTGCCGCGAGGGCGTGATGCTGACACGGAACTCGTGTAGGTAGGGACAGGCTACCGGCAGTAGCTCCTCCATTTGCGGCAACTGAGCTGCCTTCAACGAACGAAATGTGCTCAGGCAGGTCTCGACAATGGCTGCATTTGCTCCGGTACCCAAACCCGCTGCCTCCAGGGCCCTGTGGCTGTAGTAGCCAGTGACCAGATCCGGCTGTGCCTCCATTAGCCAACCCAGACAGGTCCTGGCAATGAACACGGCACCTGGTTGCAGTTTCTCTGCCGGCATGGCGGCATACAGGGCATAGAGCAGCTCCAGCGTGGCCAGCGAGTTGGGCAACTGGAGCGTGACCAGGTCCAGCATCACCAGATACTGCACCAGCCAGGGCAGAGTGATCAGCAGCTTGCCATTTGCCATTGAGCGTTCGAGGAGTTCGCGAAGATTAAAATCCGGCTGGAAGTGGCTGCGCAGCTGCAGCTGCTGCTGGCAGAGATACGATTGCGGCTGGCCGGCACAACGATTGTAGGGCAGGGCCGTCACATAGCCGAGAAACTTTGCCAGAGTCAGTATATTAGCCATCGTCTGGGCACGCACAGTGAAGGGTCCACCCTGCTGGGAGGCGCGCTCCTCCTCCACCACATCCTCGGCCAGCTGCTGCAGCTCGAAGGTGGAGTCATTTTGTCGCACCAATTGGACATAGAGCGCGAGCTTGAGCTGCACCAAAAACGGCATGGAGACGCATTCGCTGATAAAGTCGCGAAAGAAAGCCTGCGAGCGGGGAAACTGATCCTCAACGCTGGAATTGGAGGTCACCAGTCTCTGCGCTAGGCGATTCAGTCGCTGCTGGTCCAATTTGAGGCCCAGCTCCTCCGGAGATTCGGTTGTCTCGCTGCCAGAGATGAGCAGCTGGCTGACAAAGAGTTTGGCAAAGTGGGCCATGTTCACGGCATGTTCCGACACCTTGAAGATTTCCCTCACCCGTGGCGTGACGTCTCGACTAAAGCAGAACACCCGATTGAGGTGACTGGTCTCCCACAGCTTGAAGGTCTTATAGAAGAGATCACGCTGCGACTTGAAGGCCCTAAACTCATTCTGGTTGGGAAAGTTATCGCGCGAATCCTTCTCCTCGTGGTAGTAGACATTCTGCTGGCCCCCAGGCGAGGCCACAGTCAGGGAGGAGGATGTAATCTCCTTCTTGGCCAATTCCTGCTTACGCTGGCACGATTCATCCAACTTTTGCAGCAGCGGCTGTGGCAGCAGACCCAGGCGCTCATGTTGCAGCAGTACGCCGAGTGATTTCCTGTCCAGCTGCAGTAGAAGATACTGCTGGTGCTCGAGCAGCTGGAGAGCAAAGTAAATGCAGTTCTGGTAGAGGCCCAGTCGCTGCAGTGGCGTACCCAGATCCAAGTCCTTGACCGACTGACTCGGACTCACATCCGAGTCGTGTACGTTGAGCAGCTGCAGCACAAAGCCCAACTCCCCCAGCACATTCGGCACCAGATTGAGGTCCATTAGCTGGCCATAGATGGCCGAGAGCACCTGCAGCTGGCCGGGACTCTTCACATCGTCCAGCTTGACAGGGACCGGATCCGGCATACTTGTCCCTTCATCTTCTTGTCCTCTCTCCGGGGCCACACTGACGGGCGCTTCACTTTTGATCTCCTGCTTGTGCAAGAGTAGAGATTTTCGTGCCTCCATGTCCAAGGCGGCGCCCTGGCTGCAATCGAAAATTTCGCTGCACTGCGAGAGGCGCCACAGATTGTTGTCATTGCTAAAGGAGCTGGTGTCGCCAAAGGACGAGCTGGCCGAGACGTTTCTACTTATAGTCATCGGGAGAACACGTCGCCTGGGCTTAGCCTGGGCAGCAGAATTGCTTGCCTGCTGTTGTTGTTGCAGCTGCTGCTGCTGAGGAGTGGTCTTCTTCTTGGTGGATCGCTGCTGGGCTTGGGTCGGCGTGTTAGACAGAAAATCGCCCAGACAAAAGCTTTGGCCACGGTCACCAGCTGCACCTCCGCTGCGATTCGCGCTTTGCGGCGTGCTGCAAAACTGACCACTGCCTGTGGACCTTCGGCCCTGCGACTGCTGCTGTCGTCCTGGAGTACACATCGAGGAGTTGGCACTGGCTGCACTCTGGTTGGTGAGAGATTCGTTGAGCGAGTCCTCAGGCGGCGGCTTGAGCTGTCGTACAGGTGTCAGACACTGGGGTGTCGTGTCGGATTTGCTGCCTCGAAAATGCTGTTCCGTATGTTGGCGCACGGCAGCCAAAAAGTACACGGCAAAATCCTCCAAGCTGCAAGTCTGGCCTTTTTTGAAGAGTGACAAGAACTTCTGTGGCAACTGCGGACGGGAAATCTTTTCCAGATTCGTCAGCAGTTGCTGGAGCTGAGTCTCTTCCAATCTGTTCATTTTTGTTCCTGGTCTTTGCTGTCGTTTAAATTGACATTAGGGACATGGCCTTATTACGGAGGCTCGAGCTATTTATATTAGCTGTCAGAAACACACACAATCCTCCCTCTCTCTCGCGTTTGTAATGGTCTCACTCTCTCTCTCTCACACACTTTTCCTGTAACGGAAGAGGGGAGAAGAGAAATGGTTTTCTTGTACACGCTCGGCTTTTGTTTGGTTTTCGTTTCTATTTTTGGATTTGGTTTTGTTTTGTTTTACATTTTTGTTTTTTGTGGATAGGTTGAAGGATTTTTTCTTGAGGATGTTGATTGAGTCACATACACTAGGAAGCGTAGGAAGGGAAACAGAAGGAACTAAGTCACGAAAGACACTACGAGGTATCAAATTATTTCTTTGAAACATAATATGTTAGAGGGTATATAAGTCTACGGGACATAGTACATAGATAAATAGAGTATAGAAAAAGAAATTTCCTTAGATCACAATATTGTACAGGCAATGCGCAACATTTAACTAAATTTAGATATAAAATGTTCCCATTTAACGACCCTCTACTGTACACAAAATCTCCCTTTTGGGAAATTCTGATAAGCGTATCTGGGATATTTCAGGGAATTTATTACTGTTCGATTACGATTACTTAACATTTTCAGAATATGAATGGAAGAGGCCAAAAAGCAAAAATCTGCCTTAATTAATTAAAGCCAGTGACATCATTTCCACCCGTGAACAAAACAATCACACACAGAGAGGGTAGGTCCACGCCCGAGAGCAGGGCAGGAAATAACAACAAAAAACCCTAGGCTAGGCTCGTACATTTTTGTATGTCTCTTTCTCACTCACTCTCTCTTTATGTCGAAAGCAGCCATACAAAAGTATGAGCAAACACATCACACATACAAATAGCATTGAAGGCAATTTAACTGTTTATCGCGGTACAAAATACAAACAACAACAAAAAAACCAGCAAGTGCGAGAGAGCGAACCCCCTTGAAAAGAGAGCAACCCCATATATGTGTGTGTGTGTTTTGTGTGTTCACATTAATTGAAGTGTCTATCAGAAAATAGCTTGGAATGACGTAATCCTCACGGTTTGGAATTATGAGCAATGATTGCCAAGCACGAAATATTTTAGCCAAAAGAACTTGTAGGCTGAGCTGTACTATATCCACACACACACAAACAAACTGTTTCAATGGGGCTAAAATATCCTAAGTGAATTAGCCTTCAAGCAAAGTCAAGGACACTGCCATTTAAAACAGGTTTTTTTGGCAAATGTAAGGCAAAACATTACTCTTCGTACTTGGACGCTCTCACATGCACACAAACAATATCATGACAGGCTCTCTTGCGCTTTCTCTCGGCTGAAGTTGCCGCACCACCAGCCGATGACGTACATATACACGCACACATATTGAATTTTCTACTCCTGCACGCATGCACACACACAAACAAAACTGAAGCTACTACATACATAGATACTTTTTTCTCAACTTCAATTGGAATACATAATTTTGTACGAAATACGAACAATTCCAGAATAATTGTATCCTCGATATTTTGCCATTGATATACTTAACAATATTCAAAACTTTTCCCTCACATTTACCCATGTTTAATTGGATATAAGAATGCCTCAATGAGAGGGTGTGGCGTTGACCCGAAAAATTTTCACTTTGCACACCAACCAAATTTTCAAT
This sequence comes from Drosophila guanche, assembly GCF_900245975.1. Taxonomy (NCBI): domain Eukaryota; kingdom Metazoa; phylum Arthropoda; class Insecta; order Diptera; family Drosophilidae; genus Drosophila; species Drosophila guanche. Next base: position 3,955,791 of record NW_022995751.1, on the reverse strand, counting down.
TTTAACTTATAGCTATAAATCCATGGGCTATCACTAGAAATTTATTGAAAACTTACACTTCTGATATCTAATGTAATGTTTCACAGTTGTTTCATTAATTAAATTATTGATTTAAATAGTTTTTTCTAGTTTTTCGCAGCGCCTGATATTCACGCGAACCGCACGGTAAAAATTTGTAGTCGATAGTGCTCATCGATGTTTGCGTTTGCGGTACTATCGATTCGATTTTACAAAAATACTAAAATACTTTGTTTTGGGGTGTGTTTGTGTGGGTGGAAAACATTTTGAAATGGATAAAGAAAAGATAATTGCTCCTAATCAGATTGGATACCTGATAATGAAGGACGATGGCGGCGTTCTGGATTCGGGTGGGGACCTAAAAAACGACGTGCGCAGTGCAAATGTGATAATGGGTCTTCTAAATCTGACGGAGAGGTTGGAGCAAGTGCTAAAGCCACCCACGTAATCTTGATTATCACCTTGTTTATTATTATTTACAGCATCGATGAGGATTTTATGCCCAACAGTAGCTGCGAGAGGATCACCATTGACTACGGCCAGCACTACTACAGCATCTGCATGTCCAATCGCCGCATCTACGTCGTAAAGTTGAGCAAGACGCACACGCAGAATGGAGCCACCAGCAGCTCGTCGTCTTCCACGTCCTACAACGATGCGGCTGAGGGCAATAACATTGGCTCTAGCTCCACGGTGATGGCGTGAAAACTACCAACCAATGCCCATTCCACGTGCAGATTCTGCCGGAAATACCAGGAGCGCCGGCCAGGATCGGGGCAGCGGCACTACAATTGGCGTACCCCCTTCGTTTACCTCATACTGCTATTTATTTGTCAAAGAATACATCATCTGTGAGCTCCTGTTCAAATATACGCTTCGCTTCCTGCGTCACGTCCAGAAGGGTCGCCTTGCTGTTGCACAGAATCACATAGTACTGCCGCCAGTTGCAGCGCCGCTTCACAATCCAATAGTCATTGGTGGTCTTCACCTGCAGCTCCTCTGTGGGCGCAGCTGCAGCCACATCCAAATGCTCGCCGGGATTGGCCAGATCCGCAATTACGCTCATTACGTTCCGCGGCACGCCATTCCTGTGTAGGTTCGTGTGGTGCTGCAGGCTCTGTTCGTTGATGAACAGATATTTGGGTGCGGATTCGTTGGACGCTGAGCCGCTGTCCGGTACAGGATGCGCCAGAGCTTCCTTTGCCACCTCGCTGGCAATATCACGGGCCAGGCATGTCAGCTGGGGCGCAATGTAGGCATGCAGCTCATCGTAGAGTTCCTGTTTTGGAGCAGGCTCATTGGCTGCAGCGAAATAAGTGATTAGACAGGAGAAATAAGAGATGGGGCCTGGACACACCATCGAGGAAAAGACACAGGGTTATGTGTAGAGCACGATAGATGAGCAAGTAATGTGGCGTAACTTGATTTTCGATGGTTAGGTAGACCGTAAGCGGTGGTGCTTCCTCCTGGGCATCGTCGGGCTGGCAGCGTACGAACCCTCTCGCTTGGCACTCGCTGATGCTGCGCTTTAGCACTGGCGTGGCGGCAGATGATGCGCTTGATTCCAATGCTAGAACATTGTGGACAATGTATGCATGAAGACTGTAGAGATCGCCGGCACTGAGCTTGCCCCCGCAGACGATCTGCTCGTTGTAGAACATAATGCTCTGCTTGATCACCGGAAAGGTGGCGCACAGCATGCCAAAATTGTGCGCCCGCAGGAAGAGCGACTTGTCTAGGGGCAGGTATTGGATGGAATGCAGCATGTCAATGATATCACAGTGGGCCAGATCCTTCAGGCAGGTCAGATATTTCTCATAGAACTGCAGCAGTTGCTCGGATAGCAGTTCGCGGCGCTCATCGACCTGCTCTAAGCCAGCTCCAACGGACGCCAGTGTTCCATGCTGAAAGCAATACATTTGATAACACTGGCGGAGGACGGCCCTGTAGATGCGGTCGGACACTTCGCCGCCCCGGTAGTCGGCCACCTCCACGCCCTCCTTCAGCCGTATTTCCTTGGGCACATTCAGCACCAGAACCAGCCAGAAGCCCGGCTCGGGCTGGTAAAAGAGCTGTGTTGTCTTTTGCGTATGCAGCGCCTTGCAGTCGTCCTCCGTGGTGAAGGTGCTGAAAAAGACAGCCATTTAATGGTTGCTGGAGATACTGCTATCGCGGGAATTACCCAGTAAATCTGATGATTGCTTCGCTGAGGCCCACATCCTTTATTTTCGTGTTCAGTTCGATGTCGTTCGGATGATAGTACAAGACTTTTTTGTGTTCCTGCGGATGTTACTCATTTGTGGGCGTTGCTTGCGACTCGGCTCATTTCAACTCACCTCGCCTTCCTTCTCCCCAAAGTTCGAGTTGAAAACATAAAAACTTCGAAGCGTCACCTCCAGGCGTTGCAACAATTTCGCCATTGTTGCTTAAATGTATTTTATTGCTGTTTATTTATTTTATAGAAATCTCCTAATGCGTTTCTGTGGAAAATACCACCGACTGTTACTAGAAAATCTTAAGCGCGTTTCATAATGCAAAAAAATACTAAAAGTCTAGTATTTAAAACCAGTGCACGAAATTATCTTTATTTTAAATGAATTAAAACGGAATGAACAATTTAATTTATTAAGCTGTCTTTAATTTAAATGGATAATTTTGAATACAATTTAAGCGGGGAAAAGTGGTCACAAAAAGGATACCGGCCTTGGTCCTGAGGCGTGAATCTAAACTGAAATTGACAGTCGTTTGCTGCAGATAAATCTTGAATGTGTAGCCTTGAAATAATTAGTTCTGTGTGGTTTAGGCTGTTTAATTTTAAATATAGCAAAATTAGGCGCTGACTCCTCCGCGGAGACGCAGCACCAAATGGAGAGTTGACTCCTTCTGGATGTTGTAGTCCGACAGGGTGCGGCCATCCTCCAGCTGCTTGCCGGCGAAGATGAGACGCTGCTGGTCTGGGGGGATTCCCTCCTTGTCCTGGATCTTGGCCTTCACGTTCTCAATGGTGTCGGATGGCTCGACCTCCAGGGTGATGGTTTTACCGGTCAGAGTCTTCACAAATATCTGCATTCCTCCGCGGAGACGCAGCACCAAATGGAGGGTCGACTCCTTCTGGATGTTGTAGTCCGACAGGGTGCGGCCATCCTCCAGCTGCTTGCCGGCGAAGATGAGACGCTGTTGGTCTGGGGGGATTCCCTCCTTGTCCTGGATCTTGGCCTTCACGTTCTCAATGGTGTCGGATGGCTCGACTTCCAGGGTGATGGTTTTACCGGTCAGAGTCTTCACAAAGATCTGCATTCCTCCGCGGAGACGCAGCACCAAATGGAGGGTCGACTCCTTCTGGATGTTGTAATCAGACAAAGTGCGGCCATCCTCCAACTGTTTGCCGGCGAAGATGAGACGCTGCTGGTCTGGGGGGATTCCCTCCTTGTCCTGGATCTTGGCCTTCACGTTCTCAATGGTGTCGGATGGCTCGACCTCCAGGGTGATGGTTTTACCGGTCAGAGTCTTCACAAAGATCTGCATTCCTCCGCGGAGACGCAGCACCAAATGGAGAGTTGACTCCTTCTGGATGTTGTAGTCCGACAGGGTGCGGCCATCCTCCAGCTGCTTGCCGGCGAAGATGAGACGCTGCTGGTCTGGGGGGATTCCCTCCTTGTCCTGGATCTTGGCCTTCACGTTCTCAATGGTGTCAGATGGCTCGACCTCCAGGGTGATGGTTTTGCCGGTCAGAGTCTTCACAAAGATCTGCATTCCTCCGCGGAGACGCAGCACCAAATGGAGGGTCGACTCCTTCTGGATGTTGTAATCAGACAGAGTGCGGCCATCCTCCAACTGTTTGCCGGCGAAGATAAGACGCTGCTGGTCTGGGGGGATTCCCTCCTTGTCCTGGATCTTGGCCTTCACGTTCTCAATGGTGTCGGATGGCTCGACCTCCAGGGTGATGGTTTTACCGGTCAGAGTCTTCACAAAGATCTGCATTCCTCCGCGGAGACGCAGCACCAAATGGAGGGTCGACTCCTTCTGGATGTTGTAGTCCGACAGGGTGCGGCCATCCTCCAGCTGCTTGCCGGCGAAGATGAGACGCTGCTGGTCTGGGGGGATTCCCTCCTTGTCCTGGATCTTGGCCTTCACGTTCTCAATGGTGTCAGATGCCTCGACCTCCAGGGTGATGGTTTTGCCGGTCAGAGTCTTCACAAAGATCTGCATTCCTCCGCGGAGACGCAGCACCAAATGGAGGGTCGACTCCTTCTGGATGTTGTAGTCCGACAGGGTGCGACCATCCTCCAGCTGCTTGCCGGCGAAGATAAGACGCTGCTGATCTGGGGGGATTCCCTCCTTGTCCTGGATCTTGGCCTTCACGTTCTCAATGGTGTCGGATGGCTCAACCTCCAGGGTGATGGTTTTGCCGGTCAGAGTCTTCACAAAGATCTGCATTCCTCCGCGGAGACGCAGCACCAAATGGAGGGTCGACTCCTTCTGGATGTTGTAGTCCGACAGGGTGCGGCCATCCTCGAGCTGCTTGCCGGCGAAGATGAGACGCTGCTGGTCTGGGGGGATTCCCTCCTTGTCCTGGATCTTGGCCTTCACGTTCTCAATGGTGTCGGATGGCTCGACTTCCAGGGTGATGGTCTTACCAGTCAAGGTTTTCACAAAGATCTGCATTTTGTATTATTCTGCGAAGGAAAATGCAAAAATGTTTGAATTAAAAACAACTGTGTTTGGGAAGAGGGACAATGACACAAACAATTTTTAATTCAAGACGAAAGTATTGGAGATAATTATCTTGGCATGCTTTGTTTCCGGGGTGAAAGGTTACTTCTTCAATTCGACAAAACAAAGACACAAAGGAAAAAATGTGATACCTTTGTTCCGTCTCGGTAGTCGTGGCTTGGTATACATATTTATTAGAGATGGACACGAATAGAGTTTCGAAAGCACGAAATCGTATGGGCTCGTGCACGAGCAAAATGTGGTATTCGAAAGTGGACGAGCACGATTATTGCCAAACAGGCACGATCACGCACGAGGGCACGAAATTAAAGTACGGTCCATACCCAATTTGCTGTGAAACAGCTGTGTATGCATTTTTATTGTGTATGTATGCATTGGTGACGTCAAAGATGTGCAAGCAATGGAGGCTAGACTAGTTTTTCCAACCCTCTTCACATCAAATTTATGTACATATGAATATGAAATCAATTTATTTGGGAATTGGGAAATATTTGTTGCAATACGAAAAAAATGGACTAAAGAAAGCAGCAGTGCTACACATTTGTACAGATGAAAACATATGTATGCACACAAAGGCCAATGCGTAGGTTTCTCGAATTTCGAAACATATGTATGCACACAAAGGCCAATGCGTAGGTTTCTCGAACTTTAAACTTTACTTAGATTTCACAATATTCATTTAATACGAAAGAAAAATTAAGTAAAGCATCAGCACAGCACACACATACTCATTCAAAAGGGGCTGCGTGTGTCATACATATGATTGTGCGAGACTTCTCGAATTTTGAAATGGCGTCACAGCAAAATTTCACAAGAAATTGGCTAAATCTGATTAAGAAACGACATCTACGCAGCACCTATTTATATAATTGTTTATTTTCCCGGAAGTTTAGTTACGAAAATGCGTTGCAGCCCAGATTCTAAATTTAAAATACGCAAGTGCATAAGAGGGCTGAATAAGAAAAAAAAATGGCTGCGAAAACCTTTGTTCCGAGGCCTTGGAAAAAACTGCAGCTTGTCTCGTAAACCATTAAACAACTATTTAAGCAAAATTTGAAACTTACGTTTGTCTTTAAACTCTTTAGTTTTTCTTTTTAAAATATTCTCTTCACCAACAAAGAACACGTATCTGCTGTTAAATTCTGCTGCTGTTTTTTTCTGCAATTTCCACAAACGAACTGTGCTTTTATCTTTCAATTTTCAGTGAACAGTGTGACCGCGGACTTATTGATCAAAACCCCAGCATTACTAACAAAAAAAATACCAAAATAGTTGATCCCATTTTCCAAATATACCGTAAACATACTTATTTCATGACTAGGTTGGTCTTTGTTTACCGAATTGTGGAACCGACAATAGATTGAGAAGTCTGATATTCTGTTTAAATGATACCCACAGCGCAAGAGAATATTATATTAAAAAAATAAACTCACCACAGAATAAAATTACTCAACTTTGTTACGAAAACTAACCGTACTGGTTATAACTAATATTATCAAATAAATTTAGCTTGACAATAAATTCGAGGCCCCTCAGATAGTCTAGATACTTGAGTTTCGTAAATTATTTGTGAAGCACTGTGAGTCGAATGAGACCTGACCGCACTGACTGATTTAGAAAACTTTTTAGTCAAATTATTTTAGTTGACAATAAAATCAGCGCCGTGTATTAGACGAACTGTCAGATAGAGTTGTATAAACTCACCAGATTAAAAAGTAAAATATTTTCAGACAATTTCAAGACAAGACCTGGATAACAACTGAAACAACATGCAATTTTTTATATGAACAATAAAAATATCGTTGAAAGTTAGTTCAAGGCTTGTTATGTTCATCTGTATTAATTAGACTTTGCAGATCAAAAGCACTTCTCCCTAAAGCACTTTTAGGAATACCCAAAATGTATGGAAAATTAAGTACAGCAAATATTAAACTAACGGTTGATTCACATATAATTACCAATTACGCTCCCCTGACACTTTTGCAAGTTTGTGGACAACTTTGTGTTTTTTTTTTTTTTTCCTTTCAGGCCCTTGTTTGTTTTAAAAGCAGGAATTTCCGAAAAATTCTTGCCTGGAAAATTGTGTGGAGTAAGGGCTATTGTAACTTTATCGGTTTTATATTGAAAATAAAAGCAACGACTACTTAACCTCTTTATAAATATAGTGTGTGACACACTTGCAACTCTGTTAGTAATCTGATGAAACCAGAATTTCAGCATTTATTAAAGGAAATATTCAATGGATCGGTCCAGTTGTTCAAATGTGTGGTTCGTGTAGTTACTATGTAAAATACAAGGGCATTTTTGTAAATTTTTGACTTGATACTTTTTCTTATGAGGAATAATATAAAAGCAGACCTTAAAAAAGACTACCCTTCTCAGTTAATGATTCATGAATCTGGAAAAATTTTATGCTCAGTGCTCAGAGACCTAAATAGCTTGTAAAATGGATGAGAATATCAAAATTGAGGAATATCATTTCCCTGGGTATATTTACGGTATATTACGAAAATAACAATGTATATTTCAGTATATTTCAGAGTATATCTTGTCAATAATCAGCCTTCACAAATTTTCTAGTCACTTCGCAAACGGCCGCAAAAAAAATGGAGCTCGAAATACTCAGTGCAAAAACCAGCAAATCCTATGGCAAGGTAAAGGTGCCCACGGCCTCCACTCCCATTGGGGATTTGCGCGCCCTGATTCACAAGAGCCTGAACAAGACACCGGACGCCAACCGCCAGTCACTGCGGCTGGATGCGCGTGGCAAGAGCCTGAAGGACACGGACACCGTGGAGTCGCTGTCGCTGCGCAGTGGGGACAAGATCTATGTGAAGGACCTGGGACCCCAGATTGGATGGAAGACAGTGTTCTTGGCCGAGTATGCCGGGCCCCTGATTGTGTATCTGATTTTCTATTTCCGCCCGGAACTAGTCTACGGCAAGGCAGCCAGCATACCGATCTCCCTCACCACCCAGTAAGTGGACCGTCGCGTGTGTGTTTGTGTGTGTGTGCCTTTCGGTGCGACTTTCGCCGCACATCTTTCGATTTTGTATTTTTTTGAATACGACCTGATTGACCCAACAGCGACTAGGGCCGCTTATGCAAAGCGATGAGTGACCAAACGGCAAGCCCAGACATTGGTTTGCTTTTACCCGAATGCATAATTATTAACCCGTTTTCATTCGTTTCGCTTTTCCCCAATCTTCTGTAGTATCGCCGCCGGTTGCTACACTGTCCACTATGCGAAGCGTTTGCTGGAGACGATCTTCGTGCACCGCTTCTCGCATGCCACAATGCCGTTGCGCAATCTGTTCAAAAATTGCACCTACTACTGGGGATTCACCGCGTATGTGTCGTACCATGTCAACCATCCTTTGTACACATCGCCCTGCATGTGCACCGTCTGGGCTGCCCTTGGAGCCTTCGCTGTGAGTAGTCACTACTACGTGGTAGTCCAACAGGATTACTAATAACTCCTTTCTTGCAGCTGTGCGAATTGGGCAACTTCTCCATTCACATTGCACTGCGTAACTTGCGCCCACCGGGCACTAAGGTGCGCAGGATTCCAGTCGCCGACGCCAATCCGTTGACCAAGCTGTTCAAGTGAGTGCCAGTCCTTGCGTGGCACGTTCAGTGGTCGATTTTTATCTAAAATTTGTTGCTTTGCAGCCTTGTTTCTTGCCCGAACTACACCTACGAGATTGGCGCCTGGGTCTCCTACTCGGTGATGACATCTTGCCTGGCCGCCTATCTGTTTGCCTTCGCTGGCGCCTTCCAGATGAGCGTCTGGGCCCTGGCCAAGCATCGCAACTACAAGAAGGAGTTCAAGGATTATCCCCGGCAGCGCCGCTCCATCTTCCCATTTGTCCTGTAAATGGCACCACAATTCATTGCGTTCGCAGTTCTCGACGCTGTATTACCTATTCCATTTGGTTAGCATTTAACGGGTAGTGTAGTTGATTTATGAACTTTGTGCTTTCGTTCGTTTAAAGCAGAAATACATATTGGGGAAGAGTATGTTTACCCTGTGTCTGTAATTTTCGTAAGTTTCCCACTTGGACTTTGATCAAGTGGGAAGTTCGGTTGGGGCAATAATTGATTATTTCGTTTCTGCGAAGAAGCGTTCAAGGCGCACGTGTTGAGCTAGGGGTGTACAATGCGGTGACTGCATCAAGTTAAATAATAGAACATAGGGTATCAAATATCCCATATGCGTGCTTTTTAAATATCCTAGACTATTTTCTCTCTTTTCCGTAGGGAATTGACCTTTTGAGTTTGATCCTTATTTTATAAACAAACCAATAAAATAAAGTCATGAGAACTAGCTCATCTTATGGAAAATTCAGTAATAAATTAGATAAAATTATATTTTTAGTGCTGAGAATTCTAATTAGCCGGTAATATTAAGCAGAATATCAAAATCGAGGTAAATGGTGGAATATACGGTATATTTAGGTATTTATTTGAAAAGGTATATTTGTGCTGATCAGGCGGTATATTTTATCGGTAAACCCGCGGCCACAGTGCCGGCAAACCAAACAAATTTAACAACTCGAAAATGGCAACAGATCTCAACGATGAACTGGACACCTTGGATCCCACCTCGAAGCTGGTGCCGTCGCGCATAGAATCTCCCACTGCCCACAAGATAGTTGTCCTAATTCTGCTCAAGCAGTATGTAATTGTGAGTTTGTCTAACAAAGTTTCGCCGCCACAAAGTTGACTTTTGTTTGCGTCTTTTCTCTTGCAGAACAAGAAGGTATGCTTGGACACGGGCATCTCAATGCGTCCGCAGAAGCGGCGCATGTTTTACATGCTCATCTTCAAGCTAATCCAGGAGGCAGACAAGAGCTACGACGAGCTGCACGCTCTGCTCACCACAGGGCGCTACAAATTGGACAAGCTGATGCTGGAGGCGTTCGAGAAGGCCATGTCCGAGTTCTGTGCTGGCAGCATAGAGGCCCTGTTCGACTTTGCAGAGATCCAGAACATAGACGAGATTCTGAATGAGAACTATGGCATTAGCCAGTTCAGCATGGTGGGCGTCTATGTGCGACGCGTGGGCGTCGTCCTGGAGCGGCTCAGCTTTTCCGACATGATGGACATGTATCGCAACATTTGCTCGTTCTACGAGCGTGGAGTGCGTGCCATGGCCTCGGGCCCAGGACCACGGAAGGCAGTTGCCGGCGGAGTGCTGCACAGGGAGGAGACCCCACCGCCAGCTGCTGTCCAGGACAAGTCCGGCACGGACGATAAAAAGAACGACGATGCTGTGGCGCTCTGTCCAGACGGGCGCAATCTCTTAAGTAAGTGGGCACCCAAGCAGGCCAAATACTTCATCAACAAACAGTCGGAGCTGCTGGAGACCAATGAACGGCACTCCCTGTCGCCCGTGGAGCTGCAGCGAAAGGTGCAAGAGATGATAGAGGATCTGCCGCTGACGACAACCCCCTACTTTCTCGGCTACATGAACCAGCTGCGCGTGAGGGACTACTACACCTCGTTGTCCGCTCTGCATCGCGCCCTGGACCGCAGCCCCGTGCGGCTGATGAGCCAGGAGAAGGGCTATCAGTATTTCTGCGTTAATCTGGCCGTGCTGCATGCCACTTTCGGGCACCGCGATGAGGCACTGTCCGCGCTCAGGGAGAGCATCATGCTGGCCCAAGAGCACGGGGACAAGCGCAGCCTCAACCTAGCCAACACTTGGTATTGTCTGCTGCGCGACGAGCTGCCGCTGTCCACGGTGCAGCGCAGTGTGTCCGATGCGAATGAAGTGGACGGCTCGCTGCTGCAGAACTACACTTTGGCGCTGCATTTTGCCGTCAAGCTGGGCACAGTTGCCGGCTATAAGCCGCTGCGCCTGTTCGATCTGCTCCACCACAGCGACAATCTCACAAATCGCAACAATTTCGTGGACCACGCCTCTGAGGCTTTGGCGCTGAGGAGCGCCGTCTGGGCCGCCTATGGCAGGCACGAGCTGTCCGCCCTGTACTCCCAACTGCTGCTCACTGCTCGGGATCGCTTTAGCAATGGTTCGGCCGGATTGGGCAGTGCCCTGGCCAGCTATGCGCTGTGGCTGCAGCTGCAGGGCCAACCACAGATGTCGCGAGTGCTGCTGGATCGCGCCCGGAGCCGCTTTCCGCGTCTGCCCAGCGCCGAGGGCTGGATGATAAGCCAGTGCCATGTCATCATACAGGCGGGCATCTATCAGTGTCGCTGGCACGATGCCCTGAAGGCCTGCGACCAGCTGTATCTGCTGGACAAATCGGATGCCCTGATGCAGCGCGCCTCCATCTATGTGGCCAAGCGAGAGTTCTTCAATGCACGCCGCCTGCTCGATAATCTGGCCACGCAAACCCAACTGCCGTTTCTACAGCGTATGCGCATCAAGGTGATGCTGGGATACTGCGGCCTGGCCGAGGGTCGCTTCTCCAGCGAAACGACAATGCTGCTGATGAGTGTGGCCGAGGAAATGGCCGATTCACAGATGGACTACGAGCTGGCCTTGGTCGATATGCTGCTGGCACAGCAGCTACTGCTCCTTGGCTTGCCCCAAAAGGCCTACCAGGCCATCAAGCGTGCCATGCACGACATTCACACCAACGGCGGCATCTTTGAGCGTGCCAGAACCGATTTTGTGTTTGTGCGCTGCCTGCTGGCCATCACGCCCAACAATGTGGAGGCGCGCAAGGCTCAGCTGATGAAGTCGCTGGACATACTGGAGCGCGCTGCCAAGTCCTTCAAGCAGCTGCAGGCCCACTCCAAGGTGCTGGATGTGTACGTGTTCCTGGCTCAGCGCTTTAATGACTTTGGCGAACGGACGCTGCGGAACAAGTATGCCGGTGAGTTTCGTCGCTATTTCACAGAACATCCCATACCGCGCGAACACCTGGGCAGTCCCTGAAGTGGTCGCTGTCGTTTAACTATTAATAAACATAGTTTTATTAATTTGTTTATATCGTAGTTGTTCCTTTTTTTCACACTTTGAAACGTCAACTACGAATCTAAGACCTATCAGAATTGTTCGCAACTGCTCGAAGAGGATGCCGATCGATGAGGTGTTTTAGTGGACTATTTTCTTGGGGGCCATTCCAACCCACTCGCAATGCTGCAGGGTAAGTGGGAGGCATCGTAAATGCTTAAGGCGCTTGCTGTGTGTGTGTCTGTTCTGCTATGGGTTGTGGTGTGTTATGGAGGGGCATGGCTTTCGTTTTTGCCTGCGACTGGGATTGATTGGTTGATATTTTGATAAACTTAGGCTAAACGCGTCCCGAACACGGACCCCAGCTGGATATAGAGCTAATTGCTAATAGATTAACGTATTAATGGCAGATTGGGCGCTGGCCCAGTGGAAGCCATGGCACTGCTCGGCCCCAGGAGCACCTGCGTCTGCTGCGACCTGTGCAGCTCCTCCATATTGGCGCGCTCAGTCTCAAAGACTATCGGCGCAAACATAATGATAGACGTTGTAAAGAATATCCATGCGGCGTTGCGCGAGAACGAAAAGAGACCTTTGCAGCCATTCACGCTGGTTCCGGCGACGGTGGCAACAGCATTGCGCACAGAATCGGGAAACATTTCGGTCAGGCCAAGAATGCGCTCGCCGATCGTCTCGTCGGGCTCCTTGAGGATGAGAAAGATTGAGGTTATAGTATGTTACAGCTTGTATGCTCTTCCAGAGCCTTGATGCATGTTTACAAACATCAGCATGCGCCATGCGCTAACTTACATCATCGAAATTCTCCTCGCCATCGCGTGCAGGCTGCTGGACGCTCTGCAAAGAAGATAAAAACTGAATTAGAAAGTGTTTACCAGTCAATGTTTTAGTATGTTTAGTATATATTTATAGCTAGCTTTTGTACGGGCAACAGCTGTGGCAGCTGCTGCTGGTGGCGTGCAGGTCGATGGGTCGGTCGGTGCGGCCATTACGTGAGCACGATAAGACGTAGGGGATTGGCAATGGGAACCACGTTTTTACTTACGGTGGCCACTGTGCGACGCTCGGGCGTCTCGTCTTTGCTGCCGCCTAACGATGACATCCCGCTATCCTTTTCAATGAACTCAATTTCAGGATCAGAGTCCATCAAATCCTCGATTTTCACAGTTTCGGTATCCACTTTGCGGCTTTATTTTAACACACGTCGAGAAATCGTTGGGTAACGTGATCGCAACCCGTTTATATATTATGCACACTGGACAGGGAGACTTTAACGCTGACAATGGACCTTAAATGCAGTTCTCACTTGCATTTAATTGAGTTTGAACACAAATTTTCGTTCGGTTTTCGTGAAAAATTGATTTTATTTTGGGCCTCGTGAATTTGGGTTCGGTGTGCCCGCGGTTTTATCGATCAAATATACCGACCAACCCGCGGCAATCTACCCACAAATAATACCCGAAATATACCGTAGAGTGTGCAATGTGCTGCAAATGGTCACACTGGAAAGCACTTCGAGATTACAAAGCACTAGAGCTTTTGCGCACTGACCGCTAAGGTTCAATTTTAAACGCGCCAAAGTCTGCAGCCACTCCACAAAAACAAAACCACTTTCCCCTTGTAACTCACCATTTGTTCCTGTCTGTTCATTATGGTTTTTGAAGTTAAATTGCAAATTGTATTGTAGAGTTGTTTATGGTTCAAAGGAAACCCTGTGACTGAATCTCGTTTTCATTTCATAATTTCCAGCGCATGCTTGACAGCGCCTACCCAGATCCAAAGAATTTAAAGGAATAAAACATTCTTTGAGCGTTGGTTTACCGTAGTTTATTAAATCGTATCTCGATCGCCAGCCATCTCGCATTCGTAGTTATAATAAATTATGAAATCATTAATACCTAAACGAAACATCTACCGCTTTAAGTACTCGTTAGCATATAGATAGTGTCTTACTTCATGTGTGTTTTGCGTTGTCCAGTATATAGTTGTAGTAGTTGTAATATAATATTTGATAGTTTGACATTAAACGTAAACAGCAAATGGATATTTAAGTAGTTTTGGTACTCGTATATTGTTGGGTTACATAGTCCTGCATAAGATTATTCCAAGCACATTTAGAGTTCATTAAAAAACTAGTTGAATCAAAGACATTGATCGGGTATATATCCATAAAGATCTTTCATATAGAATATAGATGTTTAATAACTTGAAAACTTCATTGTTTGATTTTGAGTTTATTTACGGTTTATTTGCTTTTCATTTGCTTGCTCTTGGAGTTGTCCAGTTTTTGTAAATACACTAAAAAAATGTGTGTGTTTTTCTATCCTTGTAATTCCCATTCGACTATTTGTACCTTTGACCTGATTAATATGTTTCATTATTTGCTGTCTCTCAATCATTGAAATATAAATATTTTTTTGAGTTTTTTCCTCTCTGTCTTTATCAAAAAGGAAATGGGCAAATGCGAAATGCGAAATGAATACAAAACTAATTTGAAACCTTCACGTTGTATGGATGAGTGGAAATTGTGGTGTAACAAAAAGTTATTACTTGTATTACTTTCTGAACTATGGCTAAGCCGGGACGGCAATATGTAATGGACTTTTAATGGATTTTGGCCTGGAATCGTATAAACAGAAACCCAAAGAAATAATTGCAAAATTAATTTGACTAGATTTTTCACTGAATTCATCAATTTTCATCCTCAAATTGGGCTGCTGCATGAATAAAATATTTTTTTAATATATTCTTCTTTAACATTAAATATAATTTTGTTGTTTCTTTCATTTCCAAAGGGTTTACTTTTCCCAACTGAAATAAGTTCTCTCCTGTGGACTTTTTTCTTATACAAATTTTGTTAACATTTATTTGCTTATTCTAACTGTTTGAAAACAACGCTTTTTGTTGGGGGATTTTGAAACACGCATACATTGAAAGCAGCATATGTAACTACATTTAATAAGATACAAATATATGGGATTCACCACTTTATAGTTTTTATTATTATAAATTTTAAATTTTATTATTATGTATGCATGCCCCTTGCTGATGCATCCATCACCCTAAACACAATATCACTCACGCTCTCAGACTTATCCGAATATGAATATTTATGTTCTGTTTTTTCTTTCGTTTTGTTTTTTTTAATGTGTGTGGTGTGTGTTTTGTGTGTTCTTGTGTGTATTATTTATAAATCATTTTTTGACAAAACTTACAAAAATAAATCTACAAAGTTTTCCACTTTATTCTTGGTGGTTTTCCTGCTTCATTAACTTAAATGAATATTATTACTTTTTACAATCGAAAAAACTTTCCAAACTAATTTATGTTGTGTGTGTGTGTGTGTTGGGTTGGTGTGTTTGTGTGTGTATGGGCCTGCCTTGCACTTTCTCCCACGCCTTTTTGTATGTAAATATAATTCTTCATTTAGTTTTTTGTATAAAATATTAAGTAATTTTTTGTTTGCATTCTTTCTCATAGTAATAGTTTTCCGCTTGTCTGAGTATAATCCACAATAGCTTAACACTTGTGTATATGCCTATATGTTAAATGGTTAACCTTTTCCCATTGTTTTCCATTTCTAAGTTTTTGTTTGTTGTTGCTGACCATGCCTCCATTCGTGGGCTGAAATTGCTTACAGCAAAAGTCTCGTAAATTCTGTAATTAAATCAAGATGGAAAAAAAGTTGTTGTCCATTAATTCTAATTGCTGTGCAGCTGGGCCAGAACAATGGATGAGTGCAAAAATGTATGTCAAGCAGCCAACATAACCTCACTCTTTTATGCTAAAGCTTAGGTGGAAAAGTGGTCTGGCAACGCTGAGGACAAATATTTATCACTGGGAATCATTCGCCTTGGCAACTTCTCTACCATTGTAAATGCTTTCATGGATGATACATCGAAACTACACAAAATGTCGCCTTCCCTGTCACACTTTTGCGAGCACCGACTTCGAGTAGGGTCCACCACGTGGCCAATCCGCCGGCACAGTGCAGTGTCAGCAGAATGTACAGCAAAACAAAGCCAAAGAAAAAGTAAGCCAAAGTAAGACTCCGACTATGGAGTACCCTAGATTTTGACTAAGGTTTCCCCTTTGCTGCTGGGATCAGGTTATGAAATCCTGTACACCCTGTCTTAATGCTGCCAGTGCCAAGCTGAATTCCTTTGAGTGCTTATCCCAGCGACAAGAAGAGTAAATAAATTGCAGATGGCTGGCGGTGCGGGTGCGGACTCGTTCGATGGCTGGATGGGTGTGCTGACATGTCAATGCGTTACTTGCACAAGGTCAAAGTATCAACTGGGCTAAAGCGATGGCATATGAACCTAATGATACACTACAAGGGAATTCAGACCACACACACACACACTTACTCATAAAAAGCAATGCACACACGCGCACGCTCTTAGAGCAGAGAACACTCGAGCTCAAAGCTTGTTGGTTTGTGCGTGTTTGTGCATGCCGCAGTATTAGTTTAAGTTTATTAAACCAATTTAGTGCCACCCCAGGGAATGCTGTGCTGCCTTTTTTTCTACCACAGAGAAATAAGAGAGGGAGAGGGGAAAGAGAGAGTGCTTAAAGGTGTTTCCGCTGGTGTAAAGGGAGGGCTACTCGACGGAGATGGAATATGAAGCATAAGAATCGCTGTCAGAGTTTGCTCTGGATGTTATTCCGATATTTAACTACAAATTCGTAAAGTTTTCGTATTGGCTTACATTCAGCAGCAGTAAAGGGTCATAAAAACTTCTGAGATAAACAAGAAAGTGGACTTTTACTCTCTCAGTTTAAGCGCCTTCTGGGCGCAGGTTAATAAACTTTGTCGTTTGTCTAGCTGATTTATGAGCGAATACTTTTGGGCTTGGGTTGGGGCTCGAATAAATATTGACTCAAGGTTATATTTTATGGCAAGACTTGATTAGGGCCCACAGAAAAAGCCGCAACCAGTCACAGTCACAGTCACAGCTGCAGCAGCAGCAGCAGCGGCAACAGGAGCCAAAGCCTCTGGCAGTGCCGCCGTTTTGTGGCGTTTATAAGTGGCTCACTGTGTGTGTCCTTGGGTTTGCTTGACTGCGTCAGCAATGTCCTTTATCGACTGCATTGACTTACCCTCGTAATTGATGCGACCATCCTGATCCAAATCGGCAATGGCCAGCAGCTGCTCCAGCTGCTGCTCATTCAAAGGCTCGCCAATCATTTCCATGGCGGTCTGCAGTTCGTCGCGCGTTATGAATCCATTCCCATCCCGATCGAATACTCTAAACGAAGAGATTAACATATATATATTTGTTTGTAGAGCGGATATACGGATAAACTCACCTAAATGCTGCTATCAAATCCTCGGTGACATCATCGGCCTCGTCCAGGGGCTTGCTGTTGCTGGGATTCGCATCGTGCTGCTGCTGGTCGTCGCGCAGCGCCTGAATTCTGCCCACCCATTGCAGGAACTCGGCCTCGTTGATTAAGCCATTTCCTGTAATTGTATCAACGAAAGATGCAGAGTGAGAGAGTGTGACAGCAAGGCACAGAAGAGAAAGAGAATTTCTAAGCATTTCCACATAAAAAGAGATTTGAGTGCATTTTTTCTTTGCTTGTTTGCACGCTGCAAGATTATGGCTAAAGGACAAGATAGGAAAGGACTCCCTGCCCCAGAAAGTGCAGTGTCTCCAGTTGCTGGCATTAAAAATCCAAAGCTAAATCCTAGAGCCAGAACCTACAAAAAGGGAAGATAACTTTTTTCAGGACTTTTAGCAGAAACTTTTACAATTAAGAGCCAAAGATATGCCAAAGCCAAAGAAAACCTTTGAAGCCATGTCCACGACCTTGACATTTGCCACAGAACGAAAAGGAGAGAAAAACCAGTGGGGAAAAAGGCAAAAGCGGAGAAAGGGAATACCATGGAAACAGTTGGTGTAAATGGGAATGAAAATGAAGTTGAAATCTGCGATAATCTCTGCGGCAATCGCCAAGCGGTTGGTCTGCGGCGAGAGCGGGGAATGGTTGCCTTCTTTTATCATTCTGGCTAGAGCTGGCTAGAGAAAAATTTCCACTTCTAATTGCAATTTGTGTGTGGTTTGTGTGTCTTTTGGGGCTGCGTAGCCGAAATTTGAATTGCTAATTTGTTTGTCATTAAAAAAAGAACTGAAATAAAACCTCAGCATTAGGCATAAGTAATTTAATTATATCTGAAATAAGAAATCCCTGCCGAGTGTTGGGGCTTAGCTCTTTGAAGAGTAATCCCGCATCCAATTACATTTATTTCCATGCCAAGCACACTGCATTTTGGTCTATATTTTCCCAGATTTTCCCACATTTTTTGGGCGATTTTTCCCGTTCAATTCCAGGGTTGTGCTTAGCTTGTTAGTGAAATCCAATCTCTGGCATAGTTGGACACCCCGTTGCCTTGCCAACAATAGAGGAAAAGTGTCAGCTAAAGGCCAACAGAGAGAACGAGGGAGAGGGAGAGGGAGAGGGAGGGACAGCGAAGATGAAGGCCAGAACTGGTCAAATGTAGATATGTGGGCAATTACGAAACGAACTGCTGGCTGTGAGCCGTTGAGTGGCATTTGCTTGTTGGTTTGCCATCAAAAAAGCATTAAAGGTCATAAAACCCAATGCCCGTACTTGAACGAGGACAAGGACTCGGGACTCTTACATCAATTAGACAATGCAGCGACAGCAGCACATCCCAGTGTCCAGTGTCCAGTGTCCAGTGTCCAGTGTCCAGTGTCCTGCGCCTTGGGCGCTACGGAAATGTACATAACAAATTCCTCACACAACTCCGCACTTGGTACAAATATTATTCCATCATATGGCATGATGATTGCTTGGAATATTTGTTCATATGTCGGCATACTCGTACCACCCATCATTGTCATCGTTCTCATTGTTTGCCATTTTCCTGACGTTGCTGCTGCTGGTCTTCCTGCTGCTGTTTCCTCTGACATCTGTGTGACATTTCTGTGTTGGCTGCTTGAAAAATATTTTCATTTGTGCTTAGCGGCCGGCATGCAACCCCGTCAACCTCTTGAGCCCTAAGCTTTGCCTGTCATTTGCCAGGGGAGGAGCTGTTCCGCATTCTTGATCAAGTCTGTCTGTCTTTCCGTGTGTGCTCTTGGCGGAAGATTCATCTTCCTTCAGCAATGCCTATCCTTCTTTAGCCTTGAGATGTTTTCCTTTTCCGCGTATCTTCCGCCTCTTTTCTTTTCTTTTTTTAATACAAAACCAAATGTTTGCTCGCGCTGCACATTATCTCTGGGTCTCTAGCTCTGCCTCTGTGTCTGCCTTCCAAGGATAATGAAAATGACTCTGTTGTGTAGCTGTAGCTGTAGCTGTAGCTGTAGATGTTGCTGCTGCCGTCGACATTGTCGTCGTTTTGTCGTTCCATCTGCAACAAGAACATTCTCGGGCAGCAGAGAGCGTGGGGGCATTCTTTTTGTGTGGCACATTTTGGGCAGTGCCACCGAAATGTTTCCTGCATGCAGCAAGTCCTATTATATTCCATGTGTGTCTTCGTTTCTTCTGTTGCTGCTTGCTCGAGTCGTTAAGCAGAGAAGTGCAAAAATTCCAGAAACTTGGCATTGATCGATGGAAGCGACGGGCTAAAGCAGCTAGAAATGCCACAAATGATCGATAATTGTGTACTTCATCGATAGCATTAGACCATAAACATTCCTGAATTGTTGCACATTGCACACCCACCTCCTATTCCTGGCTCACATTTTCAATCAGCTCTGGGCAATCCCAGATCCATTTGCTGTTGATTAGCCTCTCATCGCTGCCGGGCAACGACAACCTGCAACTGCGGCTGCCACTGTGTTGGTGCATCTGTTTCGGGCACAAATCAATGCCAAATAGAGGCAGTGGCCAGTGCCGGGGCAGGTGCTGTTGTGTGGCAACAACTTCAGGCCAAAGTGTAATCAATTATTGGCAAAATGTACCTGCTGCTGGCTGGCCTGGCTGCTGCTTTCTGTTGCTGCCACGGCTGACCTCATGCCAACGGAAACGGAAGTTGAAACGGCACACGGCAGGGGGGAGGGGGGAGGAAAAATGTGGGTTGGGCCTGTGGCTGTGTGTGTGGGGCTCCTCTTTGATTGTTGCTTTGTGGAATTGGAATTGGCCTCCACCCCGCACCCTCTGAGCACGTGTAATTTGGACACATTTGAGCTGGTAGTAAAACATGCAATAAAAGCTGGCAAACACAGGGAGAGGGAGAGCGGTTAGAGGGCTGGCGACTGCCTGTCTGTGATGGCAAATAAATTACCTTGCTGCTTGGCCATTAATTAAATCTGCCTCTGGCCAACGTTGCGTATGCGCAATGTTACGCTCTGAAGGGATTTCCACACATTTGCTGCTGGAATGCAGTTCAAGGCTCAAACTGAACTTTGAACTTAGCTGCAAGCCCCAGAGCTACACCCACACCCTCTGGGCATTCCTCACTCCCTTTCATGTCTTTTGCCCTTTTGGGGCATTTCTTTTTTGGCAGCCATTTGCCATTTCCATTTCACTTGGCCGGCAAATGCTCAAGGAATTTCTCGGCTTTTCCTTGGGTATTTTAAGCTGTATTTAATTTGGGGCGGGGGCGTGGGCGTGGGCTGCTGCCATTTATGCAGATTTTGCCGTTGGCCTCTTCATTGTGATTCGATTAGAGCTCCATTTCCATTCGATATCGGCCTTGAACGAGTGGCCTGCTGCCTCGACAGTTGTTGCTAATGGGAAATGTGTTTTGCTTTCGAGCTGCCGTCTCCACTCAACACACACGCGGCTGTCCAGTGGCCAGGGGCAAACTAATTTAACATGACAGTGCCTGGCGTTGGCCTCTCCTTTCCACTCCCACACTAACCACTGCCAAATAGGAAATTTTAATGGCTCCTCCCGGCTGTCGTTTATGGCTTTATGTACACCACAAAATCGCTGCCACTTCTGTGCCTACCACACGAGAATCTCCTGCTAGCTGCCGGCAATCCTCAAATTAATTGCATTGCAGCCTAAAAGCATTGACAATTATTTTTAAGCGTCGACCAATGTCCAGTTTTAGCTATAAATTATCAATGCTGTGCGACCGACCTGACCTGACCCCACCACAAATGACTTGACCCCCAGGAGACGGCAAGCCGTAAAGAAAAACTGTTGAATGCTCAACGGACCCCATAAAGACACGCATAAATAAGGACCGACCGCAGCCAGGTGTCCATTTAGCAGCGTCAGAAATTCCAAATCACAGCCGAGCAGACAGACAGCCTCAGAGGGCGACAGGCCGCTGGGTGGTGTCATTGAAACCCATGGAATGTTAATGAAGCCATAAAGTGCACGCTTTCGCCCTAATCGAAATCAAAAAAAACAAACAAAAAACTTCAACAGGGAGACAAAGGCAAAGGCAAAGTTTGTCTTTGTTTAAGGGCTTGCTCGAGCATTTTGTTGCCACTTCTCGGGTTATTTGTGCAGCCAGTTAGGTTTGTGAGAGGCCAATGCAAGTTATTAAATATTTTCCACAGACATAGAATTATATTTACTTCCAGGAAAACTCTTCTTTGCTTCATACAAATGGGGTAAATATCTCTAAAGGCCTGCCTTTGACAGGCACAAATGTACAGCATTCCCTCTGCTCACTTTAAGAACAGTGTTGACAACTGTTGATAAGCTTAGTGTTGGTAAGCGATCGATAGTGTTGCCAAGTCTGCTTTTGTCACAACAAACAACAATGGAACAACAATCAGACGCTAAAGTCGAACCTTTATCAGTACTTTGAACATATTTTTCTATTGTGTTTCGGGCACGTGTCGCTGCCTGTGTTCGCGGCCTGTCTTTCTAGATAAACTTAAAGGATATCCATAGACAGGAGGACATACAATATGTGTGTGTCCATACAAAGCTTGGGGGCGTTGGTGCCGCAACATTTGTCTGTCGGTGGCAGTCATCAAAACAGCTCGGTCGGTCCCCCTTCGCTCTGTTCCTGTCTTCTGTGTACGAATGCCTGTCTGACTGTGAGAAGGCGGTGGCTGTGGCTGTGGCTGTCAGCAACAGTTTGCCTGCTTTATATATGATAAATGTCCGTGTGCCCCAGCTCCGCTGCACTGTACGTGACCTCCTTTAAATTTACAGCATTTGCAGGCAAAGTCTCCCCCATCGATGAGACTGCTAATGCATTGGGCAAATATTGAAGTTACCTGAAGCAAAATGGAGCTTAAATGGAACTCAATATGCCGCCGAGACGCTTGGCACAAATGAGACTTGAGGCAACGCCCATAACATGCACTCCACGATGCATGTACTCTTCATATCTGTATATATTTATGTCTGTTTAAGTGTCCCATAACTGACAGGCACACGTATTCGACTAGACAACAATTGCATATTAATGGGAAAAATTTAATTTTCTGCCAGGTTGCCCTAATTTGATTTAAGTATGCGAAACGCGACGAGCAGCAGTAAGAGGCGAGCTGACATGGAACAAGTAAATGGGGTACATTTTCCATAGACTAAACAAGAATGCAACAAGAGCCGAGAGAGTCAATTGCATTTTCCAACGGCTAAATTAAATAAGAAAAACTTCCGGAACGGCGTGGGACAGCAACAAATTGGCTTAAGGCGGATGTATTTTATATTGTTACAATATAGGAATCAAAAGAAATGTTTTGGTGGAGTTTATTTGACTCGAAGATGCTCTTTAAAGGGATTTTTCCTTAGCGAATAAGAGGAGCTAGTCAGGAAATCAAATACAAGTTGAAAGTCTACTAGGAACCTTCAGAATTTCAATGAATATTTATGTATACCTTTACAATAAAGTACCTCCAGCTGGAAAGGGTATTCCAACAGTTGCTAGCACACTTATTGGGGCCACATTCAATAAAATAACTTCCTCCTATTGCTGCCCTTAGATTCAACTGGGATTTCCTTTGATATTGCCCTATGCCCAAGGGAAAAGGAGAAAAAGGAGAAAAATGAGAAAATAAGTATTACATTTCACCTGCATACTGGCCAAGTCTAAACTTGATTAAATGCCCGCAAAACCACTTGACATGCTCGGCTGAGTTTAATTAACGTTTACAGTCCGACATCGCCAGAGCCTTTCAGCGTCGCTTGAATTATTAAAGCGGACCGGGCAGACCAACCAACCAAGGGCCTAACTGTTGCACTTGGCTGTCCACAGGTGGGCTTTTTGTCAGAGAGACGGCAAACACTTTGTTGCCGTTTTGCTGTTGAGTGACACTCACCTGAATGGCTCGCCTCACGTATGAGATCGTGTATGATTTCATCACGCACATTTATGCCCAGATTCTTGAGCATAAACTGCAGCTCGTTGGCCGTCACGCGTCCGTCACGATTCCTGTCTAATAAATCGAATGCTGTGCGTAGATCTGAAAGATAAATTTCAATAAAATAAATAAATAAACATTTCGAATTAAGAACGAAAATGGCAAAATGCAGCAAGCATATCCCGGAAAGTGCAATCAAGCAGCGATTTCTGGCATTTCGCCTGTCGGAATTGTGTGGTTTCCCACCACAACATTACGTATGCGTCGTGTGGGCGAGGCAAACTATGGGCAAAACTTAAGTCAGTATTTATGTGCATATTAAAGGCAAAAAGGAAAAACTGTTTGCTGTGGAAATGCGTAGTTTCTAAGGATACAGGAACAAGTTCCACCCACGTTCCATGTTCTAGGAGGGAAACCCTGCTTAATGTTTGTTATTTTAGCTCCTACTCATAAAGTCATAAAAATGTGGGGAAAAACATAGCTCAATGGGGTGGCAGTCCCTCCCTTTTGGTGTGTGTTTTTCTACGGCTTAAACTCTCATTCCAGGCGAGGCCTTGCACAATAATTAAGACCTTGTCGCGGCCTTCTCTGTGGCATGCCAAGACAAGACCTCAGTCAATGCCTTGCGGCCACACAAAATTGCTGTTGCTGCTGTCTGCGTCTGACTTTTTTTGAACTCAATGCCAAATCGATCAAACTTGCAGTTGGCTGGCTGCAAAAATCCCAATAAATATTAACGTTGAGCCACAAAACTTATAATTTTGTGCCAACCGCGCTTAACTTTTTGCGTAATTTTGATAAATACTCTGCCATTTGGGTCACGTAAGCTGTGATGGGGGGAGAAACAAGCTTAAAGGTGAACCACTGGAAAACATCTCAAAAGTCGTTGATGGCTTCCGCTGGCATAAAAGATGGCAAGAAGATATGCGAAAATTGCATGTAAATTGCTTTCGGCCACGACGCCTCTTTTCCCTATCGCTTTTTTGCGCCCTTCCCCCCCTCGAACAGAATGTGGAGCACTTCCGTTGCCTTGGCTTTTGTCGAGTGGCCCGAGTTGTGGGTGCCTGTGGGTGTGTGGGCTTTGCATTTGTATAGTTTGTAATTGCACACGTGTTTATTCATCAAATATTGACACATTGACACCAATATTTCACGCTGCAGCGTCTGCAGCATTGCCAGGCACAGGCACAGGCACAGACACAGGTCTGACAGGTGTCAGCGGGACATATTGAGGTTGCCCCCATATTCCGGCGTCCAAGTGATTGACATCTAGTTAAGTTGTAGTCAAATAAATTCGAATTGTTGTCTATTGTTGCAGCGTTGTATGGGCTGCGCTTATCGATTGTTCAGCGTGGAAAATGTCATCACTAATTAGTGATGGAAGATGGAAACGTGTGGCAAATGTCAAGTCAGTGTTGGCAAGAAAAAGTTTTTAATTGCAATATTAGCTAAGGACAAAGACCTTTCTGTCCTCTCCTCCTCAAGGCGAAGCTGAAAGTGCGCTCAGGCAGAAAGTTTGCAATCTGTAAGTGTCGCAAGGAAACTAATTGAAGGGACAGCAGCACTGTCCCTGGGAGTCTGAAATGTGAGTCATTTCCCCCTGTTTGCTGCTGCATTTAAGCCATAGAACTTTGTCGTTAAAACATTTCTTGTTTCGCTCTCGCTCCTTGTTGTCTGTTTGGGTTTTTGTTTCGTTGTCAATGAACTTGATAATTGCATTGCATTGCCCTCCGTTGGCTCTTTAGGGCCAACACATTGGCGGCACCTTCCCCCGGGTCTCATTTGTGGAGTGAAATGTAATTGAGTTGGAAAAACAAACTTGGAAACACACTTGCAGTAGCCCAAAAACGTAGCCAAGCCCAGGGCCAGGGCATGGCACCCCGGGGCACTAAATTGCACTTGCCGTAAATAACGCTTAAAAGTTGAAAGTTCTTGCAGAAACTTTACCAATCCGCCCACACATGCACCCACTCGTACGAATATTGGCAGAAGGGGAAGATTTTCCCAAGAATTGTTGGGACAGTATGCATAGACCAGAGTGGCCATGAGTTGTGGCTTATGGCAGCAGGAAAGGTGTTGCTGTTGTTGGTCTCATCTTGGAATTTGTTCAAGGTTATGGTTCATGCAGATATTATGTGTAATTTATTGCCATGTAACCTTTCAGATTATAGCCCAAACAACCTTTGGTGTTCACATTTTGGTGTTCTGCGCCTAACCCTGACCTCGATTGAATCTCCGCAGAAGCGGAAGTTTTTCCCTGGTTTATGGCCCGATTTTTTATATGTTTTTGCACTGCGAATTTTGCTATCTATTAATAGCCTGCCTGACAGTAAACCATGCTAATCCCCATCCCCTTTCATGTCGGCACAAGAATTGAATTATACGTAACAAAGGGCTGGGGGGATGCTTGAACATTTCGCGCGCGCTTTTCAGCACTTCAAACGTGTCAAATTGAAGTGGGCGTAGGAGTTCGAGTGTCCCCTCTCGCACCACTCTGTGTGTGTTGGAAATACTCTTCGTACTTATTGTACAGCCACACACACTGACCGCCATAAATGTGTGCTTCCGCTCGTGCTCCAATCGAACAGCAATCACCAAAGGCGATAAACAACATGGAGGACTCCCTGCCGAATCATAAAAGTTATGAACATGTAAAACAATAGTAGACTTGGTTGCTTGGTGTGCCAGCGATAAGATACTTTGTGGTAATTCCTAACAAATCATCAGTAAAATATGCAAACAACAGTGAACTAGTAAAAAGTGTTTGATACCCTTGCAGCTTCATGACTGATTTGATCAGTCAAAACTTTTGGCATAAAGTGAGTGCCTAAACAGCACAGGGACAGACGGATTCTTCTCGATGAACAAAAGATCTTTTATGTTCAAAGTTGCACACTTTAGATTAAAATCATAGCACCCTCTGGTAGCGTATTGCAATAACAAACATACAAAATTATCGTGTTGATTAGATTGGCAATGCCATTCGCGTTGTTCTTTTTCTTTGTATTTGTTTTTGTGTTTGCCTTCGTGTGTGGGCGGAGAGGCGGCGGTGATTTGGCATGACACACGACACGACACGACCCTTTGTTGCCGGTTCTCAGCTCCCCATCCCCGTTCCCCCTGCACGGCTGCGCCTGCTCTAATTTGTTTAAACATTGTGCACATGCATGGCATATAGATTTCCAGTGATAATTTTTTGGATGTATCCACAACATCATGTGCTCTGTTAGCACCGCCATAGAAATGCGCAAACACACGACTCAGACTCACGATAGGCAGGCAGAAATTAAGTTTTTAATCTGCTGCAGCACCGTTTAATAAATGTTAAATATAGTTCAAGATTATGGAAATATTCATGCTGACAGATAAGTGGAAAAGTGCTCCCCCCCCCATAAGCACTTTGAAGTGTGAAATGTCTTTAAATTTTTGCTTAAATCAAATGTATTTTTAGAGCAAAGATTGTATTAAAGAATGATAAATATTGTAGCAAGTATTAAATAATCGAAATTGATGTCCGTACTTAGCTCACCTCGCACTTGACTTGCGATTTCTTTGTGATCCATTTCTGTTGCTCTGCGTTCTTTCTTTCTTTCCGTTTGGGTGTCTTCTGTTTAGTGGTTCTCTATAGTATTTATAGATTCAGTGCGCCTCTGGACGCCCGTTTATTTGCACAATTATCTGGCTGTTAAGATGTTCTTTCTTGTAGCTCTTTGCCAATTATTACTTTTAATTGTTTGTGTCTTTTTGCTGCCGTTCAATGGGGCGGGCGATGTGAGTAATTTGCGCGATTTGTTTATTCACTTTCAAAAGTTCTCAAAGTTTTCTCTTCAAAAATAGCAAACAATGGCCATGATTATTGTTGATCTTGGCAGAGCGGCGTATAAGCGAGTATAATTAACCTGATTCTGCATGGATTTCTTTGTGCAACTTCTCCCATCGAAACCTCTCTTAACCTCTCTGCCAGCCCGTGGCATTAATTGCAATTAATTGCACAAACGATGTCTGATGACTGAATGAGGTCAAATGCCAATAAGTTGTTTGGCGCCAGGGTCAGGGTCCTGTACTTAATGTCTGCTTTAACCCTCCCAACATCACACACTTGTCGGCTTTCATCAAATGTGTGTATGGTGGCCCTCATTAGTGAGTGAATTTCCTCGGACTTGATATTTCAATAAACGATTGCCAGTTTTAAAGCCATATTTTCATTGGTGAATGTTGGATGAATGAAATCACAAGATTCCCTTGGACTAAACAGCTTTGACAGCTGTGAAATTTATATCAGATGGGGAAACAATCATTTGCCCTATCAAATTTCCAAGCAAATGACTTTGATTCATATTTATCATGCACCAAAGAATGCTTCTTGTATCATATTCTTACTGAAAAATTAAAGTCTTTAGCAGTTGCAACTATTGTTACCACAAGTGACATAACAGACTCCGTTTGGGGGTCTTGCAGCGGGCCCTCGGACCCAGCCACAGACACAAAATTGCACTTGGAACCCATCCAAAAAAAGAGAACACCACACTTCGATGGACATACACACATTCAATGTGCAAACCAATCAAAACTTTGGCTTATATTATCTCTTCGATTACCCTATAATGAATCAATCTGATGATATTACGCCGCTCTGCCAAGAGGTTCACTGCCCGGAGTCTAAACTTCGAAACTGATAGCCGGATAGTGGAGATAGCGTTGGAAAGGTATGTAGATAGCACACCGATTATAGTCGGGTCTTAGGTTAGTTGTTAGTTGGGGACTAGACCACAGAGTGGGTACTCGAACTCTCCGTCGCGGTCTTCTGTTGGCAATCGCGTCGACTTCGAAACTGAACTGAACGGCACCCAGCGGAACCTCATGAATTGGCAGCAGCTTCGGGTGGGTGGTGTTTGTTCTCCATGATAGGCGGCGGCCCCCTCCATTCGGTTCTGGTGCCGTTAGATGGCGCCTCGGGTTCGTATGGCTTCGGGTTCCGTTCGGTCTCTGGCTTCAGCGAAATTTCATTCAACAAATCTGTTTTGTTTTTGTTGCTGCTTCTGTTTTCATAACGTTCTTCTTCACACGAAGAGAGCCACACAGGCGGAGAGCCAAAGCGAGAGCCTCTTGTGCACTCTTTCCCCTCCACGCTGGAATGCCAGTGGCAAAGTGAAGCGCATTCACGTGATAAGTTCCGTTCCTCTTGTTCTGTGGCTTTTTATTTTGCGCGTTATTTATGAAGGACTGTGCGGGACTTTTTGTGTGCAAAATGCGAGTATGACAAGTGTTCAAAGGCGCATTCCTAATCTTTTATTGTGAATGCTTGACGAGTATTCGATTTTTATGATGCAAACACAGTCCCAATGAAATGTAACACTTTCCACACACATCCAGCAACTTATTTCACCTAAAACCCTACAGCAGACACCCTGTATATAAGCATCTTTGTCAACATCCTATAAGGAGAAATCGCTTTCCAATGACCTTGCTATAAAATCAACAAAAACAAGTGGAATGTAAGCCGTGTGCAGGCAATGGCAAGCAGATGCGTTTCGCCTCTCACTCTCATTCTCTCTCTCTCTAGTATGTTGGAGGGGTAAAGCTCTCTCTGGAACGATTGGAACCGCACCGCCAAAGTCTCTCTTGCATCTCCATCTCTTTTCCACACACAGGGTAAATAAAAATGGTTTGTTTGGCCCAGCGAATATGTGGAACAAAACAAATTGACGAAAAACGGCACGGCTCTGTGCCTGGGCTGGGTGTAAGTGTATGTGTATGTGTATGTGTTTGTGTTTCTGTTTGTGTGTTCAGTTATCTGAGGAGGTGGGAGAGAGCATGGTGTAGAGTGGGTGAACAGTAAGGCGTAAACTACGAATACGTAAGGCGTTTATGCAACGATTTCATTGAATTTTACGTAATTCACAATTAAATCGTGATACAAAATGGATTTACGTGGAATTCGATTACTGCTTTCTGCTAATTAAAAGAGTTCCCTCCCACAAAGACTTGGAAATATTTTTGTAGTTTGCTTGCTTTTCGGACAAATGAGTTGTAATCCGTTAAAAGAGGCCTGTCCGCCCTTGTCTTCGTTGTATTCCTGTATTCCAACCTCATTGTACACCAACTTTTTAATGAAAATTAATTGTTCAAAGTTTGTAGAACAAAAGAGAGAACAGCAGAAAATGCAAGCCAAAAACCAAACAATAAACTAATTCCGCATCGAGCTCTCAATATATAAAACTCTAGTGCAGGGCTAAACACAAAATACGTCGCAATAAGAACTTTCACAGACCAGATTAAGGCGTAAATTGTGTTTGGAATAAAGTATAGCAGGGGGCTCGGCCCGGCTCGGTTCGGAATAATGAGGTCACGTGCCCAGGCCAGAGGCCATGCCACCCACCCGGTGGGCGCCAGTGCCCGGATTTTATTGCCTAATACCCAGTCACAATCCCTAACTCTCTCTTTCTTCAGGAGTTGCTTTTCGATTTTCACGCTTTAAGTGGGAAAAAGTGCACCATAAATTTGATATTTACGATGCGATGGCCATTTAGAGATGCGTTTTCACTCAACCATATTTTCTTTTATGCTTTTTGTCAAGAGCTTTGACGCTACTCAACTGTATCGAGTGTTCCCACCCACTCTATGAAAGTGCAGCCTCCGCTGCTTCAAGGACCTGCATTAATATTCAAAAATCAATCCCCGGCCGATGCCGCTGCCATCATCAAAATATTTCAAACCCAAAACGTGCCGGGTGAATGGTTTGAATATACAAAATATAAGGCGAGGGGGGTGCAAGTGGGTTGCAGGAGTGCAATGGAGTAGTAGGAGTTAGGAGTACTGCAGAGTCACGCACAAACTCGTAAGCAGACATCAAATAAAATGACTGGTTTCGTTTCATTTTGATATTCAATCCATTTACGTGACCAAATTTAACTCTTGCATATAAATTTATACTTTAAATTTAAATTTAATCCTGAAAATTCAAGTGCTAATAAAGAGCTAAATGCTGAATGAAAATATTTTAACTTTATGGTAGCCAGCAGTAGCCTGAATTCTTTGTATTCCGTGACATTTAAAGTTCGATGGAAACTTTATAGCCACCAAACTGTCTCATTTTTCGAAGTCTCCTTCGCATATTTTCCGGCTAATTGGGATGCCTTTCATAACGCAGCTCGAGTGTCAAGCTCGAGCACTTTGTGGCATAGGAATAAAAAACCGCCAGAGTGGCGCAACCATAAATCAAAAACAAAAAAAAACAAAACAAAAAATTGAAAAAGGAAAAGCGTAGAATATTGTGGCGGCCGCTGTCTGTCATCCTTCATCAGCGGAGAAAGGAAAGCGGCAACAAATTAACTGCCAGGCCCACCGCCCATATCCCAACGCCCAACGCCCACTTGCCAAAGTCACACATGCACAGAGACACGCACAGACACGCACGCAAACGGAGATAAATTGTCAAGCGATAAGTGTCAGAAAGAGAGAGTGAGAGAGAGAGAGAGTAAGAGAGCGGGGGGAAGAGAGCGGAAGGAAGAGAGCGGGAGGAAGAGAGCGACATACGTGGCTGGTGACAAACGTTTAATTAGTTTTACAAGTGTGTCGACAAATTGATGTCGCTCTGTCTCCCAAAGTGGATTTGCTGTCACCTCTGTGCCTCGGTGACAAATTAGCAATTTTTGGCTGTGCTGTAATCAACACAATCGGTGGTATCGATAGCCGCTCGACCGATAGTACGTCTAAAGTTCGCTTTCAAGTTTACGGCTCGCGGCACACGGCTCGGAAGTGCTTTTGGCCAATACTCACACTTATCATCTTTGCTCATATTTCCAATAGACGCTAATTTGGTTTCCAGTGGAGTGCTGATGGATCGTAAGGGATGACTGCGATCAATCAAGGCTGAAGAGACACTCGGGAAGAAACACTTCTAACCGCTGTATAGTCTGACAATACTCTGGTTAAGGCTCGAAATGCTGCACGAGTGCCAACGCTTACCGCTTGCCGCACGATTTATCTACGAAAACTCCAAGATAATGAATGACTGGAATGAACCGACTTTTGCTAGGGTTCCCTTCTCTCTCTCTCTTTGTATCTGGGTGTGCCCATGTGTCTGTGCTACTACTATATTGTATTATATTTCATTTCAGATAACTCGCTTATCAGTTATCAGCTGATGGCAGCACCCAAATCTGGGTGGGAGCGTTGTTGAGATGGGCCCGAGGGGGTCTGGGATGGGCCAAGTCAAGCAGTTGTCTGATTTCTATATGGCGTAATACAGTAATACGGGCATGTGCACTATTTGCTCTTATTAATTGTTCTTATTCGAGTTCTTATCGCAGATTTCACTGTTGTCACATTGTTGAACGACAGACAACACTTTGAGAGGGGCCTTAGCCTCAAAACCAAAAGCGTTGAATGGGTTTGTCTTGGTTTTCATATGAGATATGTAGTACTTCTATAATTTTCCACTAGTAATGCTAAAAAAGCAATAACACATTTTATGGTATGATTGATAAATTATTATTATTAATGAACAGGTGATAATATTTACTACCCAAACGATATGAGAGGGATAGGCTTTAGGAGAGAGAGTCATACTGTTGGTACCCTACAATATGCCGATTATGCTTTGAGAGAGAAAGATGAAGATAGCAAAAGAAAACTGGCGTATAATAATAGATAAAACAGATGGCTTGGGTCTTGTTTGTTGAGTATGGAAAGTACCATCAAATGGTTTTGCATCTTTCACCTAAAAAGGTTATACCTTTCCACATTAATACGATTTTATCAGATCAACACAGCCATAAAATCCAGTCCAGCAGTGACTCACATCAGCTACTTGGATATTAACAGTCTGACAGGGCAGTGTCATGTGAAAGTGTCCAAAGTGATTTAAATATGATCACTTTTGCCCGAGATTCATTTTGCCTGTCATCCAAGAAATGTGTTGGCCAGGAACCAAGAGCATCTTATCTGATTCGCGATAAATGTCTATAGCCATGAGCGTGCTTTATTTTGCACAATAATAATCGGCAGCTGTATGGCAAGTATCTGCATCTTTGTTTTCTATACTCGTGCCTTTTATTTCCCCGCTAATGGGTCACGTGATGTGCGGGTGTCAGCTATCTCCAACTCCGCCTCAACTGCTGCCTTCATTCGTAGTAATGGCCACCACCTATGTGGTCCCAAAAAGAAGGAGGCGCGCGTTAATTAAACTTCACGTCGATTATGGCTATCACGATTAGATTATAGCCGCATTTCTGCAGTCGTTTGTTGTTTTTAGAAAGCCAAAATAGTTATAAAAACACCTCAAAGAGTGTACACGGCTCGAAATATCCATCTATCTTAATGTGCCAGTGCACCTGTCCCGTACCGTCCCGATCGGCAGCTCGGGACCTAAAATTATATCAGCTGCACACTTCGAATTATATTTTTAGCAAAACATGAAAAAGGCGGCCAGCATTTAGGCCAGTCTAAATTTGTACACAACATTGCAGTTCGATGTTCTGTAAGCAGATTACGTGTACGAGCCTTATTCGCCATCAATTATAAGCTGTATAAACCACAATTCTGTTCGCGACTTAACATCAGAGGTCACTGCTTCCTACTCTCTTTGTTTTTGCTTAAACATTTAATTTTATTGTTGATTTTCGTTGACTTACCTGTAATTTCCACCTCTGTAAAAGGTTTCTTTTTGACAGCCTGCAAAACGAAAGTAAAAATCAAATAGATTAAGAACCAAAGAAGACGATTTTTTCGGCATTATATTGCGTTTACCTTGGTGGCTCGCTTGCCCAGCAGTGCTGTGCCCAGCATCTGTAAAATAAACACACAAAAAAATACATATTAAAAATACACTCAAGAGAAAATGTTAGTTGAGTTGGGGGAGCAAAAGTGTTGCATAGTTTTGAGCTGAAAAGTCTTGGCTGCGGGATGCAGGGATGGCAAGGTACGACATGGGGCAGGCAGGTGAAGCTATTTGTGTTTTTCTTTTACATCGTATACTAAAAGACTAAGAGAGATTTTGATTATTACGTTGTTATTTAGCACCCAATCTACTTATATTCAATTTGGGAACAAGGGATTCCTAGCATTCGTGCAACAAAGACCCCAGAGAATTGCAACTGCAGTAGAGATCACTCGGATGGGGCTAGCTTATGTACAAGTTAATTAATTGTGGGTCTTTGGGGGAAATGTTTTTGTAATTATCCATTGTTTTGCAAGTATTTCGGCCACAACGAGTGCGCTAAAAATAAACATTCATAAGTATAAATTGCCAAAATACTGAGTATATATTTGTGTATAATTCAATTTCAGATTTAAATATGAAAGAGTTGCCCATGTGGAGGCACATTGCAAATTCTGATTTATTTTTGGCTCAGTGAAATGAAACGAAAATCGATTAGCGCTTAATTCAATCATGTCTGAATTTGTTTATTTCGTGTCACGATTTATTTTGTTTTGTTTTCAATTTTGGTTATATTTTAAGTGAATTTAAGGTGCAGAAATATCCATTGGTGGGTTGTTTTAGGCGAAAAGGATAGCTAAATGTCTACTGGCATTAAATGTTTTGTGCTTTACTTCCTTTATTGCTTGCTAAGTTCATCTTTTTATCGAACTAAAGCTGAATAAAATAAACATTTTGGTAATTATTATGCAGCAGATGCTCTCAGGGTTCGAACGGCAACTGTGTAAAGCCTTGGCCCAGGTCAGTTACCTCCGACCCCACATACAACAGTTGATCAAATAATGATTCAGGCACAGCTCACGTGCCACATGGCATAAACTGGAAACAAATAAATAAATTCACACAAAGACTGACATCTAAAATACTCGCTTAATGGCATGTCTTGTTGACACTTTTCCACTACAATTTAGCAGCTTTCTGTTCGTATTTTGTATACATATGTGTATAAATTCTATAATCACTTTTTTGTGCCTTGCCAGCAGCATAAATTCTGCGTCTTGTTTGTCAACATTTTGATGGTCTTGTTAGCCCTGAATGAACATAAGTATCTACCTACTAATAAATATTTTCCCTGGCTAATATCCTTCATAATTTGTTGCATGAATTTCAAATATACAAAATCGAGAGAAAAGTTAATAATTTGCCAGTGTTTAGATTGGGAGCGTATATATACATCTATATATTCCGATAAACAATCAACTTTTTAGTGCGATGAACAGCATTGAAACGCATTTCGAATGCCCAAAGACTTGGACATTAAGCTGGACCACTATGGGCCATCTCCTATGCCGTAATGAGTCCCGGGTCTCTCGACTCCGTCACGACAACGCGAACACAAAAAGCCAATTTGCCAACAGCCCAACTATATATAGACATATGTGTGTGTATATCCCATACATAGATGTGTGGCTGTCTGTGCACTTTAATGATGTGTTCTGGCTACAATGTTATTGGCTGCGATGCGACAGAGACGCGTTTTATGGCCCGGCCCCCATGGGTGAAATGGTCTGTAATGTTGTCGAACGACTTGAGCGGCGTTTATCGTTGGCAAGTTTTTAGTTATTCCCCATTTGCTTGTTTGCTTACATTTCAAACAATTGACTATAACGGAGGAAAGGTGAAACTTTGTTGCTTTGAAACTTAACCCTTGTGCCCACAATGAAAGATACTTGTAGATGAAACCTATACAAAAGAGTAAAGTAG
The DNA here is from genome assembly GCF_900245975.1 of Drosophila guanche. NCBI lineage: Eukaryota > Metazoa > Arthropoda > Insecta > Diptera > Drosophilidae > Drosophila > Drosophila guanche. The sequence goes on along the minus strand of NW_022995751.1, from coordinate 3,921,206 downwards.
ATAAATAAACACAAATCACACATCATATTCTCTTGCAAGAATACCTCTAATATCTGATTGTAACTGAACTAGTTGGCAACTCTGTTGATTGTCATCAAATCATGCGAAGTTGGCTGTGCGTAAAGTTAACTTCCGACAGGAGCTAGACCTTTTAGTCATTCAGTTTTCCATTTTCAATGTGCAAACCACATCACAGCCATCAGCTCTCAAAAAAGTACATTTTTACTTGTGAATTTTGTTGCTTTATTGTTGAAAAAAGTCCCGATAGAAGTCAGAGAACTTATGAAACTTATGAAAATTCTGATTCCAGAGGGAACTTGAACGCAGAACGAACGGCTGATCCAATCAAATTGAATTGCTTTTTCCAGGTAAGTCTGCGCGCTGCTGTCCGCCGAGCCTAAGCAAAAATCTTCTTTTAGTTTTTAAATCTTTTCCATTTCCAAAAGGTCTTCAGTAGCGAAACATGACAGGCAGCGGAGCAGATGATATCAGAGAGTTATTGCTTTCGGCCACAACAATGAGAGCCATTTACAAGACGGCCACAGGCGGGGATCTCAGCGATGAAGTGGCTCAAGCTATTGCCCAGGACATGAGCAGAGATGTTTTTGGAATGCTGGAGACTATCGAGGCATATGCATATCACAACCGCAGCGATCAGATAACGGAGGAAGACGTTCGCAATGCACTCAAAGATGACGCCGACTATGCCAATGATATGGGTTTTCAGCTCGATCAGGCTTATCCTTTTCCTGGAATGGGCGGGCAGGGGCAAGCTCCTGCCACGGCGGAGACAGCTGCCAGCATTACTGGCTGGCAAGGAGAGGAGGCAGAGAAAATACAGCCACCCAATAAATTTCCGCTCACCAAGGAGCAGCAGGACTTCTACAAGAAAGTCATGGCAGCCTGCTTTGAATCGCACGAGGATGTGCGCGCCAAGGCGATCAAGTCAATGGAAGTAGATCCAAGTCTAGAGGCTATACTGCCCCAGTTGATCACGAGCATGATGAACAGCATCAAGCGCGGTTTCTGTGATAACGATATAGCTGTGTGCTTCACTGTGATTCATATGGCAACAGCTCTGGCCAAGAATAAAAGCATCTCCTTTGACCAAAGTGTGAGTGGTGCATATCGAGTGCAATCAGTGACTAATTAATGATTATTGTCTTGCATTTGCAGTTCTATTTCATTCTACCCGGCATACTCTCGTGCATTCTCATTCAGCACGAATTCGAAAGGGTTGACGTTGAGGGCGATGAGGTACACTGGCAGCTGCGGGAAATAGCAAGTGAATTGATGGGCGATATTGTGCGAGTCGACAAGAACTACAATCTGCTCGATCGAATTATTAGGTGAGCCACTGACACGGACACGCTCCTCGCTCCTTGCTCCCCCTTGTGCATAATTTAGTTTGCATGCATTGCAGAATTTTAAGTATGGGCCTCTGCAATCACGAACATTTATTAACGATTTATGGTGCCGTCATTGGCTTTGGCCAATTGGGAAGTTGTGTCGTAGAAACCTATTTGCTGCCTGAACTATCCAAGTTATCGGAACTGCTGTACGCTGGAGACAAGCACCCCCGCTTTGAGCAGGGAGCCATAAAGAAGATCTGGTCTCGATTGATTAGGATTTGTGCTCCGATCGTGAAATCAGTGACCGATCCTCCCGATCGCTTGGACAACTATCTTGAACGCTATGGCCGCATCGGAGAAGAATTGTACGGAGTAGTTATTGGAATTCGTGTCACGGAGCACGAAGCAGCCCTAGAACTAACAACCAACTTAGTATTAGAAGTAAAGAAAAAAGCTCAGTTCCCGGTTTCATTGCAGTCCGCAGGCGAAGTAATGGAAACGTCCGACTGACTTCAGACGATGTAATACTCTCACTCGCAACTTAAATTTACTAAATAATATTGTTATTATTGCAATTTATTTATAGCCAGCGCGCAGAGAGCAACAAATATTAATATTTGCCACTAATAAAGGAAATAAACAGATTGTGGTGTGTGCATGGGAGGCAGCTTTAGCACCTGACAGGCGGAGAACGAAAGCGATTAAGCAAATATTTAGATAAATGCGAGATCGGTTCGGTGTGGTGTGGTGTGTGGCATTCAATGGATCTATCTACAAGGTTCAAGGGTGCAGTGAGTACTCACCTTCAGCTGATGACGTAGACCACTCATGGGGCTCATTCAATATCGATAAAGCCGGAGATGTGGAGGAGCTACTCGCAAGCAAAGCGTACAGCAAGTGAGTGTTGTTTTGGTGTGCCGGTGGCTGGTGTGCTCTGTGGCGTGTGTGTGATTTTCTGCCTGGTGTGGGTGGGTGCCGCTTTTGGCCTAGTTTCTGTGCTTGTTATTTATCGCTTATTTACTTAAATGGCACCTAAAGCGGCTTTAAATGTATTTATTTTCGCTTGTCGGCTCTGTTCACACACTTTTGTAGGTATTTTGATTAACTTTTCAACTGAACTCCAAGAATTTCTGATAATATTTTAGATAAATAAAATCCTTCGGCGATTATTAATGTCTTGTTTGCTTTTTTGTTTGTGCGCAGTAAATGTATATTTGTCGCTTTGGAATTTCTTGTATTTAATTTACTGACTCGATGTCGATGCGCGCGCGGCACTGTCGACGATCGTCTCGCCACGGAATCCCAAACAATATTGAACAGTCTGCGGCGCTCCAACGAGCACGAAAAGCTGCCAAAAAATGAACAGTGAAAAGTTCGGAGAGAGAGCGCCTCTCTCGGAGATCTGACGGCACCGAAATTTTGAAATCTTGCCTCGTTCTGGGGGATTGCCATTTTGTTAATTTGAATTTTTGTTGATTTATTTTCAACGATTTCTTAGCCTGTTCTCGCGCATTGTCAACAAGCTTAGCCGGCATCGCATTTGGATCTTGTGACGCTGCGGATTTTAGGTATCTAAATAAATATTAGTGCCATCGGAGCTCGGCAAAAGAAGGTTTGGCAAACATTTGTTGCTCTAAGCAAGTAGAAATTTTGTTTCTAGGCAAATAATCAGCTTGAGGTGTAGGCAGGCAGGCAGGCAGCAAAGGTTATATTTAGTCGAACGCACAGTATCGTGTCATTCAACCCGGTTGCACAGCATTGCAAGTGCGTTCGTGTGCCACACTGCGTATGGTTTATTTTTAACGATTGACAAACACTCCGGCCCCAGGAAACTTGGCAACGGCAACACAGACAGAGCATCTTTGATAATTTTAATTAGGCAGCTGTCGTGGACCGTTCAAGCGGTGCAGGTAAGGCGTCTAAAGCTGACACATTTGCTCACACTCTGGCAAAAGGGTGAGTGGGGTTGTTCTTCTCTGGCATTGCAGGGAAGCTCCAACAACATGAATTACGAGTACAACTCAATTCGAGGGAGTGACAGGCTTTTGGGGTTGCATCAATCAACGTTTCGTTTGGTGAGTTATCGATCAGTGAAGGGATCAGTGAATGACTTTCTCTCAATGGAAAACCCAGACATCCTCCTGCAACCGGAGGAAACCAGAAACCGATTCGGTTTCATTCGGTTTGGAGTGTTTACGATCACATTATCAGTTCAGTTCATAAAAGCGTCGGACAGCTTTTTTAGCTTATTTATTTATAGGAATATTTCTCGGCAAATATGTGTATTAAATTTTGCCACGCGTTAATCAGTGAAAAGGGAATTTTCCCGCTAGCGAAAAATCATTTTGCTCTTTAGCCTTTATGCGCCTCCTCATGGATTTCCAATGTAAATATTTACAATGTTTATTTTTAAACCATATATCGTATATATATTTTTCTATGCCCGCCGTGCAAGTTATGATCGTGCCAGCTAAGTATTATGAAACGTTCACAAAACGAATTATTGTATTTTGATCGTGCTTTTCTCTGGGAATCATTTACAAAGATCGCTTTAACGGGCTGTTGATGACTATGGAAACGCTTGAGCGATACTTGGCTAGTTGGAAATGTCACACTTAATTCCGGCCTTAATGGCTGTTGAAGTGATATCATCGGAGATGCTACAACATTCAAATGAATTGCTATTGCTGCCAAGCGAAGCATGAAAAGCATTCAAGGTCAAAAGGCGGCTGGAGCGTTGCCATAGCAAAGCGATTTGCAGGCAACTAAACTGGCAATCTACCCTACAATAATGCACACACTTACGGCGAGCGGATTTGTACTGTTATCCTCTTGTTCCGCAATTTTGAACAACGCAAAGACACGCACAGACACGCACGAGGGAGAGCCACGAAACTTGGAGAGCGCGAGGAGAGAGTGGGACAGCAATTGGCCCCTTTTTTTTGCAGCTGTACCGTTGTGTTGCCGCCTCGCAGACACTTTTTGTACTGCTCACAAATTTGCGGTTGTCTCTTCGACTTGTCAGCTCCCAACGCGACAATATCCACCACATGCGAATGATCGGTTAGACGCCACGCCAATCACATAAATAAAAGTCCACAAGCGACACGGTCCTAAACGAGATGATCATTTGCATGCCAAACAAATCCGTGATGTGGGTGGCACTAGCAGACTTCTCTTGCTCTGTACCGTTTATTGGAAAGTACCGTAGCGTGGGATTTCGTGCTGATCTGGCAATGTTTTTGTGTACGTTTTAGTCATTGTCTTAAATGAAGACGCGTTCACACATGTTATGTCAATTTAATCACTTATTTATCGCAAATGATTTTCCATTGAAAGGCGTAGGAATATTCCGCAAAAACCGCTTATTTGTCTGTCTAATGGGCAGTTTTTCAATCGAACTGTAAACTATTTATAATGGAAAACATTTAAAATTAAACTCTATAAAAATAGCCAACGACTCGACTCATTCGAGGAGCCAACAGTTGCGGTAAAAGTACAAACAGTGCTATTTATGATGGTTTTTTCGCTGGGAGAGCAGCCATCCATCCATCCATTAAGACCTTTTGCACTTGGCACCGGCCAATTTGTAAATGGCAACTAATTTGGGCCGCCAGAAGCACACACACAGAGAAACTATGAGCTGAGGTGAGCAGAAATCAATAGGATTAATGGTTCGGTTGGCCGTGATTCGAAGCCTGATGAGACAGCGGTTTAGTTTAAGGCAATTATTTGGATTTATTAGATTAAAATGGCTTAAATACATAATACTAGAGCCTGCCTGCTACGGATACAAAGTCAAGATTGGAAGTGGAAAATTGATTTGTTGTGCGCTATGCTCGTCGTTACACTATTTTTTTCACTATCAACTAAATATCACAATTCGGATATTATCTGTATTTAGAGTCTAGTAAAAACCTACGCTAGTTAATGGACAAAAAGTATATCATAATATCAATTGGACGGGAATCAATGAATTCCCCAAAAGGTACTCGAATAAAAACTAATTGTAGTTGTGTCTAAAATTGTGTCCTGTAGTGTGGAAGTATTTGGTTTCTAGCTGATCCAATGTTAAAGCTAATCTCTAATGCGCTTGAAGCCTACAAAGCATTTGCCTTCACCATTCGATGATTTCGCATTACGTTGTCGTATCACAAAGGTTTCCCCTAATCCCCTTACACCTGCATATACCGATAGTTGGCATTCGAACAGCCCGACCCCGACCCGGGTCCACCGCGGTAATTGCATTCGCTTAGTTTCACGTATTGCCCCAAAAAGTTGAGCACCAAAACGCTGCGGCAGAGGGCGTGCAGACAGCCCAGCAGATGGGGCGTCATGATCGTGATTAGGATGTAGGCCACCTGCGGCACGCGATCCGTGTGTCCCATGGGACACATCCAGTAGCCGCGACGCACAGCGTCACGCGTATGATGTGTGATGAAGGCACAGAGCAGTGCGCCCAGGAGCAGGCTGGTGCGGAAGTAGTTCAGGCACGCGGTGCACATGTAGAACAGCAACATGACCAGAATGATGCTGGAGCAGTGTAGGAACGGACGACGCGACAGGTTGGTGGCATCCTGCAAGGAACAAACGAAATTCAATCAAAGAGTTTGCCCTTTGGGTGGCCACTCACCTCCAGGTACAGCGAACGGGCCTCCACAAAGTGATCCAAGTCAATGAACGATGACACAACGAAACAGGTGAAAATCAATATCCAGCCGAAAAGTTGCGTGGTCCGCTCGTAGAATTGCATCGAAAAGGCGATGCCGGTGAGGGCGCCGATGGCCGCGTGCGTTGCATTGTCCGCCAGGGCCTTCAGCAGCGGATGCTGGGTCAGCTCCACGAAGTTATCCCCCAGCAGGCACGTGACGGTCACCAAGGTTGTCAGCACAATTCGCATATAGACCATTATGTGGCAGTGGGGCATCGATTGTTTGAGGTTTGTTCGTGTTGTTGTCAGTGCAGCCTCAGCCGGGAGTCGTTGCTCTACTTTGATTTGGGGTTTTGGGTAGGCAGACTTGGACGGAATGGACGGATGACTCTATCTATCTACACCGCTTTGGTTTCCACGTCCACGTAATGTTCAGTGCAGTGATGTGGTGTTTCAGGACATGATGTGATTTGTTGTGAAATTTCTGTTTATTAAATTGTTGTTGTTTGTTGTTGCGAACAGCTGATGGACCAGCCTTATCCACCAGTCTGGCAGCGCTCTGACAACTACTTATAGTTGGCCACACTATCAGCTGATTGCTGGGGCGCCAAGAATGTGAAAAAAACAAAATCAGAAAATTGTTTCTTTTTTGCTTAAGTTTTACTAATACATAATGGTGGTGTGTTTGTATTTGATATTAGACAAGTCCATCAGACTGTCTGTGTTTAAATAAATACCAGCACGTGTGTGGGCATGGGGTGGTGTGTTTGATTGAGTGGAAATTTCCATCCCGTTTTGGTTTATTTTCAGAGCACGGAAGTCTGGCCGAAAAGCTCTCTCTCTCGTTGGCAAGTTTAACTTGCGATCACTAAAATGATAAGGCTGTGGCGTGTTTAAGTATATGTGTTAGTATATCAATCTTTAGTTAACAGTTTAATATCAACAATTTAAATGATTTTTCAGCTTAAAACTCAATATTGAAGGGGTAGTTCTTGCTCTTAATGGCATGCTCCATAGGAATGAGACGCTCGCCAGTGTTGTATGTGTCCAGGACGGCATGGTCAGCGGCATCCAATTTGAAATCAAAGATGTTAAAGTTCTCCTCAATGCGCTTCGGATTGGAGGACTTGGGCAGCGGCACAGTGCCAATTTCAATCTGTGGAAGGGCAGAAAGGAAATCAGAATCAGCTGTTGCATGTCTGGGGAAATACGAGTACGTACCAGATAGCGGAGCACCACCTGTGCCGTGGACTTCTTGTACTTATCTCCAATGGCCTGCACCTTGGCGTCGTAGATGTAGTTGGGCGTCTTCTTTGCCGGATCGGGCCTGCCCAGCGGGCAGTAAGCGGTGACCACAATGCCGTGCTGCTTGCACAGAGCCGTTAGCTTCTTCTGGTTCAGTGCGGGATGACATTCGATCTGTGCAGGCAGATGTGGTTGTGTTTCAGTAAGTGTTATCCAACCGCCCAACCGCAAGCGACTCACCTGATTGTGGATTGGCTTGATTTTGCAGTTGGCCAGCAGGCGCGTCAATTGCTCCGAATTGAAATTGGAGACGCCGATGCTTTTGGTGAGGCCCAGCTCCACCAGCTTTTCCATGGCACGCCAGGTGTCCAGATAATCAATGTCGCTGTAACAAAGAAGTGAGGGTAAGTGCCAACCTCAGGATATGTTTTGATATAACCAAATCTTACTTCAGTTCAACCTCGCCCTTGGCATCTGTGGGCATCATTTCGTTGTCGCCGCGATAGACGTAGGAGTAGGGCCAGTGCATCAGGTACAGGTCCACGTGCTCCAGGCCAAAGTTCTGCAGAGTCTTGCGGCAGGCATACTCCACCCTCTCCGGCTCATGGAAGTGGCACCAAAGCTAGAGAAAAAGTCAGTGTCAATTTGGGTTAAACTGTAACACCCACTGTATGCAAAGGATACCTACTTTTGTGGTGATGTGTATGTCCTCGCGCTTGATGACACCCTCGGCTATCTTCTTGTTGACGGCCGCGCCCACCTCATTCTCGTTCTCGTAGAAGAAGGCGGTGTCTATGTGTCGGTAGCCCACATCTATGGCATGCAACGTTGCGCGCTCGCAATCGCCACCCAACGACTGCCGGACAATTGGAAAGTCATTTAAAAGTGAGATATACAACTGTACGCCTTTGGCATCTGCGCTCGCTCTCGACCGATAAGCGTTGTTAGTGCACTGATCGTTAGTGGAGACGGATCACCGTTGACGTGGGCCCAGCCCACTTTATACATTACACTTACCGTGTAGGTTCCCAGTCCAATGGCTTGGATCTGTGTGCCGTTGTTGTGCTTAACGTACGGGATTTTTCCAGCGGACATCTCGGAAGCAGCGTTAGAATAGGAATGATTGCCGTCGCAGCTTGCTGTTGAGCGTGTTCATGTGTTTTGTGCTGCTAAAGTTCTGGCCAAAGCTTTTGTCGCTTTCAAAAGTTCCTAGTGGCTTTGAGTGAGCTTTCCAACGGTTATTTAAGTGTGCGCTCTTTGTGATATTTTCAACAGGGTTTGGCTTTGCAGTGTCCACACGCTGCGCATAAAGATGATTTTATGAGGTAATTATGTGTTTAATTGAAAATTGATTAATTTCGCAATGGTTTCCCTGGTTCAGTAATGACTACATCTAAGCTGTTGATATGCAGCACTTCAGTGCATGGAGTCTCTCCATTTACCCCACAAATGCCGCATCTAGCAAAAGCATGGACCAGCTTCAGCTTTAGGCTTCTGTTCTCTTGCTGGGCGCATGATTGTGCTTTGGCTGTGGGAACGGAACGCGTGGAAGTGGTACAACATCTGTTATTCAAAGAGGCACAATGTAGTGGACCTTGCAACCGTCGCAGGCCGAGACTGAAGGAATTTTCGTATTGCCTGGTGAGTTTTTCGTGTTTTTAAGTGTTTTCTTCCAAGAATTCAAAGCTTAGCCCACTAAAGTGCTGACAAAGTGTGAACAGAAAGTGAGTTGAGGATTGGTGGTGGCCTACGAATTGCTTAGCAGAGTGAAAAGTCTGCTGAGGATAAAACCAAATCTGGGGTATCTATAAATAACCCGCAGGTAAATAGACCAAAGGCACGCCAGCTAGAGTGGAAGACAGCCATGCCAGCGCTTGTCTCCGGGTCTCTAAGTGCATGTCGAGTCCTCATTTTTGGCTTGGTTTTTGGTTGGGTCTGAGAGCAGTGCAGTGCAAGACTGGGGCTGAGCTGAAAATTAATGTATTGTAATTTCAGTATACGCATCACGCCTACAACTGCGCATGCCCCAGCCCCCGTCGGAGTCTCAACCCAGTGGAGGCCGAGACGCAGCAGCAGCAGCAGAAGCAGAGGCAGTGGCAGAGGAGGAGGAGGAGACAGCAGCAGGTGACAGCAACAGTGACACCTTGTGAGAGAGCTCAAGGCTGCCTGCCAGTGGAGGCCACGCGGATTGCTACGTTTGCCTGGGAATGGCCGCAGTGGTCCATGGCTGTAGCAGTCCCCGGCAGCGCTCCTGCAATGGCAGCAGCTCGCCGGGCGCCCATCACGGGTCCACGCCCTCGTCGGGCCCTGCCATGTACACCACCGTGCCCAAGTATTCGCGGACGGCCAGCCAGACGCTGTACGCGACCAGCCAGCAGATATTTGGCAGCGGCATGGGCGTGAGCATGCCCAGCGATGGTGCGTACGGCAACGGGCCCATCTACATGTCCTCCGGCCAGCGTCCGTTGTCAGCATCTGCGCTGCCGGAAACGGCAGCTGCAAGTCGGAGCTATTGGGGCCATCATGCCGCCTTCTATCACGGCGGCAGGCACTACAGCAAGCGCAAGTCTGCGGTGGAACTGTTGGCCGAGTCCAAGCCGTTCTACATCAAGTCGGATGCGGTCTTCGAGCGGCTGCAGCAGTCGAGCTATCGGAACGGCGGCAACAATGCTGCCGGCTCCAAGCGGGGTCGACGCCCGGAGGAGGCGCACGGTCACGGCCATGGCGGTGGTCACTACAACTCCCAGGCATACGACGAGCTGGAGGACCGCCGATACATGAGCCTGTCCCGCCAGCAACAGCACCAGCAGCAGCAGCTGCAGCAGGCCCAGCAGTACATGCACAACCATCATCCGCATCAGCAGCAGCAGCACCACCACAATCGCCATGGGCACGGTCATGGCCAGGCCCATGGTCGTGCTGGGGGCGGGGGCGCTGCTGTCAATAACAATCTGCTGCAGCAGAAGCTGCGCATGCTGCTCGGCTCGGAGGCCGTCAAGGAGAGAAATGGCGGCACCTTGCGGCGGCACGAACTGAACGACGGCAGTGCCGAGCTGCTGCCTACCGACTATGGGGAGGACGAGGGCGGCGCAGGGCCAGGCGGTGCCCTGAGGATACCCCCACCCCTCTACATACCATCGCACGGCTATGGGCGGGACTCATCCGCGTACAACAGCGGCGGCGAGGAGCCGCTCGTGCTAACCGAGAACTACAGACCAATCAGTCCGCCGGCCGAGTATGCTGCCAAGTCGGGACAAGCCCACAACGATCGCTACAGGTGAGTCGAGAGCCATGGCAGAGGTCGAATTTATACTCAGATTTACTGCATTTACAGGTACAACTACCAGCGTTCCTATTCGCACTCGCACGAGGTGCCCCATGCGCCGGAGGAGCGAACTCCGTACGCTGGCGGGGACTTCAACATCAACAGCCACAAGTCACTGCCGGATCTGCACACGCAGATCAGTCGGCACTCGCCGCACAGCGAGATACTGAGCTGCTGCAGTCGTGGCAATCGCTCCATCAAGTCTGCCGGCGAGTCCTCCATCAATCGCGACTCGGGCGGCAGCTCCGGCCACTACACGCACCGCAGCGAGCCCTGCTACAAGCGCGAACGGCAGCGGGAGCCCAATGTGGGCACGGCCAGTGGCACAATCAAGAACTGCTGCACCCTGGTGGCGGCCACGCGGCGCGACAGCGGCTCCTCGACGCAGCACAGTGCAAACTCCTACTGCGGCTACGTGACGCCGGGTGCGGACTATCCGTCGCTGAATGGCCGAAACACCGAGTGCATCGACTGCCGCTGCAAGCAGGACACGGCGCCATTGAGTGGCTATGACAATGCGGCTGCCTCGGACTACTTGATCAACTTTACGCCCACGCCAGAGGTGCCGGAGGCCTTCCAGGATGACTACACACCCACACCGCCATCGCCGAGGATGAAGACGCAGACGCCGCGCTACTCGAGCTCCTCCAGCCAGCAGCTGCACACCAGCTCGCAGGGCTACACGAGCATCAATCACTCGCAGAGCTCCCTGGTGCAGAGTCCCGGCTCGGCGCCCTCCGTGGACGACATAAGTCCACCGCCCATTCAGTTCAAGCGGCAGCGCTGCATCCGCTTCAAGAACCGCAACCGACTGCCGGTGCAGCCCCAGCCGCGCACATCGCCCATCAACAGCAGCGGCGTGGAGATGGGCGGACCCAGTGTCGGTATTTTGGCTGCCTACAAGCAGCATCGGGGAAGCGTGGATCACGAGAATGTGTTCTTTCCCAAAGGTTTCTCGGCAGATGCCAGCTATGCCAGCGCCCACAGCATGGAGATGGAGCGCGAGGCGCTGAATGCCAGCATCTCGGAGCTGGAGAAGTTCTTCGATCGGCTGGGCCTCAACGATGAGGCGTTCCACGAGATCTACAGTCAGCCGCGCAGGCAGCACAATCCAGAGACCGATTCCGATGACTCCAGCACGGTGTTCTTCTCGGACGTGAGCACCGTGGACTCGATGCGGCTGCCGGACAGCACCGAGACACAGCCGCAGACCACACAGACCTATCGACCCTCGGAACCGCCGTCGATTGTGGAGCGGAATGCGCGAATCATCAAGTGGCTGTGCAACTGCAAGAAGGTGGCCGCCCATTTGCACTGATAGAAGAGCAGCACTTTCAGGATTGTTTTCAAGATTCTTAGCGAGTATTTTGTCTCTTGCAATGAACACCCCGAATACAACAATACATACAAAACTATATTTAAATAATATATACTAAAATAATGCATAAACAGAGGGCTCAAAAGTCAAGTCAAGTTCAAGTTCAAGTGTAATAGAAAATGATTAGAAATCACCTACCTGTACAATGGAAACGGCAACGGCAACGGCAACGTTCAGAGTTCAGAGCTACGAATGGATTGAATGTGCGTTTCTCCTCCTTTGCTGCATGCTGGATGGCAGTTCAATTACACACCATTGATATTTATATTTAAAAATTTATATTGACATTGATATTGATATTGTACTACTTACTCGTAATCGTAATCAAATAGCAACAACCGATCGTTCATATTACTCTTATACACGAATGGTATTATTAGATGAATTATTGTACAATTAGTTCTTGCAATGTGCATAGTTATAACTAGTTGCCAAAAACAGAAACAAACGAAAACACAACCACAGAACAATTGAAATTGAAATGAACCTACCTATTTATGTAATTGTACATCGTTTGCATGACGAATAAATAAAATATTTACGATTATCAAATTAATTGAAATATACCTAACACACATAGAGAATCAATTCCAAAGTGCCTTGCCTTTCATTTTGCTTGTCCACAAGGAGGCTTTTGAAATCCATACTTCCTGTCATTTCGTACTTCAATGCGCTGCATTCAGTTTCGTTTTGTTTATTGTCGAGTAAGTGTTCGCTGTTTAGTTTCTTTCAAGAAAATCAAGAAGAATGAGGTAAAAACTATTATCTGAATCAGAGCATTGTAATCCCACGATCGTGTGTCACTTAGCAGTGCGTCCGGCGAAAGTGTTTCTAGACCAATAACAGTTGAGCTGAGTCTAGCGACGATGAAGTCGAGTTTGTCTCAGAAACATTTTCAACTTTCAAGGATCCATGGACCACACGGGTTATTGTCGAGCCTGTCCAGAATAAGATTTGCAAACATTACTACGAAAGGAAAACCGTCTTTGCCGTGATCAAGCGCAAGAAGTATGTCCGTTGCCCGTTCATTGGGTGTGCCAACGAGAGCTGCATCGAGCCCGTGCATCTGCTGGAGGATTCGGATGTTGTAAAGAAGGCTCACCACGAGGCTCACCATTCGCAGAATCAGACTTCAGATGATTGTACCATAGATTCCGATTTCTCGAGTTAAATTTACATTTTACACAATTTAAACGTTCAGCCAAAGAGTATTCCACACAGTTTTAATTGAATTTAAAAATTCTTGCGATTTTCTTGGGAGTCATTTTGGAGCCATTCAGATGTGGGTCGTGCATTGATAGCTCCAGCAATTGTTCGCTGTCGCGGGTGGATCTGTCCCATGTGGGTCATTGAAACATCTGTGGACTGGCTATATAATGGACTGTCAGGCTGTGCATCCGTATCAGTGGATAGTTATTTTCTGACTACAGCTGATATGAGTAAATTGCTGCTACCTTTGGCTGTGCTGGGCTTCATCGCCCTGGCAACGGCACACACGGTAAGCTCGATCCTGTTTGATCCTCTTTGATCCTGTAATATCTGAGTAACTAGAATCCCTGGGAACAGCCTCCAGCTCCGATTAAGGTTCCAGTTCCCGTGCCTGTGCCTGTACCTGTACCTGTGCCTGTTCCTACGCCCGTCAAGAGTCCGGAGCATGGTGGCGGTGGAGGTGGTTTACTAGGCGGTGGTGGTGGTGGTGGTGCTGGTGGTGGTGGTGGTGGTGTTGGTGGCACTTGCCCCAAGCCATCACCCGAAACGCTACGGGTAAGTGCAGATTAACCAAATCCATTGGCAATATTCAAATCGAGCCTGGCCGTGTGCTGTGCATTTGCAGTGCCTTCGGGAGTGGGCCTGTCAGTACGTCATTCGTCTGGATCTGCGGTAAGTGGCAACATCCGCTCTCCCGCTCTCTCCTGCCACTAGCCAGGTGAACTCTTTCATATACTAAACTTTGCAATGCTTTGACAGCTGCCTTCTCAACTTGAATGGAAACCCCTTGCTGGGCAATCTAATTTCCCTGCCAGGACTCACCGGCGGCGGCGGCGGCACCGGAGGCGGCACCGGTGGCGGCCTTTTGGGCAATTTACTGGGTTGATATCTGCACGAGAAGCAGCCCCCGGAGCAAAAACATCTGCAAATGTGTGCACATTATACCCAATAAAGTGAAGAGCCAACCCAGTCGAGTGTCGTATGGTGGGGGGATTGGAATTGCAGCTCCTGTTAATGGGCAGCCAATAATCCTTAGTATTGGCAGTGGTGTAAAAATGGCGATAATCGTTCACATAATCGTTAACTCGATTATTGTTTAAGCGCTCGTTGGAGCAGCATCGCAATTAAGCGAACAATTTTCAAATTAGCCAGCAATGGGAATGGAAATGGAACGGTGTCCTATCCTCTGCTGTCTCTGCTGTCTATTTTGTGCAATTGAACTCTTGGCCTTTAACCAAAGAGTGGGGCCAAGGATGTGGCAGTATCTTTAAAGTATTGGCAGCGAGTGAGCAGCCCAGCTCGTGGAGAGCTTTGCCGTGGCGTTCGAATAAAGTCGCAAATCATTGAAGCATATGCAATTATTCATTTTGAGGTTGAATGCGCTCGAACGCACACAATGATACAAGAACACGGACAGCGGACCTGAGCAAGCCATCCCATCCCATCCCATCCTTCTGTCCGTCTGTCTGTCCGTTTGTTCGTCTTTCTTTCGTTCCCCGGTCTGTACGTGTGTAGGTGTTCGTATCTGTGTGTGTGTGTGTGTGTGTGTGCTGGCTGAATTTAAATTCAGGAGCAGTTCCTTAAACGAGGATGCCCCATAAAACTCTACTCGCTTTTACTACGCATAGTTTTCATCGCCTTTTTTTCTCGCAGCTACTCTTCTGGTCTTTTTTTCCATCCTGCTTTTAATGCCCTCTTGATTGCAGCCTTCGTTGGGGTTCGCTCTTCGCTGATTTCGTCTGCAGATAGTCCGCATTGGATTGCTGGGGCCGCTGCTCCATTTCGGTTAATCCATCACTTGCATCCACAGGCTCAATGGTCTGGCCGCTTCCATTTCCTTTTGCCCTTTTATAATTAACTTTATGTGTATGTATTTAGTTTTATTGCTCGTTAGACAGCCTTCGCGTCGACACAGAGACAATGAAACAACAATTTGTGATCGCCCCCCAATCACCCAGTCCCCAGTTCAACTCGTAACCAGCCCCAAGCACCAAGCACCAACCCATCTGCCTCCCAGCTACCACCACATCTCCAAGGATACGGATACGGAGACGGAGACGAAGACCGCAACGTGTGTAGGCCATTTTGGAGTTTTACTTTGCCATCGTCATTGCCACACAGCCGTTGCCATTATATTAATTACAAACGATTGCGCCACAGCTTCCAGCAGCCAGCAGGCAGCAGCCAGCAGCCAGCACCCAGAATCCCTTCACTTCCTGTCCGCTCCTGCCTCTGCACTTGCTGCTGTCCTTTGGCCCCGTCTGACCCGCTCCACTCCCTAATGGGCCCAACAAGTAAATCACACACAAAGCTCTAAGGCGATTTCGGCGACGGAATTGGAGACGCAGCCAAGGAAAGGACCCAAATAATTTCCATTGAATGTGTGAAACTTGTGCAGCTCTTAACGAGCTTGGGACTCGACTTTGACTTTGAGTCGGAAATTCATTTAAACACGGCAGACACGACACTCAGAGGAGTAGTGATGAAAGTCGATGCACAAGCTCTGAGCTGGCAGATGCTCCAATGCACATTTTACAGAAATATATTTACTTTAATGGGAAATTGGAATATCTTCTTTGATTTTGTTTCCATTTCCACTTTTGTCACAAATATTTAATTACTTTTAGAGACACTTTTCATCACTAGAGCTTAAAGTTTGCCTTGTCTATGGGGTTTTATTTGATGGAATTAACTTGTAAACTAAAGAAGTTTAGCAACAATTTTGTATTTATTCAATTGCATTACTCCTTTGCCTGGGCTTTGATGGCCTCAAAGCTGGCAATATCCGACTCTGTCGAGCTCCTCTCTGGCGCGCCTGTCGTTGGTGAGTTTGTGGCTGCCGCTTCGGGTATCTCTGTGACCAGACTCTGTGTGGAATAAATCATGGTAAAGAGAGCGCTAGTCTATGTATGTTTATGTCTTACCTCTGCAGCGAGTGCCTTGGACTGACCCTCCTCCTTGAAGGCCTCGGCCAGACCGGGATGAATGTCGCTCAGCGGCTCATTCCCGTGGCGTATGTAGACGGGCACATGACCTTTGCGGGGCTCCAGTTCCTGATAGGGCGCCGCTAAGAAAAAACATTTAATTACAAGCCATTAAATTATTTCGCCGTTGCGGTTACTGTCGCCTGTCGCTTGTCGCTGTTGTCGTTGCTGTTCTTATTATCAGTTGGCTAATCTCTTGCTTTTGGCTATGACATACACCCGGAAGCCTTGAATCACGGCAAAGCGTAATTATGACTAACGAGCCAAGAACTCTGTCGTTTGGTCTCGCCAACGAACCGATCCCTGTGCAACTGTGCAAACTACGCCCCTGAGCCAGAGGCAGTGGCGATTCTGGCGCGGCAAGGGAAATCATCGAAAAACCTGTTTCGGCTCGCCCCACAAACAATAGAAATGAGATTCTCAAAACAGATGTATCCCCGCCCGCACCTCATAAATCTGTTTAATCACATTTAGTGCTAATATTTAAAGCAAACAAATGCATTCAGTTGACTTACCCTGAATGACACTGCAGAGGGCCAACAGTGCGAGAGCTGCAACGATGAGGCTGTTCTTGGCCATGTCTGTATTTTGTTGACTCTTTTGTGGCTGTGCTTTTGGCATGCGATCGACGTGACTCCAGACTCTCGACTCAAGATAGATCGGTCAGCAGCTGGGCTTAAATCCGACTCGCCACAATCAACTTTTGCTTGGCAAATTACTCATGGGTAGCGGCAGCCGAAGCTTCAGGGGCAGGCAGCATCAGAGTCGTGTGGAAGCGGCAGAGTGAGAGGCAGAGGCAGAGCCAGAGGCAGGGGCTCAGAATGATGATGGCTCCGATGATGGCTGGTAATGAAGCTGTCGGCGGTGTCGGCAAACTTTTCAAGCTGTGGCGGTGCGCATAAAAAGCTTTCGGGGCTGCGAAGAAGTGGGGCGTGGGTGTGGGTGTGGGTGTGGGTGTGGGTGTGGGGTTCTAACCTAACATTTAGTGGCCTGTGGCGTTCCACCAGCCACCCTTCGTGCAACTTCCTTTGCTGCTGCTGCCACACTCCAAATTCAAACATTCTTTTTTTTTTCTTCTTGTTTCAAATTAATTGGGTCGTTAGAGAAGCCATTTGCGACGGCTCGTCTTTTTTTTTGCGCGTTGGAATTGTTTGCCCACTTTCGTTTTTGTTGAGTATTCAAATCGAGAAATTGCTGACATCTGTAGTAGATGAATGCCGCGGGTGGGTGTGGGTGTGGGTGCACCGCCACCGACAACACAAGAGCACGAGTACGTCTATCAGACTACGATTACGCTATTGAATGCAAGTGGCTTTGGGTTGGGGGAAACGGAAATGGGTGTTGGGTGATGGGTGATGGGTACGACTGGAGCAGGCCTGAACTTGTTTGCCTGCTTCGATTGTTCCGTTTGGAGCGCGTCCTTGATACAGTTCCATTTTGATTTTGGGATTTTGTAAGGGCAGGGCACAGGGCACAGGGCATGGGTACGAGCCCTACAACAGCGTATTTCGAATCAAATTGTTGAGCAAATATTCAACAGAGTAAATATGTTTATGCCGAATCAAGCAATTTCATTTAAACACACTCCACATGCCGAGCCACTTGTCTGTGAATACGAATACTCGGCAGAGCACGACTGTACTTAGCCCCCTCTATACACAATTCAATAATGTATTGTATGTATGTACATATATTTATGTGCCCCAAGTGCTGGCGGGGAATTGTTGACTAAGCTTCATGTGTGCCCGTGCTCCAATCGAATTAAAGCAGCGATGCATAGTTTATTAGTTGTGGAGCATCAACTTGCCCCCAAAACAACGAGTGGCCGCCACTCGGCTGGCTGTGGGCACAAAATGTAAAATGTTTGTCCACGCCCAGCCATTTAAGTGCACTTTTACGTACCAGTTTTCGGCAACTATCGCATTTAATGCCAATTGAGTTGATAGAATCCATCAGGATGGAGGCAATCGCAGAGTGGACTCTGAACATTCATTAAGCACCATTGGAAGCGCTCACAGCACAGGAATTAGTACTAGAAATTAGACCAGAAAAGCCCATTAGGGGTGAGAAGAGTCCTCCCAAAATAGAGTTTGTGCAATTTAATCCGTTTCCATACTTACTTAAACCTTTTCTCTGTCAAATAACAAAACTCTTGGCAACTGTTTCTGTTTTTCTCTGTCGTTTATTTAATATTTTTATGTATATTATGTATGTTTATTTCCGAGGCTCTAAAAATAGTTACATGGCTGCACTAGTGTGTGGGTGTAGCTTTTATAACTATGTATCTAATTTATATACCATCTCCATTAGTACCATTCTTGTTGGTTTAAATCTTTTGAGGAGTCGGGGTTTTGTTTTATTTGTAGATATTATGTTTCGTGTGGCGTTTATTCTTTGTTTTGTTTTGTCGTATTTCTTTTCCTTCCATAGTGGATGCTGTGATTCTTTTGCTTCGTTTCGCTTTGTTAATTCTTGTGTATAATAATTTAAGAGTGGATAAGCTTTTCATTTTGGGATATAATAGGTTATATACGCTACATATTAGCCATCAAATCGTATGGTTATGCATGTCGGTTAGTGTTGTTGCTTAAACTGTGTTCAGAGAGTGTGTCAGTGTTTAGGGAGGTGGTGTAGGTGTAGGTGTAAGGGTTAAGGTTAAGGTTTAGGCATAGGTATAGGTTTTACAAGTAAGTATAGTGAGCATTGTTGGCTAGTCCCGGTTCATCTAGGTAAAGTTCGATTATTTAACTCCTACGAAAGCTGAAACTATGTAATGCTTTGCTTGTTGCTTTGCTTGTTGCTGCTGCTGCTGCTGCTGCTGGCTGGCTTTCTCTAACTAAAATTAGAACAAGAACAAATGCTAAGTATCAAAAGGAAAAAAGTGTGTGCGGGGTGTGTTTTCTGCATGCATTTCTATGTGGTATGTATTATCTATATACGAGTATTCCTGTAGGGCAGGCGGATCGACATGCTCGCTCCTGCCAAGTGGTCATTGGGTTACAATTACAATTGTAAGAATTGATCTCGAGTTACTGATACTTGAGGGACTCCTATTGGGCATTCGGTTTATGTTAAGTTTATGGTTCGCTGTAAGCATATACAATATGTAAATAAGTTAAGTACTATGTATACACATATGTACGTTCCGTGTATACGATATATGTGTGTATGTATGGTATGTATGTATATATATTTGAATGAAGTATACAATATATTGCAATTTTAAATGTATATATAACTGTTCAAGTCTTTTTGCATCTCTAATATATGAATATATAAATTAATATCTTTACGTTATTCTTTCACTTTCATTTCATTTCATTTCATTTCACTTTCCCCCTTTTCTCAGTGTTTTGTCTGTCGTTTTTTATAAAATATCTCTCCCTAACCAATATTCCTCCTTCATTCTGTTTCGATTAGCTTCCCTTTTATTGTATAATAATCCGAATTGAATTGGTGTCTTTGATCTTGAAATTATTCACTTGTTTGTGTCTGTGTGTGTTTTGTGTGCTTTTTGGGGATTTCTAACTGAATATTGCAGGAGTGTTCGGGGGTATCTGTTTGTGGTATCTAAGGGGTATAGGTTAAGGGGTTTGGGGGGTTCAACTTGCCACATTACAAAAAAAAAAACCAAACACAAAAACAAAGTTTCGGTGTAAAAATACTTAAGTTTTGCTTTGCTTCTCCTCATCATTGTTCACATTTTTTTGTAAGTTTTTCTCATTTGTTTTTTTTGGTTTTTAGTTTCTCGTTTTGTGGTGTATAATGTGTATAAATAAATCTTACTCATAAATAAATCAATTAAACGCTTGCCTCAATATATAATCTATATATACTCGTAATTATTTCATATATATATTTTGAATGTAAAATTGCAAATCACATAATTGTTACCACTACGGTTCAATGGAATTCCTTATACTTTTTTTTTGTTTTTATATCTTTATCTTCTTTCTTTTTGGTTTTTGTTGTTCTGGTTTGCTTATGTGTATATAGGCATTTAATGCTATTTAAAACGCTATCAATAATCATCAATAAAGCCATGCATAAACACGATCTCTAAACAATGCACATAGCACTCTCTGGTCTAAATCTAATGCTCCGCCGATGTACCGATTTGACGCGGCTGTGTAGACTGCGACACCACACGACATGCGACATATCTACGGATCTACATGTGTATAATAAGTACATGCGCGTATGTAGATACGATGTAATAATTATCCTCTTTCCTTCATGTTTTTATTTATATATAATCTATATATAAACTGGAGGTGTGTCCTGTCAGTGTCTGTGTTTGTGTGTTGCGTGTGTGTATCTCTGAAGTTGTTGTTTTTTTTTTATTTGTGTGGGCTTGGATCTATAATTAATGTTTTCTTGCTCGTTGTATAATTAAGTTCGAATGGTTTTCAATATTTTGTTGCTATTCTGCCTTTACTATTATTAATTTTCGATATAAAACTGCCTCTTTTTTTAAATATATTTGTTTATATGTATATATATGTGTATATATATGCTTTAAAAAATAACGTCTATCGCGTCCGCCTCATTCATCGTTTCTTAAATTAAGAAATAATTGTAATTGACAATTTAATTAAATTGTTTACATGGGCTTTGTTTTGTTTTTCTGTTTGTTTATTTTGTTTTTCTTTTGGTTTCGGTCTGTTGCCCATTTTGCTTTTTTTGGTTTCAGAATAAAATCTACGCGTAAAATAAATACATGTTTTTTTTGTGTATATATCAATACTTCTCGATTTTGTTATAGAATTACAAATTTGTTTTTTGGTTTTGTTTTGTTTTTGTCTTGTTTTTTTTTCTTGGTTTCCTTATGTGATATCTTTAAAAACTATGTCACTTAACTTTGGAATTGCTTTTAGTTATCATTTGTTTTACAAGTGCGTCTTCTACTTCTATCATCATCATAATCATCGCCCAAAACTTGTGGGGGGGGGGGGGGGCTGCTATCCTAGTTTTGCGGGAAGGGAAGGATTGTTCTTGTCCATAAGAAACCTTTGGCTGGGCCAAAGTGGGGGTTGCCTCTGTGTGGGTATGGCGGGAATGGCGTGGGGAGGGGACTGGGGGGGTTTTGTATAAAATTGTTAATATAATCTTGCATGTATATACACGAGTTGGTTTGGTTCTAATGCTAGTAATAAAATAACTATACCGTAAGTACTTTGTTGCTGCTGTGTATGAGAATGCCTTGAATGGGGTTTTGCTTCTTTCATAATCATTATTTTTGTTGTTGTTATATTTTTTTTTTTTTTTAATTATGTATATTATATTTTGAATGTACTTGTTTTTTTTTAGTTATGTTTAAGTATTGTCCTTGTGATATGTTTCTAAATTGTTTTCTCATTAATTTTAATCATTTCTAAGTAATTGAAGTAGTTTTTGTTTATCGAGTTAGAGCATAATATGGAAGTAATACCCATCTTAAACTGGGTTAGAGTGTAAAGTTTGCCTTAGCAGTTTTAAAATGGTTCTTCTGTGCCTCTGCCTCTGCGTCCTTCGTCCTTCGTCCGACTACATCTTGCTGAGAGTATATCCGATTTCCAATTGCTAATCTTTGATCGTTGAGTACAATATTTAAAAAGAGCCTAAGAGCGAGAGAGATATAGGGAGTTACAGGAAGTGCTATAAGTTCACTAATTGTTTATTTTGCTAGACTTGAAAGTGAGCCGTCCATCTGTTCAACTGTTTTAACTGTTCTACTGTCCATCTGTCCTCTTCGAATGGCGTGTGGGGGTGGCGTGGTTGCAGTTAGAGAGCGAGAAAGTTCTCTTTGAATACAGACTAATACTCGTAATACTCGTACATCTAGGTATGTATGGATGCGGTAAGGGGTGTGTGTGTGTGTGTGTGTGTGTGTGTGTGTGTGTAAACTCTAGAGCCCTAAAACGATGCCTTAAAGTAGATATTACCAAAAAACATGCAAATTGGTTCTGCTCGCTATGTTATAATACTCGTAGTTCATATAGATCATATGTATATATATATAATTTGCCCTTTCTCCTCCTCCATTCTTCCTTCCTTCCCTCCTTTTCTCCCTTCCATTCTGTATATATGCTTATTTGATCTGTGTATATATAGAATTTCTACTTATGTTCCATAATATTCGTTGTGTCAGATTTTTACTATAAGTTACGTTTTGGATTTCTTTCTTAAACCTTTTGTTTTTTCCTTTTTGTTTCCGTTTGTTTTGTTCTCCCTTCCGTTATGCTCTTCTGTCTGTCGGTCTGTCTTTTGTCGCTGTTGCTTTTGGTGTTGTTGTTTATCTTTGGTTGTTGTTCAATTCTGTAAAAGTTGCAACTCGGAAAGACTCCTCCTCCATGTTCTCTTTCTCGCTCGTCCCGCTATAGAAGTAGCCCGGAAAAGGTCAGATAATAAGTAAGTAGATATATATGTATATGTATATAACTGTTGAGAACATTCTATTGAGTTGAGATCCATCTTCCATCCATCCGTCTTCCATCCTCCGTCCGAACTACTCTGCTAGTAAGCTGCTAGTTGACTGATTTGAATTATAACCTTCGATTACTCTCCTTCCTGTTTGGTTTTTATCGTTTTTAATTTGATAAGGGTGCTCGAATATTGCTTATAGGGTTCTGGTATAAAGTATCTAATATTAAGGTAAACGAGGAGTCTTGTGGCCAACCTCGGCTGCTGCCTCAGTCCACCACAATATCCCAACTAGTCTCATCAGTATCCATCGCATTGCCGACGGCCGCCTAAGCCACCTCAATATCCTGACTAGTCTCATCACTGTCCATCTCATCGCCGTCGAACTCGTCCTGATCGTGCTTGCCCATCATCTCGTCCTCGTCGTCCAGATCGCAGTCATAGTCATCGCCCTTGCCCTGCCCTATGGCTCCCGCATCCCGGAGGCAGGCCGACTCCAGGTGCTTGTTCAGATACGACTTGAGCGCGAAGGTCTTGTTGCAGCGGTGACACTTGAAGTTCTTGTCGCCAGAGTGCGTCTGCATGTGGGCGCGGAGATTGGAGCGGTCCGCGAAGGCCTTGCCGCAATGGACACAGGCATAGGGCTTCTCGCCGGTGTGGGAGCGCAGATGGCCCTGGAGCAGCCAGGGGCGCGAGAAGAGCTTGCCGCATATGTCGCAGCTGTGCGAGAGTTTGTGCGTTAGTAGGTGCATGGCCAGGGCCGGCATGGACACGTATGCCTTGCCGCAGGTATTGCACTTCTTGGCCGACTGTGAGTCCAGGGAGCGGTGCGTCTGCTTGTGGCGCGACAGGTTGCTGGAGGTGGCGTACTGCTTGCCGCACTCGGAGCACTTGTAGCATCCGCGCTTGCGCTTGGCATAATTCTCCCCGTTGCCACTGGATACAACTCCAGCTGCTGCTGCCACATCGGCAAGAGTGGCTGCACGTCCGCCTGCGACACTGCTTACTGCGCCGCCCGATGCATTGGAGCTGCTGGAGCTCTTTGGACGCTGGTGCAGCTGCTCCCGGTCCTTGCCGGCCGCTGCCTTGCTGGCCTTCGTGCGCCCGTCCAACATGTTGAGGCACATCTTCAGGGCCGAGGCCCGCTGCTGCTGTGGCGCCTGGTGCGGCTGCTTGCCCCAGTGCATCTGGCCGGATTCGGACGAGGAAGACATGTCGATGTCCACATCCGAGCTGTGATCGGAGTTGGGCGGCGTCAGTGGCGAGCAGCTGTTCGATGCTTCGGGCGCTCCGTTCATCATGTCGTAGGAACTGCTGCCGATGAATCGGATGTTCGACTGCGACGATGTGGCCAGCGACTTGTTGGAAGCGTTCGAGATCTCCTGCATAATTGGCAAGTGCTCCGCCGACGACTTGTGGTGCTCCTGCTCCTGCTTCATGATGGTCACCACGCAGGGCGGAATGAGCGGCGGCAGGCTCTGGGACAGCGACAGCAGATCGTGGGCGGCCTCCGTCTCCTCAGCGCTGCGTCCGCGGTAAATAATAGCGGCCGTGGCCGCTGCGGAGGCATTCGCCGCAACTTGTTGCTCGCGCTGGCGCTTCACGGACATTGGCTCCGGCTGGCGCGCAGCACCACAAGCACTGGCTGGCGGTGCATAGAAGATCACCTTTCCGTCCTCGGCCGGGGCCCGCCCGGCGGCCACTGGACGGCGCACCGATACTGTGAAATGTGGAAAATATGTTATTGCAGGATGCCGCAGCTACAAAATTTACCAAAATTCTCAACCAACAATCCAAGGGCTCAGTTTGGGGTTCGCCAAATACCATAGATGTTCCAGAAAACATGTTCAAAGGGTTTCTGGAATCAGCTGTGAAAAAAGTTGCTCAAAGTAGGGTTGCCTGGTAAAAGGCTTTTCTCAGAAATGTCACACCTGCAACACATGGCTGCGGATAGAAAGCACTACCGGCTTCCGGCATCCCAGTGTTGGCTGACGTACTGTTCAAATAACACTTCTCAACACCACAAAGCACTTAACTAACAGAGGCAAATCAAAGCGTTAAAATGTTTAAAATGCTCATTGCGAAAATTGTGAAATTGAATAAACAGCGATCGACACAGCGGGCAGAGAATTACTGTTCCCGAAATTGCAGACTCTCTATCTTTCCCTTTTCGGCACAAGCGTAAGAGTGGAGTAGGGGATTAACAGCTAAGAAGAAACGTTGAGGGTGTCGCTATCCCTCTCTATCGCTTTAAAGCACCGGCAAATCTGCATTTGATTTATTTTGTGCGTGTACATGTGTGTGTGTGTGTGTTTGTTTTGTGTAAAGCGCCAAGAAGAAAATAAAGCATAAGAGTAACAGCACAGATGGTGTGGAGATTGAGGGGATGGGCAAGCGAAATATGCAATACCCATACATAAATAACTGCACATTTGGTTATTTTATGAGCCCACTGACGCTGACGCAATATTTTCCCATTACGCTGCGGCTGCTTGTGCTTCTGCTGCTGCTGCCGCAGAGGTTGACCTGTTACGTTTACAGTTTCTCAATCGATAAGACGACGCGCGACCTCTTCTACACTCCTTCTCCTCCCTCTCCCTTCCCTTTCCTATACTGGCAGTCAATGCCGCCGCTTGTTCGCTTTCGTGTTTGCATTTGCCTCTTCTTTTTCTTCTGTTCTCCTTCTTCCTCTTCTGTGCCTTTGTCAAGAGCAACAAGCAGCAGCGAAAGCAACAGCAACTACACAGCGACAAGTAGGCAAAGGAGAAGCAACAAGGGTGGGAGGGAGAGTGGGGCAAAAAGGCGAGGGCTAAAGCGAACGCAAACATGGAAAATGCCAACATACGCTAAAAAGATTAGCTAACGGCGACAATGTCAAACACGAGCGCATATCGAAGAGGGGGGAGGAGCTGAGCTGACTGTTGCGCAGGGGAAAAGGGCACAGGGCACCGTGAAGGACGAGGACCGACGACCAGTGGCCAAAGTGGGGGGTCATAAAATGGTTGAGAGTGCTTCTTGGTTGGGGCCCATGGACGCCAGAGTGAGCACGAGGGGAGGGGAGTGAGGCAAAACCTGGCTACTAAAAATAAATACGAGTACACAAATTGTCGCAGCCACCTGTTCACATTGTTGTGACGCAACTTTCCAAGGGGAATGGGGGAGGTGGGAAAGGAAATAGGAAAGGGCAAGCTGCCACCAGAAGAAAGGAAGGCTGAACACCAGAGCAAGGGGAATGGGAGATGGGGAGCCCCACTAGGGGAAGTCCATAAATGGAACAATGAATGGCTTGGCGACCGCTAGACGGAGGAGGGGAAAGGGCAACCATTGCCCGTGGACAGTGGCAGGGGCAGTGGCAGTAAGGACTAAAGGAACACGGAAACGGAAACCGAAAAGTGGTCAACTGTTGCACACATACCTGAGGCGGAGACTGTGGCTGCCGCTGTGGTTCCTGTGGTGCCGCTAGCACCTCCCGATGTGCCCCCTCCCAGGCGACGCTGCTTCTCCTGCTTGGAGGAGGTCATCTGCACCAGGGACTGGGCGGCGGACCATTCCAAGTGCTCGCATAGCTGCTCCTCGCCGCCAGTTCCCTCCTTCCGATCATCCTCGTCTTCCAGCTCGATTACCTCACGCTTCAGCAGGGATCTGGAGGAGCGTTTGGCCAGCGACTTGAGCGAGGACTTGCTCCCGTTTCCACTTCCATTTCCATTCCCATTGGCATTGCGCAGCACCGAGGAGGAGGACCTGTCCTCCAGCCTCAGTTTGCTGCCGTTTCTCGGCTTCGGTCGCCGCCAGCTCTGCAGCTCGCTGCTGCTGCTGCTGCTGCTGCTGCCGTTGCTGTTGCTTCCGGATCCGGTCGAGGCAGGGGATGCCGCAGCGGCATACTTTCTGCTGGCACTCGCGTAGGCAATCGTTTGTATCTTGTTCCGATTGGGCAGTATAAAGTCCACAGACATGGTGCCTGCTCTGCTCTGCTCTCTCCTTGTGGGCCGACTCCGACTCTGACTCCGTCACCGTCTTCGTCTCCTTTCCCGTGTCCGCTCCCCGAGTCTGCCGGCAGTTGCCAGTTTGGCCGCCTGGCGGATCAAATCTCTAGAATTGCCTGTGCACCAGACAACCCACACCTCAGGGTCGGTCTGCACTTATATTTTGTGTGTTGGCTTTGGCTCTGACTCTGACTCTAACTCTGACTCTCGGTTCGGATTCCTTTTCTGGGGCTTGTGTGGGGGATCCTCTGGCTGCTCCTGAAGCCCGTTTCTGTTGCTTATGTTTTAAATTTGTTTTGTATTTACTATGTAGATATAGCACAACCTTCTTTGACATCGACTCCAGCGTCGTCTGCAGTAAAATGCTTTAGCTTTGCTCCTAGCTCCTTGCTCCTTGCTCCTCCTCCTCCTCCAACTAGTTATGCTTCAACTTTGACATTGACATGAGTTGCCTTGAGAGTAGCGCTGCTCCGGCTTTAGTTCTAGCTGCAGTTGCAGTTCCAGGACCTGATCCTGCTCCTGCTGCCGCTGATGGCTCTGCTTGCTCTTTGGTATTGTTGGAATCGTGTCCTTTGGCGTGCCGGCTGCGACTGGCGGGCATCCTCGACAGCCTCCTCTACACCTCTCTAGCCTTCTCTTTGCCGCTTATATAACTTTCTGTGCGCTCGCTGGCCTGGCCAAACACACACTTTTGCCACAATTGAAGGTATTTTGCGTTCGTTGTTGCGTTGCCGTTGCTTCTGCCGCTACAATCAAGGTTCTGCAAGGAGTAGACATGAAAGTAAATTATATTAGATTTACTCACTGGCAGGACTGCAGACAAAGAGCAGCCCCCATTTACGAACAAATATAAGTACGAATATTCGTTGCAGATTCCCCAAAGGGACAAATAAGAAAGGGAAATAATAAAGAAGCAAGTAAGTTCATAAGATATGTATTAAATGTGTTCTCATGTCTGCGTTTCGCTTGAACTTCATACAAAATTGATAAATGGCGAACAGTTTCCTCACTTTCCTCTTTACTACCTTAAAATCGAACATTCTCAGAGTGCAAGCTGCAAAGTAAGTGAAAACTAATCGCTGCATTTACTCCCTTAATCATCTCATTACTCTTGAGCGCATCCAATTACCAGCACCGTGTATATCCTCCACGCACCCACGAATGTCCCTCTGTCGTTTTTCTATCGTAAAATAATCCATATATGCAAATGTCAGACTGGAATCCGCACTTCAATTTAAAGTAAATACGCTGTAAACTATGCAGCAAACACACCACCAACCGAAACACCAACTGCACTCCTCGTAAAATTGCATAATTTAAATGCCGATTTGCGAGTGAAAATTGTAAACAAGTTCCTGCGGTGGTTGGCAGCCATAATATTTACATTATAAATGCAGAAACCGCCGTGCAATCAGCGTCAACTGAACCCAAACCGAGGCGCAAGACAGCACACGGACGTGGCAGGGCAGCAGGTTGCAGCAGATATTGCAGGCGTTTGGGTTGGCATGCCACATGGGGCAGAGGGGTCGGCGATTTGCAACACTTGATTACACTTAATTGATAAATTGTTATACTTTTTGCACTAAATTGCACGGGCTATACGTGGTTTGGCAGTGCCAGTACGTAGCTTTTCCACGCAGCCACGAAAGGAGCGAGAGGAAGGACTCCCTTCCAAAGTTACTTCCACATTCATTGGAAGGAAGGCGCACACGCACGGACACGAATACGAACACGGACATGGACACGAAACTATCTATCCCTATCCCACTTTTAAAAATGGCGCATACACTCGTTGCCATTGTTTAGGAAATGCAGAGACGACAATTGCAATTCCGACTCTGACTCTGACTCGGATTCGACTCGGATCCTGATTCCGATTCCGATTCCAATTGAGATTCCCATTCATGGTATGCGATTCTTGCCTGGTTCCGCTTTCGCTCCCTTCCTCAGTATCGAACACACTTTGGTCACTTTTTTTTTTGCAGCTATCACATGGTGGGAAAAGGATTATTTTCCACCGAATTGGATTGATTCTGTTTTGCGGTTGGGTTATTGAATATATGGCTTAATTTTTTTCGCCTGTTCGTTGTTTGGCTGCTCGCTTCAGCAACAACAACTTGTTTCACTCTGCACTTGTCGAATGTTTTGTGAATTGAAATCGACTGAGAGACAGAGAGGGAACGACGTGGAAAGTGCTCGGCTCGGGAGAGCGCACTCGCTGGTGCTCTGCTCTCGGCGAGTGGTGAGTGGTGGTGCGAGTACATGCAACAAATAGTCAACTGTTGGTTGCCTTAGCCTACCTCACTGTCGTCTCCGCCAGCACACCCCTGTCCCGGACACTCTCTCATACTCTTTCTCTGTCTCTCTGCCCTCTCTCTTTCCAGCCTTGCACATAAACAATGCGAGATTTTATTGCATACTTTGCAGCAACCGCTGGCACTGCAACGAGTGTCGACATCGCAGTTTATACCCACACACACACACACACACACAAGACACCGAAAGAAAACCAATCTCGAGGCACACACACACACACACATCACTTTGTTGCATACCTCATAGCTCTGCTCACATGCAACACGAAACATCTGAGGATTGTCAAATCAATTCATGCATAAATTAATGATAATGGGAGGCCCCATGAACATGCTTGGGTCTCAAGAAGGGAATACATTTGCGCTATAGGAATCTAGATAGTTGCTATAGAATGAAACTCTCTCGTACTCGCTCTGATTTGTTGCCCTGCTATGTGTATGTTTCCTTGGCTTGTTTTTCTCAGCACCGTTGCACAGTTTGTTTTTTTTTTCCACGCTTTTCTCTTATAGATTTTTTGCACTTTCTCACGTAATTTTGTTTTGCTCGGGCTTGGACTTGGATTGCACGTATTGTTTTATGTATTTTACAGTTTATATTATTATTATTATGAGTACTATTAAACTATGGACTTGTTTCCTCTTGCGCAGTGTGGCCTGCCGCTGTGCGTCAGTTTTTGACGTACCACTCCCTTCTACTGTGCGCTTCGTATTCGCAGCTTTCGTTTCGGTTGTTTCGCCGTTGCCCGTTGCCCGTTGCCCGTTACCCGTTGCCCGTTGCCTTTGCCATCACGACTGCATGTGTATCTGTGCGTTGGGTTTCTGTGTGTGTAATTTACAGCGAGTGTGCGTGATTTCGGGTCAGCAGCAGTGCCAGAAACAGCAACAGCAACAGCAACAGCACCAAATTCAACACACCAACGCACCACCCTTGAGGTGGTGCTGGTGCTGGGATGGGGTTGTTTGTTGCCTCGTAACTATGATCCCAACAAAGGGTTGCCTGTTACACTCTATGGCTGAGAGGAAGATGCATCTTTGCTTGCATTTATTGATGTGAATATGACGGCTTTGATTTATCAGATAGCGATCGATAGGTAGTGCGCCATTTGATGGATGATTGTCCCCACCACACACATAGAGACACAACAAGTAGCCAGCCAGCCCCCAGTTCGGGCGCCCACATTCAACAACCCCAAAAGCAAAGAGAGACAGAGAGATGGATCTGCGCCTGCGCTGCTGCTCTCGCACTCTCATTTCTCTGCACAAAACAAACGAGTAAGCCACACACACACACGGCCACTCACAGAGGGGGACATGGACTGGGACAGAGGCTGGCAACGGACTCGTGCCAGGCAAATCCACACACACTTGTGGATTGCCGAAAATTATGCAACAGCACCGCAAGAAGCAGCAGCAGCAGCAGGAGCAGGAGCAGGGACTGGGAGTGGGACCAGAAACAGGACCACTCTCGGGGGTTGGAACGCCGGCCGACAGGCAGAAGGAAGCGCGTCCAGGCCGGGCCGGGTCGGGGGTGTGTTTTGATGTCTGCCACTTGGCTGCCCGGCTGCCCGGCTGCCCGGCTGCCAGAATTGGCACGGCGCTGGGTTCAAATCCAAAAACGAATCCTCAACCTGGAAATCTGCATGGGTCTGAGGTCTGAGGATTTGGTTATAAATTATGAGACTCAACTAAGCGCCGCTCAAGTAGTAAGCATTTAATTTTGTATTGTTTCCATTCCTTGGGCTGAGGAACTATTTGCTGGGGAATGTCCCCTTAGCATAGTTGGGGCTGACCAGAGAACTGACAACGAAACTTGCTCCTTGTTGTCCTTTTTAACGTTTTGAGGTTTTGGGTTTATTTCGTTACGTTTCGTTTCGTTTCGTTTCGTTTGGTTTCCTTTGGTTTTTTGGTTCGAATGAGGACTGTGGACTGTGGACTGAGCACTGGTTCTGGGGTTTGTTTGCACAGCCCCAAAAACCGAATCGAAAACGGGGACGAACGGACACACACAGCAGCAGCAACAGCAGCAGCAGCAGCAGCGACAAGGACTTCATGGCCCGTGGCCCATTATTGCCCCCCTTCGGCCAAGTCCCTTGCGGTTACAGTTTTTTTTTTGTTTTTGTGTGCCACTGCCTCTGCCTCTGTTGTTGCTGCCACTGCCACTGCCACTGTTGACTCTGCTGCTGCGTTGACATCAGCGCTTCCGCTGCGGGCTTCCTTATTATTCCTGTCACTAAGCCGCCCTTTAAATTCGCAATGAATGCCAAACAGCGAAACAGTTAAATGGTTTTTTTTCTCCTCCCATTTCGTATTTCGTATTTCGTATTTTGTGGTGCCTCTGTTGTTGTTCGGGCCACGGAAGTGCAACACCAACGAGCCCAAACCAAAAACCAGACCGGAAGAGCGTGGCAGGGTATGGGGAGCTGCTCTGGCAACAACCGCAAGGTAACCCCCAGCCGAAAAAGGGGTTGCTGTTGCTGTTGCCGTTGTCCTGATGTCCTGATGTCCTGATGTCCTGCCGCGCGACGGCTGCCTTCGCGGTTACATTGACCCTTTTTCCACGGCCATAGGCTTTTCTTTCGTCAACGCTAATGGAGCTTAAAAAGTTGTCAAAGCGGCGCGGGATTTATATTTTAATTTCAAAGTGACAAAATAGAAAATGAAATGCAGAAGGAGTGGCAGGAGGCAGCTCTAGGGTCTGTTCTGTGAATAGAGAGAGAGAGAGAGAGAGAGAGACAGAATCCAGGAGTTGGGCTCCACCGAACAAGGCATCAAATCAACAGAGTTTCTGCCTGCCCATCACAAATCAGACGCGAAGCGTCGACAGCCAGTCGAAACGGAAGGAGTGGAGGGACAGACATGCTCGGACAATGGTGTGGAGGGGGAGAGTCTATTCCTGTTGCCGGTCCTGGCCATCGCATTTATTGCCATATGCTGACAGTGTTGCTCGCGGGCAGAGTCAGTCGCGGCGATGGGGGCCAATTTGAGCTGTCATAAAAATGTACAACAACCGGCAACAAAGCAAACAATGCGACGAGTGCCAACAGCAACATCACAACAGCAACAACAACAACAGCAATGGCCGCATTCAGCAATTGTGCAAACAAATTGCTGTTGCACTTTACTTTTATTTTACGAGTGCGAATGCCAGAGCTTTCTTCTTCCCATTTTTGCTTGTTCGCTCAGTTTGTTGTTTTTTTTGGTCTGTGCGCCTCTGGTTGACGGACCAAAGGAGTCCTGGCGTCTCCTGGTACCCATCCACAGTCCGCCTGCTGCCCAATTTGCATTTTACTATCGCTGCAGGTTTTTATAGTTGTTGCTTTTGCATTTGGCGATGTCGTTGTTGCTTCTACTTTTTGATGCCTCACTCTGGCTCTGCTTTGGGGTCCTGCTGCTGCTGCTGCTGCTGCTGCTGCTCCTGGGTTTTTATTTGCCTCCACCCAAACCAGCTCTCCACTATCCGCAATCCATATTCTTGCTTTTTGTAAGGTTCTCGCACTGGTCATAAAGTTTACTTAACATGCCGCTGACGCTTTAGTTTTCTCTTTTTTTGCTACCGCTTCGTCGCTCTGTGAGAAGCTGTTAGATTTCGGATTGCAAAAGTCAAGCTTCTTGGCAGATGGAGACAAACACAGAGACGAAACGGATTCGGACACAGACACAGCACAAACACAGACAGAGAGAGAGAGAGAGAGAGAGCTCTTGTAATGTTGTGTGTAATGGCTTGCCATCAATTATATCAATTTCTGGGCAGAGAAGTTCTTGGAGTAAACAACACCACTTCAGTGGCAGTGGCTACTCAACTTGATTAGTTTGATCAAGAGGTATGTTCAGTTCCGGCTACATTTATGGCACAAACTCTGGTCCGTGGCTTTTTGCGGTTTCATTTCTGATATCTGACTTCGATTGCATTTTCAGTTTTTTTGTTGGCAAAAGTTTTACTGATTGAATGCAGGCCAGACGTGACTGGAACATTATTCAAGCTGCAACTATCTGTTTGATTGGAGGCAGTCATAAATCAATTATGAACTAATAAGCACCAGAGGAAAATGGTGGAAACTACAGCTAAAGATTCATGTTTAAAATGTGTAAATAATAGCAACATAAACAGCAGAACTTTGGCACTAATTTGTATGTTTATAAGCATAATCTCATCCATAATCTAGCAAAATAAAAGTAAAACAATAAATAAATCTAAACCAAAATCCATTCAAAATGAGCTAGCAACAAGCTGCCCACCCATATCCCAGTCCATAGCCCATCAAATCCCATTTTAATACAGCAAAAGTTGAGTAAAATATAAACAATTTCCACCCGCCGAAGTCTAGGCCCCTCCACAGCAGTTGCTAGGGTGGGAAATTTATTCAAAGAGCTATTCAATCGCGATCCCACTAAGCTCACAAGGTGCTTTACTCCGGTTAGGTAGGTGTTCACTTTCCAAGCGATTTACGAGTCTGCCCAGAGAGCAGAGCAGAGCGGAGAGCAGCGTAGGACCGGAATGGAGTGGAATATCCTTTGGGTTTCAGGCCATCCATCCCTTGCACATTTTGCGCAGAAAACATTTTACAACATTTGTATTTATTTGGCGTCACGAGTTTAAGATGTTGTTGATATATGTTCACCGTTGTGCGACACACACACACACACACGTGGCAAGTAGCAAGTAGCAAGTAGGAAGTGGCAAGTGGCAAGCGGCAAGCGGAAAGCGGCAACTGCTGCAGCTACACATAAGTAAATTAGGATTTATGCTTTGTTCTATTTGAGCGCTGGAAAGCCATAAACGATTTTTTATGCACAGCCACTTGGCTGGAGAGGGTCTCCCCCTTGGAGCAGCAGCAGTTCGCACCTTTTTCCGAATACGATTTACGACCCCATGCATGCGAGAACGTAAAATTGTTATAAATTTGCATGTGCGGGAATCTCTCCTTTGGCCAAGAAGGAAGCGTCTGGGAAGGAGTAAAGTGAAGAAGAAGCAGCAATAAACCCAACTTACGGGCAAGATCAATCGCAGCGGCTTGTGGCAGTTAATGGCACATGAAACTGAACAGAGTGCAGAGTTCAGAGTTCAGAGCAGACACAACAGAGGAGTACTCCAGCTGGCACACTGAGTAGAACAGAAGAGAACACTTTACTGGAATCACTGGGAGGTGGAGCTGGAGCTGGAATGGCCTCCAAGTGAGCGTAATTAATGCTCGCAAATTTATCAAGCTGCATTAGGCGGCAATGAATGAAACCTGTAACTCATTTTGTCACCGAAAGCAAACAACAGAATGCGATGTAAACTGTTGCTAAGCCTGCACAGGCATCGCGTGTGCATATGTCTGTCTACCCAGGGAATGACAGCAGCGAAAAAGTTGTGCCTTCACTTTTCACACACACAGCTTTCCCTTTTTTCGAAGCGATTCCTCCTACCATTCGCGCCACTGTCACTGTCATTTTCCCCGTGACCCACATGACTGACACTCCACGATGACGCAAATCTTAAAGCAGTCGCACAGCAACAATGGCAGTAGTAAGATGTTGCCAGCAGATAGTCTTCACTGGATTAATGCTGCCATAATTCGTACTCTGCCTGCGGGGGAGTGGCCTCGTTGGCCGAAGTGGGGCCTGGTGGAGTGGAGTTCATTTAATATATCCGATAAAAGTATTTGCAATAAATCCTGCAAAAGCTAATGATTAATTGCTCTGTAGCTTTTAACGTCAACGCGCATAGTAGGCACGGATTGTGTGTCAGACGCCAACAACGGTGGTGGCAGGCAACAACAATGCCAGCTTTTGTGGCACTGGCATTGGCCAATGTGGCGTATGAGTAATTCGACTTTGACGCCGCAACGCCGCGCGTGGTTTTGCCTACAGCCACAGGGCAGAGCATAGAGCCATAGCCACACACGCACACACGCACACCACTCTCCAACACCAACACATTTGTCTTTTGCCCGTTACTGTTGTATGTTTCATGTTTTGCGTTATTGTCGCTTCAAGTAAAAACACAAAAATATTTATTTCAAATGAGTCCTGTGTACGCGGCACACAACTGCGGATCGTTACGGGATGTGGGATGTGGGATGTGGGGTATGAGATGTGCGACTGCGGAACTGCGGAAACTGGTAAACAGAATCCCCTGCCCAGCGGCCTGCCACGCCCCCAGACAACCAGTCATGATACCCTGTAGGTGGTACCCTGAAATGGAGAATGGAATTACCTTTAAAGGCGTTTTTTAGGGAATTATTTTCAGTTATTTTAGCTGCAATTTCATTTAATTACTGGATCGTAGCACTACCCAGACAACTGCCTCATGGATTCCATTAATATTTACCATATTTGATACATTATATGCCTAGATAAATTTACTTTCAACTTATTTCATTTGCAATTTTCACACCTTAACTTTTGCTTCATTTTTCTAGCTCTAATTTTCAAACCCTCCAAAATTCTTCACTTTTCCAACTCTCAGGTTCTTCCCCTTGGGTACTTCTCAGTCTTATCCCAACTACTTTCCCAATTGACTTGTTTTTTTGTGTCCTTTTCGGGGAATTCGTTTTTTTTTCGGTGGGTGGCGAAAGTAACTTTCAGGGGGTTGGTGGGCCGTTCGGTTGCCACGTTCTCTGGCGCCTTTACCGCGGCACGGGGGAGGACTGAAAGACAGCATTTGCCATAAATTGTGAAAGTGTCAACGAAAGGCAAAAATACACACACACACACACAGCAACACATAGAGCGAGAGAGAGGACACACACAGAGAGATATATTTAGAGGCGGGGAGGCGAAGCTTGGGCACATGCACGCACGCACTGCTGTAGAAAAAAAACAATGCTAACGACATACAAACAAACAAATCTATACTCATTTGTGCTACTGTATTTGTGTACTGTAACTGTGTGTGTGTGTGTGTTTGCTAGTATTGGTGTGGGGGGGAGGCAACACGCACGCATATTTATTTTGAACACATCTCTTTTTTTTCCGTCTTCTTCGGCCATCTAGGAATGCGTTATATAAATAACCATATAAATATATATATATGTATAAATGTGTACATATATGTATGTGTGTGTGTGTGCATGGAATTGGCCAACATATTTACGCATATTGTTCTAATCAGTGGCAATGTCCCGGCGCTCCCTTTGGCCTCCTCCTCCTCGGCAGGAATGTCAATTTTTTGCTGCCTAATTTATTTCGCCGGGACCATCGAAGCAAGGGCCAAGGACCAAGGCAAGAAACGGGAATTGGCTTCAATAAGAGGAATAGAAATGGAATAGAAACCACCCCTCAGGATGGGGGATGGCAGGACACTTTTGACACCCAACAGAGACGCTTCAGCTGCTGATTATTGCCAGGACACATTCCAGCAGACGAAGGCGTTTTGGGTGGGTGTGGCAAGCGCATAATATTCAACCAGATTTCTCTGCTGGCAGAAGGTCTCTCCCCCCCCCTGAGTCCTGGAGAACTTTGCATGAGAAGCTTCGCTGTGGCCGCACTGCCTCTGACATCTCATGGAAGATGGATAGTTCTTGGGACTGGTCAGGTAGAATCGATATCAAACATATTTATGGTACGCACGTGACCTCTCGCTGACCCCTGTCCAGCCCCAAAAGAGTTCTCCCTTAAAGCTGCCTTTAAATTCCCCCCTGCAGTTGGGAAAATAATCTCTGGGACAAAATAATGAATCTTCTTAATTGAATATACGAGATTATGAATCAACAGCACTTACCACAATTACTGTATTAATTTCCTCGAGGAGAAGCAAATTGCCAGCGAGGTTTGGCCTCCCTTTTGGGGGATGGCTTGCAATCATAAGGATTCAAGACAAGCCTCATCTGGCCGGGGGCGTTGGTCCAGTGTTCCACTAAATTGGACACATCTGCACAGTTTTCTTTAGCTGTAGGGAAAATAATGCCATTCCCCTTCGCCACAGCGTGTCAATCTAGCGACTCAAATGGCGGCACGCATGGCAAAGTTTTCCATCCTGCGGCCAGGAGTTCTGCCTCTGCCTCTGCCTGTGCCTCTGTCTCTGCCTCTGCTCTGGGGCTGCTTGAAATCCCCGCACGTATCCGCATTTCCACATTTCCACTTTCCACATTGCCAGACTCGCAGTCGCATTTGCATTTGGCTCCATACACACAATTTGTATGCTTAAGTAAGCCTCGACTGCGTGCATGTTTCTAATGGGCGGCACAAAAGGTTATACGTTGCCCCTCCAGCTCTCCAGCTCTGCTCAGCCCTTACCTGATGCTGAAGCAAAACCGGAAAAAAACGAAGGGCAGGGCACGGCACGGCACTCCCCCCACCAACAGCAACAACACAAAACTCATTTCGCCCTCGGGCGTGACTTTTATAGCACTTTGTTTCTGAAACACACACACAAAAAATGACTGGGAATCCGTACACCCCTCGAAAACGCATTCGAAACTTTTGCTGTGGCAATTTTGGAAATGCCCAAAATGTGTTACAGATTTTGGGCGGCTTAAGTTTTAGGCTGCGGGTACAAAGATTGTGTTCAAATGATTGCAACGGCTGCAGGTCCAAGTCCGTGCAGAAGATAGAGAATATTTCTATCAGCTGCTATCAAAACTCATGCTCGATGCAAAATTCTTAACTACTATAGCAATTATGGCTGCACGGTTCTCTTGAAGTGTATGCAAAGTATGGCCCTAGCCCCTACATTCTGCTTGCTGTTGTAGCTCATGTTTCTGATGTTTCTGCTGCTGTTTGGTTCCTTCCTGCTGCTGTTGCTGCTGAACTTATCAACACGCCGATCACTTGCGACAGTTTCCGTTGCGCCACACAGCACAAACACACAGAAACACACAGACAGAGAGGCTAATTACCCCGGCAAGCAG
The DNA here is from genome assembly GCF_900245975.1 of Drosophila guanche. NCBI lineage: Eukaryota > Metazoa > Arthropoda > Insecta > Diptera > Drosophilidae > Drosophila > Drosophila guanche. Next base: position 3,883,528 of record NW_022995751.1, on the reverse strand, counting down.
TTCAGTTCAGTTCCATTCTCATTCCCATACCCATACCCATAACGATATCCAACCAAAAACCCTCAACATCCATCCACCCAAGCCCCTCTCTAGCTGCACCTCACACCCCATTCAAGGTGAGCAATGTAAAAACTTCCTGTGCACTCATTTAGTCCTGCTGAGCTCTTGTTGCCGTTGTCCTTATGTAAGCAGCAGGAGCAGTGGCTGTGGCAGTGGCTGCTCCTCGCACGCCTTCTGCCGCCAGGCGAACGAAAAATAATACACGAAAAAATAATAAAAACGAAACGAACAAAAAACGGATATAGAAATTCAATACTTTGATTCGTGCCACAGCCACAGGACTAGCAGTGGGGGCAGGGGTGGCAGCGGAGGAAGTGCAACCATACAAGGTAACCAAATGGCAGGAACAACACGTACCACAAGCACTTGTTGTTGTAGCTGGTTGTGCTGTGGCAGCAACAAGATTTGTAAGTGCTGGGAGTGCAACTGCGAGTCCAACTCCAAGTCCAAGTCCAAGTTCGAGTCCAACTCCAAGTCCGAATATCTCGCTGGGAACCAAACAGGAAACTGGGCAACATTGGTGCATTATACTTAGTGGTTTCCACTCGATTGATGCCATATGTCCTCTGTGGCCCACAGGCCACACCATCCTCCCTCCCCTGTGCCAGCCCGCCACCCTCCGGGAAAGTTTCGCTTCCCAACTAACGATCGACACAAAATACAATTGTAATTGCAGCGCACAAACTAATAACAACATCACGCAATGTCCTGCGTGGGAACGTGCTGTGCTCTATGGAACTTACCGTTGTATAATTACTGATATACAGATATCCTGCCACTGAAGGATACTCCGGCGCAGTGCACTGTGCTCTGTGCTCTGCCATCGCTTAACTATTAACAGTCGGCAGGCATTCGCATCCGGTCTGGAGTTTTTCAGCAGGGAGAAACCCTTCTGAGGGTCTCTGGAGCTGCTGGGAAAAGCTCTCAACTCTCAGCCACACCATCAACTACAGAGGACAGACGCTGGGACAGACAACTCACATGTCTGCCAATTATAAGCAACTAAACCGCAGATAACAGAGGATGCTGCGGCTTCTGAGGCTGCTGACTGAGACTGAGACTGAGACTGAGACTACCCAGTGTATGGAGCATATTCCCTAGAATATACAGTATCCCAGCCTCCATGGGATATGTGCTGTCAAAGCGACGTGACTAAGTGGTGAAAAATGATTTCGTGGATACGTGTGACTCGCCCTCGGTGGGAATGAGCGGGCGTTAAGCGTTCACGGCTTCCTCCACGGGAGCCCGGGAGCCACTGCCACAGCCACAGCCATCGAGAGGGTCACTTGACGAGCTACCTCAAGGGGGAAAAGGGAAAGACGAAGGTTGAACATGGAGCTGCGCGACTGGGAAGTGGATAGATGGAACTGGGTACTGGGTACTGGGTACTGGGTGGACGACTGCATGTGTCGTGCAATCGTCAAAGGATCAACATATTCGGTTCATTTGGAGATGGGGCGATGGGTTCGTGATGCAAATTTGTCACGAGATACTTCCCTGGTCTAAGTTCCACGAGGGTTCCAGGGAATTCCGTAGAATCCATTAATCTAAAGGAAAGCGACTCCAATGAGGAGACGCTTGAAGGAAAAGTTACCAAGGGAATCTAGAGTGAATCTAGTGTTATCGGAGGTGAAATAATGATGGAATATGTAGTCTATATTCTTCTTTATGAATCCTCTGAATTTGTGATTGTATTCGCAAGTAAACTGGCTTCGAGGAAAGACTTTCCAGCACACTCTTCTGTGTCAATCTATGTCCCAAGCTGCTCTCAATCTGTAACCATATTCTGGGTTCCATACAGTAATTTGTTCTCCTTTGTCCTTGTGCTATGGCTACCTGTGAGAAAAGCTTAGTTTATCCTGCTGGCTCTGGGAATTCTTTACACATTTCCTCCCCAATCGGTTGGGTCTTTTTGCGTGATTCACGCCATCAGCGCCGGTGTCTTGCAGCATCTCTTGCAGTCTGGCGTCGTCGTTGTCTTGCTGCCAAGTAGCACTCAAAGTGAGTTTGCGACGCATTGCCGCATTGTCGCTACTTCATCAGCAGAGGCAGAGGCAGAGGCAGAGGCATGGCGTAGAGGCAGAAGCACTGGCATCAAGTGCAAGTATCCATGTCCTCGGCGTTGCTCTGGCTGCACTTGTGCTGCATCTCCATCTCTCCATCTACAGCATCCATCTCCTGCCCCTGTCCCCGGCCCCGGCCCCAGCACTCACTCGACACAGAATGTTGCCAGTTGGCAACTGAGCGTCCGCAGGAAATGAATACGTGTTGAATATTTGTCGAGTTGAAGCACAAGGACATGAGGATAACATGGCATGCCAGCGCATGGAGAAGGGGCTCTAAGAGGCTTGGGTTGCGAGTGGGTTGGGTTGTTCGTTCAACCACCCCTCATGGCACCTCCCCCTAAACATCTACAAGGCAAATATGTGCACATCCACTGTGTGTATGTTGTGCTGTGTTGTGTGTGTATCCATCTACAAACGTTACTCGTGGCTGTGGATGAGCTCCCCATGTGTCGCTTAGCCTTGCCTGGACAGGGACTGGCATGGGACGGGGGGGGATAATGCGCAAAACAAATATGATACACAATCATGTATATACTATAAAGCATCTGCTCCTGCCTGGCCATAGATTTGCAAGCGTTTCCATAAACACAACAACAAGAAAAGCAACAGCAGCAGTGGCATCAGTGGCAGTGGGCAACATCAGCAACAAGCTGCAAGGACCATCGCCAGCTGCTGCAAATGGCACGCATGAAAATGAAAGGCCCATCGAATGGGCGCGTTCATTGGGAATTTATTTCAATAAGAGAAAGGAAAATAGATACAGCAGGGGATGAGGGGAGAAGGAAGGTAGAGCAGCAGCAGCAGCAGCAGCACTAAAGGCCATCGGAAACTACAATCACGTCTGTGCATACGAGTGCGAGTACTCCTCGTGTATGTCTGTCTGTGGCCAGAGATAGATACATGAGACCACTGGCAGGATATCATCGCTAAGTGCTCTTGTTGCATGCTACACAAGCAACGAGCCAACTGAGGCTCTGAGCTCTGAGCTCTGAGCACCGACTCGAACAAGTAATTAAGATTAGTGACTCAATATATGTACAAATGTATGCACAAAGATACATAGAGCAGAGTCCACAGACAAACAACATCCATCCTTGCCTGGCTCTTCTTTGTCTTTGCTCTAAAGTGTATTTTCTCCAAGGGAAATGTGCGAAAGCTTTTTGCTGTTTCTTGCATTCGGTTAATGTGTGTTGGAAAGCTGCATCTTTCGAAATGAAATGTGCCTTAAAGGTGTAGAAACGAACCCAGAACATAACCCAGCGATAACTCAGACAGCCAGACTCCATCAAATGTCAGTTTGGTTCTTTATAAGTTTAGTCTCTGCTCCCACAATTATCTATCCAAAGGCTTGCTACGGATTGAATGAAATCAATTGCTGAATCGGAGAAACCATCAGCCATAGGACTGTGCAAATATCAAATCAAATAAGACAGCACTTCTCTCAGCTGAGTACTCCAAGTCTGCAGGAATGAACAGCTCATCCAACTGCCTGGTGATAACCCAACAAATTGTATTTGGAACTTCACAAACGTTGCCTCTTCCAGCAACAATGTAAATTTATGGAACAACTGTCACTTTTTGGCATTCCTAATTTGCACAAAAACAATTGCGCCTTCCCCGTAATACCCACAAATTGAAGAATCAACTTCAATGGCAGCTCTTCTCCCATTGATTGACGTTCGACCCTGCTGCCTCCCTCCATAACTTTGACTTTGCTTGGGCGATTAATTGAATCAACAGCAGCCGGGAAATGCAACCGCCGATATTCAAAATACTTCTCCCAGACTTTCTCGCTGCCTTTCTCAATTTCTGCATCTCTGCTGCCTGGCCCTGCCTGACAGCCATTAGTTTATGGCTGGCAAACAAAACAAATGCCAGAGGGCACTAACCCAGGCCGAAACTCAGAGCTGGTCCTGGATCAATCCCGAATTGAAATTCAAGAACTGGGTGCAGCCGTCAGCATGCAGCAAAAACCAGAACCCGAAGCAGAACCCGAAGCAGAAGCAGAAGCAGAGCCAGGGTCAGGAATCAGGAATCAGGAATCAGCTGCTTGCATCGATGAGGAAGGAAAATGTGGAAAATGAGTAAAATGAAATAATGCCAATGTGGACAGCTGTCGTGAAAATTGTTGAAAGGCGAATGAAAAGCGGTTCTCTCTCACTCACTCACACTCTTCGAGGTCGGATCGTATCGCCCTTTTGGCAGTTTTTTAGAGAGAAAAATGAAGCAGGCAGCAAGCAGCCAAGAGCCAGCGGCAGACTGCATCTCCTCGCATCACAATCATCATTATCATCCTCGATGCTTGCTGTTGTTTTTGTGTTTATGTAGATCGTCAAACGTTGTCCCGTCTAAGGATCAGAGATGGGCGAGGCCCAACCCAACAGAAATTATATTTGCGGTCCTTTTTTTCTACCTGGAGCGCACCTCAGACCTCGGACCGGGGTTCGTGCTCTTTTACGTGCCCCCGACTCCTGCTGCTGCTGCTGCTGCTGCTGCTCCTTCAACAGAGGTCTTTGAACCCGAGAGTCTCGTCTAACGATTTGTGGGTTTCCAACTCGCTTTTGTTGTCCAACTGCAACAGCTGCAACAGAGGATCCCCGCGCCGAGCAGAGAGAATCCCTAGCCGGGCAGCGAGAGATTTCCCCGACTCAACACCCCGGATTCAGGCGAAAGCCCAAACAAATGTAATTAAAAATACAAAGTTTCGAATTACCGGAATGGTAACTGAACTCAACTCAACTCAACTCAACTCTCGCATCGGACGCGTGTGTCCAGTTTTTGGGCTGTGGAAGCCGCACAAGTGGTGGCAGGAGCAGCAGCAGCAGCAGCAGCAGCAACAGTAGTGAGTGGCAGCTAGCTGGCAGCACTCGGCGGCAGTCAGGAGCTTCTATATCCTGTTGCAGGATATGCTAATAAGTTTGCCCATCAAAACTGAGCAAAGTGCAATTTCGGGCGATGACGCAAAACCCCAACTTCACTCTACACATTTCCCCCTACAGCCCGTTGTTCTTTTTTTCCCCCCGTTTTTGGTATTCCCCAATTGCTTTACCTGTTTGCTGCTGTTTCTATGCAGACGCCAAAAAATGCCAAAAACGGGGTGGTTGGGAGTGTGTTGTGTGGCTGTTGCTGTTGCTGCCGTGCCGTGCCGTGCCGTGCCTCGCCGCTGTTGCTCTGCCCGATGATGATGATGATGATGATGATGATCACGACGATGGGGTGGTTGCAAAGCCATTCAAAAAGGAGTAACAATGAAATTACAGCAGAAACAGGAATAAATAGCATTTGGGAAAAACTCGACAGCGTTCGGGAGGAGAGAGATAGAGACAGAGAGAGTTACGAATTACACAGGGACCAAAAACCGACCCACAGACAGACAGACAACGCGAATACAATAAAGATGAAAGCGAAGTCAATTGGTGAGCCATCGAAGCGTGAATACTCTCCTTTTGTAGGGCAAAAGCTGATGGGTTTATGTTGCCATAAACTACGACAGGACACACACAGGACAGGGTCGGGGCAGGGAGCAGCCAGCGATTGCTTTAATTCAATTATAGCATTTCAATATTTCATGGCTTAACTTTCGTGGCGTTTGCTGGAATAGTTTTAGAGGTGAGTATTCCATATTTCTTGATGGATGTAACTCCAGCCGATATTCCGCATGCTCTCTCTCTCTCGGGTCTATGCCAGAGAGTGTAGCTACAATCCAGAATCAGACTCGTACTGGTACTCGGACCCAGACTCTGTCTGGTACACACACCCGTGCGCTGTTTCCACTTTAATACATCATTGAATGAATGGGAAAACGGAATGAGCATGCCAGACACCTGGCTCGCTTGGGCTCTGCCTCATGCCTCATGCCGCATGCCACATTGCTTTTGGGTTCGCTTCGGCTCTGTGCTGTTGGGTGCTGGCTGGAGGCAGAGGAAAGGATCAACAGTTTCTGGTTATAGTTCGTTCGGCTACAGCTGCCGCCGTCACTTCCGTGCCACGCGAGCGTCACACTTCATGTGTGAGCGAGATGGAGTGAGTTATACATAGAAAGAGATGGCTAGAGAGAGAGTGTGGGGTTGGTCGTAGCGTTTTGAGCCAGCGCTAGGCAACGCCAAATAGCCTTTGGCAAGCTGACAAGCCAAATACGAACTGCATGCATGTCGTGGCGGCGGGGGGGTGTAGCTGCTGTGTGGGTGGTGGTGGTGGTGGTGCAACCCAAAATCACCAAGGAAAAGCCATAACAGCCAACAGCTGGCCCAGCTGCAACACAGCACTTGTAGAGCATTTCCTGCTCCCACTCCTGCTCCTGGTCTAAGTCCTGCTGCGGCTGCTGCTTTTTGCACGCTCGCAAACGCGCTCAACTGCATCCCCGCAAACGGGGCTGCGGTGCACCTTTGCTTAGCCGCTCATTGTACTCCACCCAAAAACTAAATAAACTCAAAAAACTATGGACAAGCTTTAACAGAGCGACAAACCAAATGCTCTTGTGGCAGGAGTTTTTGGACTCCAGGAAAGTTTCTACTAAAGCAAAAGGTAAGTAAATATTTGCAAGAAATTAATACAAAGTTAAAGATGGGTTTCCTTTCGCTTTTCATACTCCATACATCCCAGCCAGCACTCTCTCCCCTTTAATGTCATTAAACTCAGTCGAAATACCCCCCCCTGGTAAGGGTATAGAAGAAATGCATAAAGAAAGACTCATAGCACCCAAACGTAGAGACATAGTACGCAGAACTACTCGTAAAACATGAAACAGGAAAGGCGCTGTCGCTGCATTAACCATATTGTCCTTGTTCCAGGTGAGCGCCTCCCTCTGTCCGCCCAAGCGGTGCCCAGCCCAGTCCTGCCGCTGCCGGCTGCATAATTTGGTCGTTGCTTTCCTGTCGCTGACGCGTGTCTACGAGTAAGTTTCAATTTGGCAGCCACAGCCATATGGAATACGGTCTCTATGGCTCAGAGCTTGAACCGCCTCACTGCCTCCACATCTGCAGCGCGTGGCCAGCGGCGATATAAGGATCGCGCTCCTGGTAATGGGTGGAGGAGTGCGACTAACGAAGCGCAACAATTTCGTTGTGGGTTGTCCAAAGCGCATCTTGTGCCACATTTGCCTGCAAGACTGTTGGCCGTTGGCTGGAAAAGCAGATTACCATTCCACAAGGAGGGTGGCCGAGTGCCCTGTGTGCCATGCGAGTGGTTTTTCTTAGCTCAAAACAGAGACAAGGACCTACCCGAGCGCACACCTAAGGCTTCCACTTCCAGGGAGGAACCCCTAGCCCAGGCCCAGGCCCAGCCCCAACCCCATTCCTTGTTGTAATTAGTGCAGTCGAATTCCACAGATGGCCTATACGTTACATTGGCATTCATATTTACATACAGACAGACAGAGAGAAATGCATTTCCAAGGAATGCCCGAGCAAGGTCCTTATGGCCCTGACCCTACCACAGTCGCCTGTCATGTCCGCGAGATGGATGGATAGATAGATTGGATTGGATTGGATCGCTTGCCGTGCACTTCTTGGCTTTCCTCCAAAATTACAAATATTCGAATTTGTTTAAACAGGGAAGCCGTAGAAAGGAGAAGGACTGCATCTGTCCCCAGTCCGGGGATACCATAGAAACCCCAAAAGCGGAATTCTCTTACAACAAAAATATGGAATTTAAAGTCCTGAAACCTCAACCGAGCAGAGCAGCCTCTGCTGTTGCAGAACGTTGCGAAAGTTGGTCGTGGCAGACAAATTGTCTGTTGTCTCTCTGGCTAATTAAAAGGTTAAGAACTTTGTAATTTAAGTGTCTAATTATGCAGACCCGCTTGTGTCGTGTCTGCTACTCCTCCACCCCTCTGCACTTTTTGCCAATCGAAAGCTGTACTGTACTTAAATTAATTAGTCTGTTTCCTGTGTGTGTGTGGAGTCTCAGAGATTATGCAGCAATATATGTAAATGGATGATTGGCTGTACCGACGGCACTCTTTCAAACCGTTTACTGTAAATATTTGGACATGGAAACCTCGCTCAAAAATGGAAAGACATTCATTTTTCCGAGTGTGATGTATGACACACACCCAGCTAGCTGTCAATCAAAGTGGACTCTGTGCAGTGGCAATTAATCATAGACCGATTTGGAGTCCACAGCCCGACCTTTGATACAGAAAGTAAACCACTTATTCATGCCCAGTGCATGGAGGAACATGAAGGAGGGCAGCAGGACAGCAGCCGGACAGGACATTGCAGTGACATGGAACGACAGGAGTTAGTTTGCTGTTTATCTTGTACTAACTGAGTTAGAAGCAAGGAGCAAGCAAGGAGCCAGCACACAGCACACAGCACTGTTGCTTGCCCCCGTCCACAGGCGTCGCCGTCGCTGGCAATTTGTTGAAAATCAGAACGGAGCAACAAATGCAATGCAACAGCAATTAACTCGGCACAACTGCCACATTCTGTGAGCGGCGACGGCGGGGCCGACGGCAGACGGCAGACGGCAGGGCGGCAGGCTGTTGCGAAAATCCACCCTGTAAGCTTAATAACAAACGGGAGAGGGGGAGCGGGGTGCAGGCCCCGAGCCAAAAAAGCCATGAGCCAATTCAGGTACGAGTGTATGTCCTGACACAGCAGCGCCAGAGAGAGAGAGAGAGGCGCAACAATTACGAAATGGAAACGAAATGCGGAACGTTTGGCAAGAGTGAAACACTTCCTGATTGTTGCCTTGTCGCCCGCAGGACGCTCCACACTGTCAAACTAGTCTAGAAAAAAGCTACAAAATTCTGAATTTATATAAAAATGTAACACAAAATGTTTTAATAGATAATATAATGCCTTTTCCCTAAAGATTCAATTAAATTTCAGCATATTTCACCATATTTTATATTAATTGAATAACTCTCAACGTGTGCCACTGGCTTAAGGACAAGCAACAGCAATAGCAACAGCTACGGTTCCATTTTTTGGGGGTTGCTTGCTTGTTGGTATTTTAGGGGCTGTGTTTTTGTGTTCCACTGCTCTGCCATTCCGTTCCGCACTCGCGCTGCTCTCTCGCGTGCCTTCGTTCAATGTGTCTCTGGCTGTTGCTGGCAACATTAAGTCAGCAACATTTGAGTCCGTGCGCTGCAGGCAACGCAGCTCATGTAAGGTGTCCCATCAGCCAAAACGGCGCCCCTAACAATGCCTTTTCGGTCAACAAGCAGACAAGCTAGGGGTGCGAAAACGAAACATTTAGGCAGCGGACGGAACCACCTTGCATGGTTGCACCATGGCTGAAGGCAGCGCGGCCTTGCCGCCCCATCGGAACAACCCTTATAAGCGGGGTTTCGTTCAGTTGGCCTCTCATAAGCATTCAAGCATTCGGTTCGTTCGCATTTCTTCTCTATCTTATATAATATTATATTTTCTCCTAAATCAATTTTTTCACTACCAACAACAACAACAATAATAATAACTTAACTATTCTGAAACTCGCGTCAACCTCACTTAACCTTTACCACTAAACCTAAACCCCTAAAACTAAAACTGCAACAACAACTACAACTAAAACTACAACTAAAACTAAAACTAAAGCTATACTTTCCGTATAAACATTTATTTTTGACTCGACAAAGTTTTTGGTTTCAAATTGTTTCCCAACAAACAACAAGAACAACGAGCCACAAGCAAAACAAGCAAAAATAAGCCACAACCGAAGGATATATCCCCACTCGCAAATCAAACCCAAATCGGTAAAAGGGGAGAGGAGTGGAGACCAACACCCACGCAGCAGCAGCAGCAGCAGCAGCAGCAATCCGAAAGGCGTTATGTTTTGAGTTCATTTCGTGTAAAAACAAAACGTAAACGTAAACGCAAATGTAAAAATCGATAAGCCACACGCAGCCAACGCGAACAACGTGTCCGTGTCCGTGTCCGTGTCCCGTGTACTTGAAAGTGTCTGTGTCCGGGTACGGGTCCGTGTATGGGAGAGAGCAGCAGCAGCAGCAGCAGCAGCAGCAGCAGCAGCAGCAGCAGAGTCGAGGACTGACCCAAAACGTGGCTCCAACTCCCAACTCAATGACGGATACGGGTCTGGGTGCCAGGTCTGGTCTGACAACGAATCAAGCGCAGAAATGTGTAAAGTGGCTGTGAAATTCGAGGAATCCTAACCAACAAACACAACAAAACAAAAAACAAAAAACAAAACCAAAACTAAAGTAACCAAACAACAAACAGAAAAGCAATCCATAAAATGCGAACCTAAACCAAAAAAGAACAAAAAGAAGGAGAAGAAGGAGAAGAAGGAGCAAGTAACGGGAGCAGAGACGGCAGACAGCAGTATGCCCAATCCCGACAACCTGTACAAGTAAATCTCTAAGAGACTTTCGGCGAGCCAAATCTATTTTCACATGCGTCATCAGTTACTGCGAAATAAAATCAGCAACGTTTCCTTTCCGCTTTGCCACCAACGAATACCCCTCAGACGGTCTTTGCTCGTTCGAAAATCGAAACTCGCTTCAGCACTTTACTACCGCTCTACGCGCTCCTCCAGCTACAGCTACAGCTACAGCTACAGCTACAGCTCCATCAGTCTACACTAAACCTCACAACTGCCTCTGCATCTGCATCTGCCTTTGCCTTTGACTTTACCTTTGCCGCTTCCGTTAGCCAAGATGCCGCGCTGCCTGATAGCCAAGAAATGGAAGGCCTATCCCTGGCTGGATCGGTCCGAGGATAACACACAACAGCCGCAGCAACAGCAGCAACAGCAGCAACAGCAGCAGCAGCAGCAACATGCCACAAACACATCGACTACTTCCAGAGATGAAGATCTGACGCATCTCAAATCGCGTCGCTCCACCCTCGACGATGACGAGGAGATCGATGTTGTGGGCGATAAATTCCTGACCAAGTTGGAAAAGCAACGCACAAGCAATGCCTCAGCAGCAGCAGCAGGAGCCACCACCGCAGAGGCCACAAATAACAGCAACAGCAACAGCAATGAGAG